>NC_081185.1:108462970-108834854 GCF_029867415.1 Vicia villosa
ACTCTTTTCAAATACTTTCAAACAAGGCTACGCTTATTTACAAGCTAAAGTCCTTAACGAAATCTTTTTACTATTCACACACGACACTTCAAACTTTTCAAACAAACAAGTGAGCTAAGCAATTAAGAGCCCATGGATAACCATGGATGCAAAGGGTGCCTTACACCTTCCCTTTGTATAACCTACCCCCGAACTCAAAATCTTTCAAAGATCTTTCCTGTTCTTTTAGTCTTTCCAATTGGATAAAATAAAAGTCGGTGGCGACTCTTGCTTACCGCGACATTCCGATAAAGAGTCAGTTCACTGTATTACAGCTTCTTTTATGGATTAGTCATGGACTTCAAAGGAGATTTTTTCTATGGTTTTGTTGAGTTGGTGGACTACAATTCTTTTTTTCTAGCCTTATTGTTTAGGAAACTCTTATTTCGTTCCTTGCCCCTTTACTCATTAACAACAAGCTAGAAATGTCAAGCTTTACATACTAATAAATAAGAATGTCATGACTTAGACTCCTTTTTATTAATTTTTTCATTACATATTTATTTATTGACTATTTGTATTAATATTCATTGTTTAATATTAGAATTCTCACATTCCTATTATCTAATAAATGTTATTATACACAATATTAATATTAGAGTTGTTATATTTGTCTGTTAATTATTAAATTAATTATTTTTAAGTTACAATATTCATATGTAAAACAAATAAAATTAAAATAGAAATCGTAAAAAGTGTTAGTGCTTTTATTGGCTGATTGGCATCTATGTTTGGCTAAAACATAATAGCAGTAAAACATAATACAAGTGTAATCTTGCAAATATAAAAAGAACAAAACAGGTACATGCAAGATGTTATATGAAATGTCATGACATCAACTCATGACATTGCGCTTGCAGAACTGGAAGGAAGATTCAGTTTGTTACTCAACAGATACAGGATATTCGTAGAATATTTTGTAATCCTATGTGGCGCAAATTTAAAGGTCAAAAGAATATTGAAGAATCAGATCAGAAGATTGAAGATTCAGGAAGAATCAGATCAGAAGATTGAAGATTCAGCAGTTTCTAATTTAGGAGATAAATTAGGAAACTCATGATTAAAAAGACCTTGATTCTAGCAGAAGATTTCTGCAAATTTGTAACAGCAAGGAGTGCTGCGATTTATAAGCCCAAGTCCAATTGGGAATTGGTTATAAATAGAAATCTTTGTAACCTAGTTTGATATAGAAAACCTTGTTTAGAAAATATGTAGTCATTAGGGTTTCTATAGGTAGACCACCCAGGTTGTGGGATGGTTGCCATGTCCTTCTCGAAACCTGTAGGTAAGAGAAGTGATTGTTCTCATTTGAAACCTGCAGGTAAGAGTTGAGTATTTTGTTCTTGATTGAAGTTGTGAAGTAAGATCAAGTTATTGTTCATTGTTAATTGTGTAAATAGCTGTTGCAGGGTTGTAACAGTTAGGTATCAATAGGGAGTGAGCAGAGGTTCTGTTGTCTTGGATGGATGTCTGAGATAAAGGTTGCATTGGGTAGTGACTAGGTAAACCAAAGGTTTTTTATCTGTAAACCCGAGGTTGTTTACATAAAATAGTACTACTGATAGTGAAATCTTCTTACTGGCTTGGTAGCCCCCAGAGTAGGTAGTTAGACCGAACTGGGTTAACAATTAATTGTGTTATTTATCTTCTGCATTGTATTGTTTGTTCAGTCACGGATGTTATGGCATCGTGTATAACATCAGGTTCAGAAGTGTTAGTTGTTCATTTACAAAACCATATAAACCTTACAATCTGGTTATGTTGACTGAACATATGTGATCCTAGGTCTCATTGACTCCTTCTTAGGGGTAATTAAAAGTTAGGGGATCTTTCTGTTCTGCCTCTACTACATTAATAACAGATCAGATGTCTTGACATCGTGGATGACATCCTGAGTCTGTCATACCAGAATTTCAATTGGTATCAGAGCAGGCATCCTCTGTTTCTGGATGAGATCCATGAGGGATACATTATGGTTGCGGTAAATGTAGAAGATTTTGTGAACAAGGAATGTTCATATTGTATGGTCCCTTGAAGTGGAGGATGGACCTATGTGTGGAAGATTAGACTAACCTGACCTAGAGTTGTGATGCTGGAACAAGGAGTTCTCAATCCAAAGGCTTCATGTGGGAGTGAAGAAATTGAATTTCAGAACTAATTCGACCGGTATCTATGGACAGAGAAGAATTACATCAAATCTTTCATGCGAGAGTGAAGATATTGATAAGGTAATCTCTATGTATATGTTAGTTCATCAGGTCAGGATTTTGGTTAGGTCTAGTCTGTTGCTTGGTGCAGAAGCAAGCATTGTGCAAGGTTGAGTAGCAATCAATTTGTAGTTGTCATGCTTACAACTAACACTTGAAGTAAGCATTGTGTGAATTTTGTTGAAGTATGACTATTTTCCGCTGCATAGTCTCTGTGCAACCCTATGTGTATAAGAAAGATTCTAGGGGTATGTATATTCAACAGAATATATGGCAGAACCTTACAGCTTTGATTAAAGTGTCAAAAATACTTGAGTAATCTCTCAAGTTCACTCATAATGACATGGTTTATTAGAGCTGATGAATGTCAACTGATAAATGATATTCATAATCATCTGCAAGTGTGAACCTTGAAAAATTTCAAGGCTGGAGTGTTCCTAGAAGGAGGAACAGATGTCCTACCGGATGTTGGGACATTAGTACTGGTATGCAGCTACCAGCTGAAGAACAGATGTTCTGGTGCTAAACTAATGTAATGTGAGAACATTGGTTTGGAACCTACTCCTGGTCTGGAAGAGGAGACATCTGACTATAAGTTGATCAGGACACGATTAACATGTGCTTCTACTCTAATTCATTTAGAAGTAAAAGCTCAGTGCCTCAAGAAAACTCATGAAGGTATTCCTTTCTGATCCTTTGTGATTAAATTAAGAAGAGCTTACATCTGGCATTTTCCTCTGATCAATGAAACCAGATATGTGTATTATCATTCATAACCATAGAGCAGTTATTGGAGCTGAATACTGTGACTCTACCACAGTGAAATATGGTCAAGAATGTGTACTGCCCTAGTTGTTATCCAGAAAGGGTAATCTTGTTTTGAATCAAGGAAGTTAGATGAATCTGACAAACTCAGTGTCATGCTATAATCAAGTCTGGTCCAGAAACCTAAATGAGGGAATCCCCTCTATAGGTACAAACTATGGGATCCATCATCTCAAAATCAGAATAAATGTCTGAAGAAAAGCACATTGAGATGCTGGCTATTGTATTCCTTGATATGTCTGGGTATTGCTGATAATTGGATTATTCTATTCCCACCCCGAGTGTTGTCAATTTGACATTAATAATGTTAACCAAGAACCATGAAGGATGATGTCATATCTGATGTCACAACATCATCTCAAGATCTTCAGTTTCTTTGTAGTATATTTGCCAAGAGAAGAAAGTATAAATGTGAAGAGGTAATCAGTCAGAATGACCTAGTGTGAGTAGCAAATTCTAACTGAAAAGCTGGTAAGTACTTTGACGGGAGACTTAGTACTTATTGGGTTTAGAACCTGGATGCTAGACTGAGAAGAAGTTCTTCTAGCTATGTGTTCTCAATTATCTTCACACATTAAGGAAGAATGGAAAGAGTGTCTGGTGTAGCATATTGATTCTGTTAAATATATTGATGGGAGCTGGATATTTACAATGTCCGTATGAAATGACTCAGACGTGTATGCTGAATATTAATTTATGGTTATACAATCATAGTTTCTTCTACTTCAAGTTGCAGAATGTGGCAATCTGAATCTTGTGTAGTAAGTAAACTGAGGTTTCTAAACTTGAAAACCGTGGCAAATTCCAAATGAAGGGAACTTCAAGGACGAACATCAAAGATGTCCTAAATCGACATATCTCAGGGGGGTAAAAGAGTATGAAGATTAGCAAAGACAATTTTATTCTGCTTCTATCCTAATGTAAAGTCCTTCAAAGACTAACCTTGAAGCCAGAAGAACAAAGTCACACAAGATGTCAGAACATAACTCAAATCATGTTTATTCTCAAAGACCGGCAAAGAATATTCTTTGCATTATCATCTGAAGACATGGATTGAAGGTGTGTATCACTTGTTCTGACCTAGTGCATGATCCAACCTATGCACAAGTCCACCTGGTGCAGTTCATCTTCAAATAACATCTCTTGATCGAGACTTTAGTTAAAGTCCAAGTATGTTGTTTAAATTGCTCAGGTTTATAGAGTCTTTTCATTTTGTTTGAGTCTTGTTTGAGTCCCTCATGTTCTTCTTTTGAATATGAGAAATGTCTAGAGTCTAGGTTATGGTTGTCTAATTGTGACAATCATAGGGTTTAAGGGTAGTGTTCAGACATTGTTAAGTCTGTGGTCATTTTTTAGAGTTGTTTGGTAAAGAATAAGAGTCTTGTTTCATGTCGTGAACACAGATTGTTTCTTGTGTTCCAAGTCCTCTATAGAGAAGTGTTATCTCTATGGATAGTCAGAGTTTGTTTGAGTTCAGACAAACTTATGTCTTGAGTGATGTCAACATCACAAAGTGCGTTTATCCTGGAAGAAGGACTAGGAATATGCATGAGAAGTTTGAAAAAGTGACATTGTGGTGGTCGTTTTCTTTACCTCCCCGTTTCACTTGGGAGGACGGCACGCTAGACCCTTCACGCGAAATTTGGAAGGAGAATGCGCCCGTGGCGGGATGAATTTTGTTTCAGTTCTTCCTACGATATCACACGAACTTTCTTATTTGTCCTACGAGTAGGAAAGGGAAAAAAAGATCTCAACTAAACCCTAAGAGTTTGCTAAGTGTGGGGATTTCACCTAGACTAGAAATTTTGGAGTCCGGGGGGTCGGTTATACATAGGGAAGTGTTTAAACACCCTACATATCTGTAGTACTCTACAGGAACCTTCTCTGTGTCTAAATGTGTTTGTGCTGCTAATGATTATTGGGAAAGTTTCTCCTTTGTGTTAGGAGAAGGAATTGAATTGATTAAAGAAAGACAGACAGACAGACAAACTGACTATTTTTGGTATTTTATTAGCTCGCTGAGATTCCTTGTGAACCTCATGCCTACATATCCCTAGTGGAAGTCAGAGCTTAATGTAGTTCGGGGAACTAACTAGGGAAATTAATTATTTTTGGAGCCTTGCTTGAAGCTCAAGGTTGAAGTTTTGAATTAAATCTCTGTTTACAGTAAAGAGGCATGAAATCATCTTTACAGAGAGGTATTTGTACTATTCTACCACAAACATTTTGAAAGAGTGACAGAATAACTGGATTCATTTCATTCAAGAGGGGGACCTTACTTGTGTGTTTGCAAGTATGCCAGTCAGATGCCTCTTAAATGAAAGAAAGATGCTCGTCCAAATTAGGGAAAGTGTACAAGTCTGGGGATGTGCCAGAGCATGTCTTTCAGAGTCCTAAATGGGAGACTTTGATTGAAACTGAAATGTGTAATGTTTGTTTGTTTGAATGTGGTAGAGTAGTAAAAATATCTCTCTATAGAGATAAGCTATGTCTATCTACTGTATAAAAGATTTGACTTTAGTTGGCTTGTATGAGGCCCAAGCTTGAGGCTTTTTGATTGACTAATTAATATATTGACTCTGGGAGATGACTCCACTGGGGAATAATTACAGGGTATTTTTTGTGTTCTGTACAAAGCCCAGAATTGAGGCGGACTCTATTTGGAGAGTGTTTATTTAATGGATTTTTATTTGGTGTTCTGTACAAAGCCCAGAATTGAGGCTGACTCTACTTAGGGAGACTATATTTGTGTGCCTTGTACAAAGCCCAAGGTTGTGGCTGACTGCTGAAGATAACTGAATTTCTGAGACTATGAATGACTCTATTTTGTGTGCCTTGTACAAAGCCCAAGGTTATGGCTGACTCTAGCTAGGGAAAACATTATTTTCTGCCTTGTACAAAGCCCAAGGTTGTGGCTACTGAATGATGAGGAACTCACCGGGGAGACTCTATTATCTGCCTTGTACAATGCCCAAGGTTGAGGCTGACTCTTGACAGGGGAGTTTTATTGTTTAGTGCCTTGTATGAAGCCCAAGGTTGAGGCTAACTGTTTTTGTTGGTTTTGACTCTATTGAGGAGATTTTATTTATTAAAAGACTGTTTTTTTGATGGAAGCTAACCCTTTCCAGGGGTTTTGACTCAGGTGGTGAATTTGTCTGTTAAAAGACTGACTTTATCATGTTTTTTTTTAGGCTGACCCTTTCCAGGGGTTTTGACTCTTTTGGGGAAATTATCTCCTAAGAGAATGAATCTTTGGTTTTGAAAGACTGATGTTGTTGAAATGAAAGAATGATGTTGGAGGCTAACCCTTTCCAGGGGTTTTTGACTGAAATGATAGATTGATTTTAATTGACTTTTGGAGGCTAACCCTTTCCAGGGGTTTTTGTTAAAATGATGGCAGAAAGATTATCTAGTGGAGACTTCTTGTTTAAAGCCCAAGATGAAGGCTGACACATGCTGAGGATGATCAAACATGGATCCTAGACTCTGCTAAGGAAAATTGATGAAGATAAGGGTGACAGAGACTGTCCATGTCTCTCATTCCAGAAGGTGTACTCAATGTAAAATTGAGACAAACTTAGCTTGTTTAAAGTCTGGTTTAAATTGGAAGAAACTCACCAGGGTAGGCTAAAAGGTGACTAAAGACCTGTTCCTATGTTTATAAGAAACCTGATGGGTCCTTGTATACAAGCTCAAGAGGAAGCTGGAAATGCTTTTAAGAAGCCTGTGGGTCCTTGTACAAAGCCCAAGAGGAGGCTAATCGAGGGTCCTTGTTATAGCATAAGAGAAAGCTATGTAGTTTTGAACTTATTTTGGCTCTAAGCAAATGGGTAAGAGGTTTCACCGGGAATAATTCCTCTTTGGGTGGATGTGTCCTATATTTTGAATTCTAAGGTTTTTTCCAAGATGTTTCACCGGGAATAATTCATCTTGGGGGTTTGAACTACAGATCTCTATTTAGGAAAGAGCCTTCACCGGGAAGACATTCTCAATCCTAGGCCATATTCCTATAATATATATATATAGTTTAACTGTCCTAGGGTTTATACTCAAACGTAGTTCTAAACTAATGTATATGCACAGTTTATATTTGACAGTAATTTAAATAAAGACTGTAAATTGAAAGCTTGTAAAGCCTAACCTGGATGGAGTGGAGGCCTTTGAAGAAGTATATACAGAGCCTCAACAGTAATTGGTGGATAACAGTTGAATATATATGATAAACAGTTAAGGGTTTTTGAAAACAGAAGAAGTGAAGATGGACAAAGGTCACATAGGTATCTGAAGAGTTTCACCGGGAATAATGCCCTTCAAATACCAGAAGAATGTTTTGAAAACAGAAAGGAGATTTTGAAAATACAGTTTTGAAAACAAGCTAAGAAGAGAAGGTGTTTGGGACTTACACTCTATTAGAGGCCCAGTACTTTACAGTACTGGTTACAAAAGCAGTTTTGAAAATGATTCGAAATGATATAAGGTTTTGTTGTTTGAAAACCTTAATCATTTGATTTAAATGGAGATTGAAAACAGTTTTGAAAATTGACAAAAAAGTTAATTTAATTAAGGTAAAGAATAAAGATCTATGCCTAATTAAGACCTAAACAATTAGGGTTTTATCATAAACTTATTTTCAAAATAATTAGGTTAAAACAAAATGAATATATATATTTAAAGTTTTTAAGAGAAAAAAAAACACTTTAAAACATACTATGTTAAACCTAATTAAAACACATGAAATAAATAATATTTTTTATGATTTTTTTTGGTTATTCACAAAATAGGTATATTAAATAAAAAGTGTGTGAAAAATGAAGTGAAAATGATTTAATTTGATAGGCTAAATAATCATGTGAAGTTGTGAAGAGAATAGGTGTGAAAAGTGATAAAAAATTAGAAATGTCTCCACCAAGGCTTGAACTCACGCCCTTTAGGTCACACACCCAAAACAACACCACTGAGCCAACGCGCGCATGGTGATAGCAACTCTCACTCATTTGGTTATGTTTCAAAACAAGTGATAAATCATTGAAAAATAAAAGAATCAAAAAGTCTGGGGCGAGGGGGATTCGAACCCCAGACTTGAGGCATGAGGAGACTAAGGGCGTATGGGAGGCCACTAGGGCAAACGATGAATTCGTTTGTAAAACGCATACCATTCAAAATAAAATAAACTTTGTTCAGAGATTTAAAAAATGGCGCCACCCTCCATCTTCGTCTTCAACCTCAAGCTCCAACATTTTTGAAATTCTGATTCTCTCAAATCTCAACCAATGGCCCAGGTGTAAACATGAAACTTGTTCTAAATTCACTCACGATTCTAAATATGTAACTAATATATATTTATATTAACTACATCTAACTAATTTACCAGAAATCGTGAAGAACCCTAAAATTTAAAAATCAAATTAAATGACTATACTGAAAGATAAATGAATGATGATAGAGGGTTTTCAATCCTCTGATGATGCTGAACAAGATAGAATCGAGCTATTTCTTAAAGAATGCTTAAATTAAAGAGGTGGAGTTCAGAAACTTACCTCTGAAAATGGAGGTCGTGAGGATGATAGAGAGCAACTGGGCTTGTATGAATGATCCCAAAAGCTTCCTTGTGACTCAGTGATGCTAACTGAATGCTTGTTGTAACCTCAATCCTCCTGAATTGTTCTATGGACCTCCCTCGATTTGAGCTTCAAGTGAACATGGAGAGTGATGATTCTTGAGTTACAGATGAGCTGCAGCCATCTGAACAGCTTCACTAACTCCTATGGAACGTGCCTGGATGCTTGGCTTGATTGGAAACCTTCTGAATTGCCCTATGGACCTCCAACTGCAACTGCTCCAAAGTGAGAGCAACAATGGTGTTCCTCCACTTACAGAAGTGATCCAGGTGCTTGGATCACCTCAAATGACCTCCCTTGAGATGTTAGAATGCTTACTTTCCAAAGATAAGCTCTGGTTTGAAGAAAACGATTCTTCTTGCCAAAGAACTTTGAAAAACAATAAGCATGAGAAGAGAAAGAGAAAGCAAGGAATATGGTTGCTTGGGTGTGTTTTTCTACTGAAGTATGCCCTCCTATTTATAGGCAAATGAATGCAGATCAATTGGCTGTGGTGAGCTTGCTTAATGAAAGAAATTTGGTTTCTTAAGCATGAAGGAAGTTTGCAAATATCTCTTATGCAATGATGAGAATTTTGATTCCATTTGATCAATCCCCTAGCCCTCGATTTTGCTTGATCTTAGGGGACAATTCTGAGACAGAAATGAGCTCGAATTGGTTGGTGAGAAGATTCCTTGGGTGATTCATCAATTTGCCATAAATTCCTAAATGTAATCATTACATAATCACATGTTCTTGTTTTTAGAATCTTCTTCAATTATCATGGCATGGTGAAAATGAATGCATGGCATGTTTTCAGATGTGTTATGGGTCGTGTAGCATCCATATTTGAGGTCATGTGCACAAAATTTCAAAGTTCCAAAATGATGCATGACCTATAATTTCACTTCATGAGGCCAACTTTGAACAAGCATAACTCTTAGCTCAAAATGAATTTGGAGAAGGTTGGACACAATTTGGAAAGCCCTAAACATCTACTTCAAATCATTAGTTTGGAGTTTCTTCAAAATCCTTTGGCAAATTTGTGAAAAATGAGGTCAAAGTTGGAAGAAAACTAGGTTAAAACACTTAGAAAAATTTCTAAGTGTTTATGACCTAAAACTCCAAAATTTCCAAAACTCTTAAATGATTGATCTTTTGAAAAAAGTTCCTTTGTAAGATGTTGTTTTATTTTGCAAGATCTACAACTTCCATGTTGGAAGTTTTTTGAGTTGTGTAGGTGAAATTTTGAGTTCTCACCATGCCTCAAAAAACCCTAATTCCCGACTTTTCGCTCCTTGATGAATTTCTTTGAATTTCTTTGGTCAAATGACTTTAATATCCATATATTGATGATATTGATCCTTGAAAGCCATGGTTTGACCAAAAATCTCAAAAGTCAATGGTGATCCCATACAGTTGACTTTTTCCAGATATGGTGAGATTTTGGACTTTTGTGTAGAATCAAGATCTTTTCCTCAGATGAATGATGTAAATGGATTATATTGAGGTAGTAGAGACTCTTGAATCATGTCTTGAGTTTTGGATCCATGCCCTGATTAAAAAGTCAACTATCTTGGGGAATTAGGTCAAAAACCCTAATTGTCGACCAGAGGACAATGATGATTGTAGACTTTGAATTGAGGTGTAATGTCCAGTGGATCTTGTCATATGAGTTTTTTGAAGATGAGTGATGTCTTTGAATGGTCCCCTAGGGCTTTTTAGGGTTTCCCAAAGGTGATCCCTGAGTTTAGTCCTTGATAGGCTCAAAAAAAATCCTAGTCTGGTGACCTGAGTAACTCTGTACTTAGATGACTGGGTGTCAAATCAATCATAGGTGAAATAATGAAGCTCTTGAGTCTTAGAGTCTAATCCTTCTATTGATTGATCCTTTGCCTGAGCTTTCTGGTTTTTTGAACACCCTTGATTGAATGTCAGACTGCTCTGGGTACTTACTTTGACTTGATGAAAATCCTTAAGATATGTCATCTCAGGGGGGTCAAAAATTAGGGTATGACAGATGCCCCTATTTAAGTTTTTTTTATCTGGAGGGAGAGAGATTGAGATCTCGATCTCTCCTGCGTAAAAGAGACTTAAATATCAAAGAATGCCCGAATTTTGGGCGCTCCTGAGATGATAAAATCTTTGCATGATTTGATCCCATTGTCGCACTTGGCGGGGAATGAGGAGACAAACTCCTGTAGAAACACTTGATGTGGATTCTGGCGAATGGATGGCAGTGTAGGATGCGCAATCCATTTTCTTTAACTAAGTGTTGACACTTAGAAAAAGGCAAACAACCTCCCCTTTGTTTCGGATGTCCATATCTCGAAACTGGTCTCAGTCGTGTTTGGACAATATCTCAGATAAAGAGAAAATTCTCCAAAGATTTGTTTCCTCATCAAACTTCTCATCAGCACTTGGAGATGAGACGCCATTTGATGGTAGTAAAGAAACTTCAAAGGTTTGTTTCCTCATCAAACTTCTTACCAGCACTTGGAGGTAAGACGCCATTTGATGGTAGTAAAGAAACTTCACCATCTTCCCTTTTGACTTGACGTCTTTGAAAGAATGTCATATGGCCCCGCGCTCTTTTGAGGGGCTAATGACTTTGCTTGAAGGAGGACGAACTGTTTTCGGGGTGAAAACCAACATTCGTCGACTGATGCCGGGGAATCAACAAACTGTTCTCCTAAGAGGAAAACTGCCATTCATCGACTCTGTGGGGAACTAAACATCCCAGAAACAGACAAACTGTTTGAAGAAACTGCCATTTGTCGATCTCTTGAGTATTTAACAGACAAACTGTCTTTCCTTGGGGAAAGGCTGCCATTTGCCAATTGCTAGGGGAACAAACTGTCTTCTACTAGGAGACTGCCATTTGTTGATCCCGTCGTGAAAGAAATTGAGCAAACTGTCTTCTGCTGAAAGAGACTGCCATTTGCTGACTTTGTTGAGGAATCTGAACTATCTTCTGGACGAAGACTACCATTCACTGAATCTGCTGGAGAATCATTTGTCGATCTGCTGGGAGATTCTCTTTGATGAAAAGTGGCATCTCTTGACCCTGCTGGGGAAATACCAGATTGTTTTCCAGGAGGAAAAACTACCACTTGTCAATTATGTCGAGGAATCCATACTCCTCGGAGAAGAGAAACCGCTCATCGGCCTTGTAGGGAATTCCAAAAATGCGAAACAGACTATCTTATCTGAAGAAGATCGTCGAGCGTCGCTCTGCAGGAGATTCTCAGTTGGGGGATTCCAAAAGTGAACAAACTATCTCTTTGAGGGAGACTACCATTTGTTGACTTGCTTGGGGAATTTGGGTGTATGAACCTTCTTCATGAAGAAGAAAAACCCTTTTGCAACTTTGCAGGGGAATCTTGAGTATATGCTTTAATGGCTCGGGCATTCACATGATCAAAGCCTGACTCGACTATGCAGTTATGATGTAATGTATGCATGAATATTATGACAATGATAAAATGTAAAGTGAATGTGAATAGAATTGTCGCAGATGTAAAATACTATGATACGACTTGAATTCTTGTTGATCAGAAGATGTCCTCTTCTTGCAGTTCGAACTCTGTTGGGGATATCTGGTTATCAGTTGTCCGCTGTCCGAAGTGAGTAATATGAATTGAAGTAAAGATCCGTCATCGGGAGATGTTCGCAAAGCGACCTCATGGGGAAATATTGGTTCCCGGAGTCTCAACCGTTTTTGGAGCAACTGTTTGCATTCTTCCTATTGTTTGTAAACCTCAGAAAGAAATTTCACCTCTATTTTTGCAAGTAAATTCATTTTATTTTATGAAAACAATTGTTTTAAGAAAATGACTGTTTAAATTTAAAATGCATTTCAAGAAACTGAAAAAGACTAGATTGCAAAAGAAAAGCACAAGGCTCAAATTATTATATATGGAATGGTAATCAGCCAAATGCTTGATTCCATGGAGTATTTACAAAGTTGGAAATTGGTAATTTTCGGGAAAAGGGCTACGATGAAACGTGACGACCGTTATCTTTCCCTTCCACTCCGGGATGCGCTGTATTCGTGCTTCGTAGAAGATGACCTACTGCTGATGAATACTCCGCTATGGATTTTTGAATGATCAAGTTTGTCCTGAACACAGTTACTTGCCATATATCCCTATCTTTTGCGTAAACTACCCCTTTCGGGTTTTAAGTCTACCGGGATTGATTATTTATTTTTTATGTCTCTAATTTTTGCCTGAATCGCCCTTTCGGGTTTTCGATTCACCGAGACGCTCTTTTTTGCCTAAGTCGCTCTTTGCGAGTTTTCAACTTAGCGAGCTGTTCTTTTAATTATTTAGGCGAAGTATTTCTTGACTGCGTCGACGTTCACAGGACGGGTGAATTCTTCTCCATCCATAGTCGTGAGTATTAAGGCTCCTCCTGAGAAAGCTCTCTTGACCACGTATGGGCCGTCATAATTGGGAGTCCATTTCCCTCTCGAATCTGTAAGAAAAGATTGAATCTTTTTGAGTACAAGGTCGCCTTCTTTGATTGTGCGAGGTCGAACCTTTTTGTCGAAAGCTTTCTTCATTCTTTGTTGATATAGCTGACCGTGGCATAAAGCTGTCATGCGCTTTTCTTCGATTAAGTTCAATTCATCGAATTTGCTTTGACACCACTCGGCTTCTGTTAATTTTGCCTCCATCAAGACTCTCATTGATGGGATTTCAACCTCTATAGGTAGGACTGCCTCCATGCCATATACAAGGGAGAAAGGAGTTGCTCCGGTCGAAGTACGTACTGATGTACGGTAACCATGAAGAGCATACGGGAGCATTTCATGCCAATCTTTGTAAGTAATGACCATCTTCTGAATGATTTTCTTGATGTTTTTGTTAGCTGCTTCTACAGCTCCATTCATCTTTGTCTGTAAGGAGATGAGTTGTGATGTTCAATCTTGAATTCTTCACAAAGCTCCTTCATCATTTTGTTGTTCAAATTTGACCCATTGTCAGTGATTATCTTGCTAGGAATGCCGTAGCGACAGATGATGTGATTCTTGATAAACCTGACGACAACTTGTCTTGTAACGTTTGCATATGAAGCTGCTTCAACCCATTTGGTGAAATAGTCTATAGCTACCAAGATGAAGCGATGTCCGTTGGACGCTTTCGGCTCGATCATTCCAATCATGTCGATTCCCCACATGGAGAAAGGCCAAGGGGAAGAGAGTATGTTGAGAAGAGATGGTGGCACATGAATTCTATCGGCGTAGATCTGACATTTGTGACACCTCTTTGCGTACTGGTAACAATCTGACTCCATTGTCAGCCAATAATATCCTGCTCTCAGTATTTTCCTTGTCATGGTGTGTCCATTGGCGTGAGTACCAAAGGAACCTTCATGTATTTCTCTCATGAGTACTTCTGCTTCTTTTCTGTCAACGCATCTGAGCAGAACCATGTCGAAGTTTCTCTTGTACAAAACATCTTCATTCAGGAAGAATCTACAAGCTAACCTTCTCAAAGTCTTTCTATCTTTCTTTGACGCCCCAAGAGGGTACTCTTGCTTTTGAAGAAAGTTCTTGATGTCGTGATACCACGGTTTGTCGTCGATGATTGCTTCTACTGTGAACACATGAGCGGGCCTATCCAGGCGCATAACATCGATCCGAGGAATGTCATTCCAATGATTTATCCTAATCATGGAAGAGAGTGTGGCTAATGCATCAGCCAAGTTGTTTTCTTCACGAGGAATGTGATGAAAATCTACCCTGTCGAAGAATGGTAATAATCTTCTCGCGTAGTCTTTGTAAGGAATTAGCCCTGGTTGGCGTGTTTCCCATTCTCCTTTGATTTGATTGATGACCAAAGCAGAATCTCCGTATACATCCAAGTGTTTGATTCTTAGATCCATGGCTTCTTCGAGACCCATGATGCAAGCTTCATATTCGGCCTCATTGTTTGTGCACTTGAAAGTTAATCTGGCAGTAAATGGAATATGGGTACCCTGAGGTGTAACAATAATTGCCCCAATTCCTCGTCCGTAAGCATTGACAGCTCCGTCAAAGATTAAGCCCCACTGGGATCCTATCTCAGGTCCTTCGTCTGGTAGTGGCTCGTCGTAATCTTTCATCTTGAGGTACATGACGTCCTCGTCCGGAAAGTCGAAACTGGTTGATTCATGACCATTGAGTGGGTGGTGATCCAGGTGCTCAGCTAGAATGCTTCCTTTCACGGCTTTCTGTGCGTGATACTCAATGTCATATTCTGATAACAACATCTGCCAACGGGCAATTCTCCCGGTTAAGGCAGGCTTCTCAAAGATGTACTTGATTGGATCCATATGAGAGATCAAACAAGTAGTATGTCGAATCATGTACTGGCGGAGACGCTTGGCAGCCCAGGCTAAAGCACAACACGTCTTCTCGAGCATGGAGTAGCGGGATTCACAGTCAGTGAATTTCTTGCTTAGATAGTAAATGGCATGCTCTTTTCTTCTCGTCTCGTCTTGCTGTCCAAGGACACAACCCATGGAATCTTTTAAGACGGTTAAGTACATTATCAAAGGTCTTCCTTCCACTGGAGGAGACAAGATGGGTGGTTCGAGCAGATATTCTTTAATGCTGTCGAACGCTTTCTGACAATCGTCTGTCCAGACGCAACTCTGATTTTTCCGTAGAAGTTTGAAAATAGGAGCGCAAGTTGCAGTCATGAGATATATGAACCTCGAGATGTAATTCAGACGTCCAAGAAATCCTCTAACTTGTTTCTCGGTTCTGGGTGAAGGCATTTCTTGAATTGCCTTGACTTTGTCTGGATCTACTTCAATTCCTCGTTTGCTGACAATGAAACCAAGGAGTTTTCCTGAGTAGACACCAAAGGTGCGCTTGTTGGGGTTCAGGCGAAGCTGAAACTTCCGTAAGCGTTGAAATAACTTTGTCAGATTTTGTATGTGATCTTCTTCATTTTCTGATTTGGCAATCATGTCGTCCACATAGACTTCCACTTCTTTATGCATCATGTCGTGGAAAAGTGTAGTCATGGCTCTTTGATAAGTTGCCCCTGCGTTCTTTAGTCCAAAAGGCATAACACGATAGCAGAACGTGCCCCAGGGGGTGATGAAAGCTGTTTTCTCCATGTCTTTAGGTGCCATTTTGATTTGGTTGTATCCTGAAAATCCGTCCATGAACGAGAAAACTTTGGATTTTGCTGTACTGTCTACCAACATATCAATATGTGGTAAAGGAAAATCATCCTTAGGGCTAGCTGTCATACCCCAATTTTTTACCCTAAGATCATACCTCATTTGCATATCAATCATCAATCAAGAGTTTCATCTTAAAGCTCTGCTCTCGGTGTTATGCTCACTTCATCTGTAAGAGGGATCATCAAGCACCAATGTTTTTTGTATATATATGTTTTACTAACCAAAATACCAAAAATATTTCCTTGTGCTTTTGTATGTTTGTGTTTTGTAGGTACCAAGTCAAAGTATCCATCAAAAAGGGCATTTTTCAACATTTTCACTGTGCAAATCGATTTGCATAAGGTGTAAATCGATTTACACAACTATTTCTGCACCAGATTTGCTTCTGCCATCAGTGCAAATCGATTTGCATAAGACAGCAATCGATTTGCATAACTGTTTTTGCCCCAGATTTTGCCTTTTTCAGCTATGTAAATAGATTTGCATAAGATGCAAATCGATTGCACCAGTGCGAATTTGAAAAAATGAAGGCAAATTTCAGCTTTTGAAAGTGTTGACATCATTTGCAAGCATGGGAAGCATGACTTAGTTCTCACATTGGATTTCCTACATCATTTTATCATGAGCCCTCATGTGATTGCATCAAGACCATTGGATTTCATTTTTGGCTCCAAAACCTTTCTCCAAGCCTAATTCTATTTTCCAATCCTAACTCCAAGCCACAAAAATTCCCAAGCCTAGCTCCTATAAATTGAGGCATTCCCCTCTTCATTTTTCAAGCTTTGATAGCCAAGAAACTTATTGCAAATTCTCTCCTCACCTCTTCCAAACCCATCACTCAAAGCTCTTTCTCTTCCACACAAATTAGTGAGTCACATCTTGAACCTCACTAATTTAGAGCTAAACCTCAACATAAACACTAGTTTCTTCATCAATTGTGAGAGATCAAGGCTTGTGGTTGTGTGTTCTTGAAGAAGATTCAAAGTTTGTGAAAGATTTGGTAAAATTCTAGATCCAATCCATAATTCAAGATGTGATCCATTGTTGTTTATGCTTGATGCACCTTTGGTGCTACATTGATGAGATTTGCTTGCTTACTTGATACATTTTCGTGCACAAATTGATCCAAGATCACAAGGTGTTTGGTTTTATGTTTAAACAAGTTTTCTTCTCTTTATTTGCTGTTTTTTTTTTAAACTGTGTTGTGCAAATCGATTTACATCTTGTGCAAATCGATTTACACAACTGAAAAACTGCGCAGATTTTGAAAACAGAGTTGTGCAAATCGATTTACACTCTGTGCAAATCGATTTACACTGGGCAGAATGTTGATTTTTGTAGTTTTTGGCTTGTTTTTGGTTCTAACTCATCTTCTACTCCATTCTTTTGATATTTTCTTTGAATCACAAGTTAGAGGCCTAATTTCTCTCTAATTTCAATGGACTTAGGGCGTCGATAGGATGAGAATCCAAATCCGCAAAATTAAGTGATTGAAATTATGGATGAAAGGAGCCTTTAATGTGGTTCCATCTTTTACTTCTTTTTATTTTGGTCGATGAAAGTCTTAATGCCTTGAGAATTCTTATGGATTCTTGGTGAAGACTAGATCACTCACCATTTTTTCTTTTCGTGCGGTATTGCTTTCGGAAAACGATCTACATATCGTTCTTCTCGCATGCATTAGCACATAAAGTTTTGACCGGCCTCGTTGTAGGGTGATTTCTACATAAATCACTTGGCGATCTGCTTAACATAGCGCAATATTTCGTGTCCCGAATAAAAAAGATCAAATATGGAAGAGAATTGTATGCGGTTGATTTAAGACTTGTGGAGGTTTTTATCGTGTAGTCGCTATGATTTTATCAAGCTTCTGATAAACCCCATTGAATTTAAATCCGAGTACATCATTCACTCACCATCGATCTCCTACTAACTTTGATAACATACTTGACAAGTTTCAAGATGGTTATCTTTAACATTTAACAACTAACTTTAATTTCCGCACCTTTACTATACCGCTCTTTATATTTCTAGCTTTATCGCTTTATTTTATCATTTCATCATATTTACTTTCCGCCGTCTTTTCTTTGTCCACTTGGACATATGTTTATGCTTCCGTTATTTTTCTTTTGTCCACTTGGACCATACTTTACCTTTTTTGGCTAAAACACTAATAAACAATCGAAAATCTAAAAAATACATAAGGCTCTCTTTGGACTATCGGTTACTATCCCTAGCATTTTGGAGATTCGGACTTATGGACCTAGTACCTCTGGACTCATTCTATTACTACCCTGTGATTGTTCTGTCTGTCTGGCATTGTTTTGTTGTATGTTTATGTGTGCAGGTACTTCCTTTAAAGCCCTTGATGGTTAATTCCAAGGCATTGAGATAAGGATTTTACCCGAAAACAGCCGTTACTCTGCCCGATTTTCGTCAGAATCTTAATGTGCTTAATGCAAAGTGGTGCTAAGATAATAAGTTCATCTGGATCCCCAAGTGATAGTGTTGGTTTAGTATTGATATTCCAAAGGATGGGAAATCTACCTTGACTCACAATGTCAAGTGTTGGCTTCTTATTTCGGTTAGGCCGTTTCTTTCCTTAGCTTTTATTTTACGCAATAGGATAGCCTCTTCATCTCCTCCCCTTCTTAAATTTTCAAAGTCTTCTCTCTTTTTACAAAACCTTCTTATGTTTGCAACCCTTTCAAAACCTTTTCTTTAAAAATATCTTTTGCCCTTAGTGGCTTTTCTTCAAAAGTTTAGACACTGTTTATTGTCGAAACGAGTGGTTATACCCCACGATTTTGAAATTGATTGATAATAACGAGATCTTTTCCGCGTGAGAGAGCTAGTGGCATACTCGTTGATTTTATCCGAGTTGGAGCCCTTCTTTCATTTGCGATGCAAAGAACTTGTTTGTTCTCATGCTCAAGATCAATGGCTGAGTATTTCTCTCTAACGACAACAAAGTGTTTATTCGTTTTAAAACGTTTTTTCCCTTTAAGCGGAACTACATTAGCTCTGACTTCTCCATTGCACCGAGGAGGTATGTAGGCACAAGGCTTAACGTCTTGCCGAGCTTATTTTAAAAATAAAACAAGCCCTTTTTTAGCACACACGACACAGATTTTCAAAAAGGTTCCTGTGGAGTACCACGGATATGAGGGGTGCTTTAAACCTTCCCCTCATATAATCAACACCCGTACCTGAGATCTCTTTCTTGTTTTAAAAACAAAACTTTGGGTTTTACGTTCTTTTCCCTTTTCCTTTGAAAAAATAAAGCGCGGTGGCGATTTCAAATGGAATATTGATTCGAGTCAATCCCATGGCTTCGATATCAGATTTTCCCCGCTATAGAAAAAATGGCGACTTCACTGGGGATCCAGTTTTAAGTGTGTTAAGCCTATTTTTGTTTATCTGTGTGTTTTATTTGTATATATTATTGTGTGCTTTGTTTCTTTTTTTTCTTTTTTTTCTTTTTTGGTGCTCGATGGTTCCTCTGTGATGAGATAAAGTCCTAACCCGGACTTTGGTGAGTAACTTGAGATAGGAGGTGGTAAGACCAATAGTCGCATGTCAGGAGCAATCCTTAACATGAGCGTCATATGGTGGAACCCCAATCAGTGGAGGCCTCATGGAAGGTAGTAGAGGTTGTTACGAACCATCGTGATAACGCTATTACTTTCAATAGTGAGTGTCCGTAGAAGCTGAATGACCTAGAACCCATTTAACCCATCTAAGCCTTTTTAGGATGTAGCGCAGAAACAAGGTCAAGTACCAATTAGAGCTTGTTGTCATGCGATGCTACGCTCAGACGAGGTCTTTTTAGGCATATTATTGGCGCCCATGAGCAATTGTGCGTGCTGGTAGTATCCGATAGAAGATTGAAAACTCTGGGAACCTTTGTAGAACCCGTTCGGCAGGTACAAAATTCCCTAGTACATACCTTTGTGAGTGGTTCTTAACTTTGACTCCATGCTCGTGACGTCGAACCTTTGAGCTCTGTTTGTGCGAACATGTGTGATCTTGATTGTGATTGATGCATAAACCATGCATCCATGCATTCACTTGAATTCCTTGAAAATCAAATAAATAAAAAGAGACAACAAAAATTGCATCATTTGCATACATACATCCAGGTTGTCCAGAAAACTTATCCTTGTCTGTCTCCATCTTCAGAATTTGTCTGTCTACTGTCAAGCTGATTCCTCCACACAAGTACGGAACTAGAGCTGCTGTTAGACAAAGAATGGCAGATCAAGAGAAACATAACATGGAAGTCAGAATGGAAATTGATGAGTTGAAATCAGGCATGATTAAGCTTACCGAGATGATGCAAGTGTTGATGGCTAGGACTGATCCCCCTCAGAGGACTGTTATTTCCGAAGTCTCCACTGCTGTTGTTGATCCTTTACAGGTTCAGAAGCCACCTTCTACTTGGCCAGAATTTGGGTTACCTGAGAATTTCTCTCCAACATATGTCAATGCTTCTATGGTGGGTCAAACTTCGAGGCAGATATTCCAACCTCCGGTCTTTTCTGAACCTCCACCTGTTGTTCATACTACTGCTCAAGCTGTTCCAGTTCGCTATGATAATCCTCTCTATGATTACCGTTCTGTTGGTTCTCGAAGTGTTAGTCAAGGAGATTGTGGTGAAGTTGAAGAAGTCCGTGAGCAGTATCAGGCATTGGAAAAGAGGCTAAGAGCCATGGAAGGAAGCAATTTCTTTAGTGTGAATGCTGATAATATGGGTCTTGTTTCAAATCTTGTCATGCCGTCCAAGTTCAAAGTTCCCGAGTTTGAGAAGTACAAGGGGCATACTTGTCCAAGGAGTCATTTGACCATGTACTACAGAAAGATGACTGCTTACACCAACAACCAGAATTTGCTCATTCATTGCTTTCAAAACAGTTTAAGTGGAGCTTCGTTGAAGTGGTACATGAGTTTAGAAAAGGGTTGTGTTCAAAACTTCCAAGATTTAGCTGATGCATTCATGAAACAATACAAGTATAATCTGGATATGGCACCTGACCGTCGTCAACTTCAGAACATGGCTCAGAAGGAAAAGGAATCTTTCAAAGAATACGCTCAACGTTGGAGAGAATTGGCTTCCCAAGTTGAACCACCATTGGCTGAGAAAGAATTGACTGGAATGTTCATGGATACTCTCTCCCCTTTATACTGGAAGAAAATGATTGGAAGTGTGTCCTCAAACTTCACAGACTTGGTTACTAATGGCCAGAGACTCGAAGAAGGAATCAAGAATGGGAAGGTTGCTAATGTTGCTGAATCCTCTGGTGGATCGAAGAAACCTTATGGAAACTTCCACAAGAAGAAGGAGCATGAGACTAATGCTGTGTCAGATGACAGAAGGGGATCTCGTCGTAGACCTCAAAATGGTGATCAACCTTATGTAGCCGCTGTCGCTCCTGTGCGAATTCAAGCTCCTCAACCTCAAACTGCTAAACAGAATCAGATTCGTAATAGGATCGACTTTGATCCTATCCCCATGACTTATACAGAATTGTACCCTGCTTTGGTCCAGAAAGGGTTGATTACAACAAGAGCTATGCCGCCTCCTCGAAATCCTCTCCCTGATGGTTTCAGATCTGATCTCCATTGTCCTTTCCATCAAGGTGCAGCAGGCCATGATTTAGAAAGATGTTTTCCTCTGAAGGAAAGAGTTCAAGAGTTGGTGAGATCAAAGATGCTCTCTTTCAAGGATATGGGTCCCAATGTTGTCACTAATCCTTTGCCAGAACAGAGTGGCTGAAGACAGATCAAAGCCAGATATTCCTAAAGCCAAGTGTTTCAGACGAGATAGCTCATCTTTGTTGCTGATTAGTCACTAGGCCTTGTTTCTGTACTGTTTTCATTTCCTTTATTGTGTTGTTTACTTTTAGACTTTGTTTGTTTCTGAATGGTGATTTTAATGAAATGAGCATTGCATATTTTGAATTCATTCACATACACTATGTCTATGCTTTCTTTTACAAAAACTTTTTCTTCCATTTTCTTTCTCTATCAAACTTGTGTTTTATACAAAGATTGGAGGGAGGATGATGACAACGAAATACCCAAGTTGTTGATTTGTATGCTTTCAAATAAAACTTTGTTGATGATGTACAGGCATTGTTTCAATTCCCAAACACTGGAGAAATAAGGAAGTTAATCCCTTGTCAACCCCTCTGAGCCTTCGAAGTTGGTGTTTCTTTCTGTACGAAAAACCCGCATTTTTAACCTGGGGCAGGGTAGTTCTCAGTTAATTTGGCTGTGCATTCTATTTTAAGAGAATCATTCAGTACACCTTTTAACAAAGGTTTCAATCACAAGCTTTCCTCCGCATACATCAAAGAAATGTTGGAGATGCCAATCAAAAGCCAATGATGGTTCATCAATCATTAAGCAAGGCAGTCACTATCTTTCAAAAAAATGAAAAAAACATATATACAAAGAAAAGCCTGCTAAGTCAAAACCAAAAACGACTTAGGCAAAAATAAGGGCATCCCGCTGACTGTAAGATCAAAAATAAACAGTTCAGGAAAAAGTTAGGGATATCAAAAGAAAAAGATGAAAAAAGAGAAGTCAATAAATTCCTCAAGCAACAAAATGTTGTGACAACAAAAAGGAAGAAGTGACTGCAATCTCAAAAGTTCTCTTTGCTTGTGAACTATCATCATTATCAAAGGTGCAATTCCAGAAGCCTCTTGGAACCTGAATGCATAAGTTGAATTAACTGAGTTGTAGGACTGGAGATCATCACGAAGGGGGTGGGAACAATCAAATTTTGAGCCTTATATCCTTTGTTTCTTAAACCGTGAACCTGGCCACGTTACAACCTTTAAAAGACCTAATTGAAGCAAGGTTTGTTTGAAAGCATACTACAACAAGGTTGCGTAAGCTGACTCCCATGAGATTTGCCAATCATTTGCTTTGATATCATGCCTTTGCTTTATCTTTCACTTTGAATGTCTTAACCTTTATGTTTTGACCAGTGATTCCATTTGCTTTACATCAATAATATCATTTCAATAATGATTTTGATTTCAAAAATATTCTTTGAGCATTGCATTAAAATTACCATTCTTGAATGAACATTTTATTTGTAAGTAAGCACTCATCTTTCAGGAAGTTCAAACAGTCGAAAAACTTGATCAGTGATCCTATTAGGGACACGTTACTTCAAGATCCTGTTGTTCAGATGTTCATTCAAGATTTGTTGATCAGAATATCATTTCAAGACTTGTACTGGGGCAAGCCATCCCAACATGCATTTAAAGAATTGAAGCCATGATCAGTTCATCCCAAATACAGTTCAACTGAAGCCATGATCAGTTAACTTACAACAATCACTCAATCAGGGGCAATCTTCTTCAGCAATCCCCAAGCAGTTTTATCAGCCCTTCTCAAAAGATCATTGTTTTGATACAGTTACCGGTGTAATAGAAGTGTGTTTAAGCATCTTCTTCCCAAGCAGAGTTGGCAGAGTTCTCGTGTTGAGGAATCAGAGTTTTAATCTTGCCTCACAAAAGAGTCTCCCTCAGTTGTCACAAACAATTGCATTGCATTGATCATATATCATGCATAGAAAAATTCAACATCATGCATTGAAACAAATTTCATACTCATTTGCATTTTTCGAGGTCCTGTTGCTATCAACATCTTCACCTTGAGATCAAAACAGATACTTGTTTGTCTTGTCTGTCTAGTGTTGTTCCTAGATGTATCTTTTATTCTTTTAGTGTCATTCCTGAAAGATTTACACCATGTTTTATCTTGTTTCCCTTCAATCATGTTTTATCTTGATTGTCTCTGATCGTGCTTTATCCCGATCGCCACCATGTTTTATCTTGGTTCCCTTCAATCATGTTTTATCTTGATTGTCTCTGATCATGCTTTATCCCGATCGCCACCATGTTTTATCTTGGTTCCCTTCAATCATGTTTTATCTTGATTGTCTCTAATCATGCTTTATCTTGATCGCTTTCAACCGTGTTTTATCTTGGTTACCTCCAATCATGTTTTACCTTGATTGTCATTTGATGTTATCCAATCATGTTTTACCTTGATTATCCCTTAATGACATCCAATCATGTTTTACCTTGATGGACCTGTGATGATTATCTAATCATGTTTTACCTTGATTGTCCGTTGATGATTATCCAATCATGTTTTAACTTGATTATCCTTTGACGATATCCAATCACGTTTTACCTTGATTGTAAGTTGGTGTTGCCCAATCACGTTTTACCTTGATTGTCATTTGATGTTGTCCAATCATGTTTTACCTTGATATTCAATGGATGTAGCCACATTCATGTAGGCCTCAAATATTCTCTTCTCGAAGTTCAATCATGTTTTATCTTGAAAGCTTCTGTCGACTGTCTCTTTCTCCTGTGGAATCCAAGTTTTATCCCTGGATGACACATACCTCTTCCCCAGTGGAATCCTTTCTTATCTCCCCAGTGGTGTTATACTTCCCTCTATTCTATAATCATACTTGATGCATCCATTAGCATCGCATCATACCTTAGGTTCAAAAATTGTGTGTTTTATATTTAAGTCTCTTCAATTACGTCGAGCTGAGGATTTTAACCCTCACATCTCCGGATAGAAGAAACTTAAATAGGGGCATCTGTCATACCCCAATTTTTTACCCTAAGATCATACCTCATTTGCATATCAATCATCAATCAAGAGTTTCATCTTAAAGCTCTGCTCTCGGTGTTATGCTCACTTCATCTGTAAGAGGGATCATCAAGCACCAATGTTTTTTGTATATATATGTTTTACTAACCAAAATACCAAAAATATTTCCTTGTGCTTTTGTATGTTTGTGTTTTGTAGGTACCAAGTCAAAGTATCCATCAAAAAGGGCATTTTTCAACATTTTCACTGTGCAAATCGATTTGCATAAGGTGTAAATCGATTTACACAACTATTTCTGCACCAGATTTGCTTCTGCCATCAGTGCAAATCGATTTGCATAAGACAGCAATCGATTTGCATAACTGTTTTTGCCCCAGATTTTGCCTTTTTCAGCTATGTAAATAGATTTGCATAAGATGCAAATCGATTGCACCAGTGCGAATTTGAAAAAATGAAGGCAAATTTCAGCTTTTGAAAGTGTTGACATCATTTGCAAGCATGGGAAGCATGACTTAGTTCTCACATTGGATTTCCTACATCATTTTATCATGAGCCCTCATGTGATTGCATCAAGACCATTGGATTTCATTTTTGGCTCCAAAACCTTTCTCCAAGCCTAATTCTATTTTCCAATCCTAACTCCAAGCCACAAAAATTCCCAAGCCTAGCTCCTATAAATTGAGGCATTCCCCTCTTCATTTTTCAAGCTTTGATAGCCAAGAAACTTATTGCAAATTCTCTCCTCACCTCTTCCAAACCCATCACTCAAAGCTCTTTCTCTTCCACACAAATTAGTGAGTCACATCTTGAACCTCACTAATTTAGAGCTAAACCTCAACATAAACACTAGTTTCTTCATCAATTGTGAGAGATCAAGGCTTGTGGTTGTGTGTTCTTGAAGAAGATTCAAAGTTTGTGAAAGATTTGGTAAAATTCTAGATCCAATCCATAATTCAAGATGTGATCCATTGTTGTTTATGCTTGATGCACCTTTGGTGCTACATTGATGAGATTTGCTTGCTTACTTGATACATTTTCGTGCACAAATTGATCCAAGATCACAAGGTGTTTGGTTTTATGTTTAAACAAGTTTTCTTCTCTTTATTTGCTGTTTTTTTTTTAAATTGTGTTGTGCAAATCGATTTACATCTTGTGCAAATCGATTTACACAACTGAAAAACTGCGCAGATTTTGAAAACAGAGTTGTGCAAATCGATTTACACTCTGTGCAAATCGATTTACACTGGGCAGAATGTTGATTTTTGTAGTTTTTGGCTTGTTTTTGGTTCTAACTCATCTTCTACTCCATTCTTTTGATATTTTCTTTGAATCACAAGTTAGAGGCCTAATTTCTCTCTAATTTCAATGGACTTAGGGCGTCGATAGGATGAGAATCCAAATCCGCAAAATTAAGTGATTGAAATTATGGATGAAAGGAGCCTTTAATGTGGTTCCATCTTTTACTTCTTTTTATTTTGGTCGATGAAAGTCTTAATGCCTTGAGAATTCTTATGGATTCTTGGTGAAGACTAGATCACTCACCATTTTTTCTTTTCGTGCGGTATTGCTTTCGGAAAACGATCTACATATCGTTCTTCTCGCATGCATTAGCACATAAAGTTTTGACCGGCCTCGTTGTAGGGTGATTTCTACATAAATCACTTGGCGATCTGCTTAACATAGCGCAATATTTCGTGTCCCGAATAAAAAAGATCAAATATGGAAGAGAATTGTATGCGGTTGATTTAAGACTTGTGGAGGTTTTTATCGTGTAGTCGCTATGATTTTATCAAGCTTCTGATAAACCCCATTGAATTTAAATCCGAGTACATCATTCACTCACCATCGATCTCCTACTAACTTTGATAACATACTTGACAAGTTTCAAGATGGTTATCTTTAACATTTAACAACTAACTTTAATTTCCGCACCTTTACTATACCGCTCTTTATATTTCTAGCTTTATCGCTTTATTTTATCATTTCATCATATTTACTTTCCGCCGTCTTTTCTTTGTCCACTTGGACATATGTTTATGCTTCCGTTATTTTTCTTTTGTCCACTTGGACCATACTTTACCTTTTTTGGCTAAAACACTAATAAACAATCGAAAATCTAAAAAATACATAAGGCTCTCTTTGGACTATCGGTTACTATCCCTAGCATTTTGGAGATTCGGACTTATGGACCTAGTACCTCTGGACTCATTCTATTACTACCCTGTGATTGTTCTGTCTGTCTGGCATTGTTTTGTTGTATGTTTATGTGTGCAGGTACTTCCTTTAAAGCCCTTGATGGTTAATTCCAAGGCATTGAGATAAGGATTTTACCCGAAAACAGCCGTTACTCTGCCCGATTTTCGTCAGAATCTTAATGTGCTTAATGCAAAGTGGTGCTAAGATAATAAGTTCATCTGGATCCCCAAGTGATAGTGTTGGTTTAGTATTGATATTCCAAAGGATGGGAAATCTACCTTGACTCACAATGTCAAGTGTTGGCTTCTTATTTCGGTTAGGCCGTTTCTTTCCTTAGCTTTTATTTTACGCAATAGGATAGCCTCTTCATCTCCTCCCCTTCTTAAATTTTCAAAGTCTTCTCTCTTTTTACAAAACCTTCTTATGTTTGCAACCCTTTCAAAACCTTTTCTTTAAAAATATCTTTTGCCCTTAGTGGCTTTTCTTCAAAAGTTTAGACACTGTTTATTGTCGAAACGAGTGGTTATACCCCACGATTTTGAAATTGATTGATAATAACGAGATCTTTTCCGCGTGAGAGAGCTAGTGGCATACTCGTTGATTTTATCCGAGTTGGAGCCCTTCTTTCATTTGCGATGCAAAGAACTTGTTTGTTCTCATGCTCAAGATCAATGGCTGAGTATTTCTCTCTAACGACAACAAAGTGTTTATTCGTTTTAAAACGTTTTTTCCCTTTAAGCGGAACTACATTAGCTCTGACTTCTCCATTGCACCGAGGAGGTATGTAGGCACAAGGCTTAACGTCTTGCCGAGCTTATTTTAAAAATAAAACAAGCCCTTTTTTAGCACACACGACACAGATTTTCAAAAAGGTTCCTGTGGAGTACCACGGATATGAGGGGTGCTTTAAACCTTCCCCTCATATAATCAACACCCGTACCTGAGATCTCTTTCTTGTTTTAAAAACAAAACTTTGGGTTTTACGTTCTTTTCCCTTTTCCTTTGAAAAAATAAAGCGCGGTGGCGATTTCAAATGGAATATTGATTCGAGTCAATCCCATGGCTTCGATATCAGATTTTCCCCGCTACACTAGCTTTGTTCAAATCTCTGTAGTCGACGCACATGCGGACTTTTCCGTCTTTCTTAGGAACGGGAACAATGTTAGCTAACCACTGAGGGTATTCTGAAGTGACGAGGAAACCTGCGTTGATCTGCTTTTGAACTTCCTCTTTAATTTTCATGGCCATCTCCGGATGAGTTCTTCTCAATTTTTGCTTGACCGGAGGGCATTCTTCTTTTAATGGCAAGCGATGCTCCACTATACTGGTATCCAAACCTGGCATATCTTGATAAGACCAAGCGAAGACATCTGAGAATTCTCTGAGCAGCTGTATCAAACTCTCTCTGATCTCTGAACTGAGCGAAGCTCCAATCTTAACCTCTTTTCTGTTTCCATCGGAACCAAGGTTAATGATCACTAGAGGCTCATTGTATGGCTGAATGGCCTCTTCCTTTTGTTGAAGTAATCGTGAAATTTCCTTTGATATTTCTTCGTCTTCTTCTTCCTCTGCCTCGAATACAGGAAACTCAAAGCTTGGAGAAGTCATACGGTCGTACGTTTCAACGGGGTATTTTATGATTAATCTCCATATGTGTGATAAATTTTATTTAGACAACGAGGGAAGACTCGGTGTATGCAGTTAATGGAATTTTTTGATGTTTTTTTAGGGTGTTTTTTAGGATTACCAATTTCCGAAAAAAAGAAAAGGAAAAACTAACGATGGAACAAAATGACATTTTTATTTATTGACAGTCATTTCTTGAAACAAAGACCCTATAAAACAAAACTCTATTGCTTTGGGCGAAGCAAAGAGGGACATTTTCCTAAGAAATAGTAAAATGCAAAGCCCTATGAAACATCTCTTCACCCTGGGCTATGGTGAGAGGATAAAATAACGGTGAAAGTTCCTACTTAGGAGTGCGAACAACAGTTGTAACTTCAACAGCTGTCCAATAGTGGCGAACCCCATTGTGCACCAAGTAATCTGGAACCTTAGGCTTAAGCTGGCCTATGGTAGGTCTTGATTTACCAACCACTGTCTTTGCAACACTCAGACGATCTTCTTCTACTTCAGCAGACTGAGCGGTGTGAGCATACCCATTTCCAAGTGGAGTATGTCGAACTTTCTTTTGAGGAAACTTCCAATCTTCTGAATGGAGAGACTCGTTGTCGGAGACACTTTCGAGATCATCCTCTTTTGTATTTTGGTCTTGCTCTTCTCCCAAGATGGCATTGACTAGATATGTGAACTCTAGGTCCATAGCCTCGGAAGGTGACTTAGGGATATAATCCTCAATGATGATTTCACCAGATGCTGATGATGAATAGCAAGGGTTATACATCTCTTTTGGCTGAGAGAGGTACTCAAAATCGCTGTTCCATCCAGTTGGAACAATATCTTCAAGAGAGATTCTTGAACTTTCAGGAGCGGAGTATTTCACCATGTAGTCGAATTTTCCGCTTGGTTCTCCTAATGTATCCCAAGTCTCTTCGGGGATAGGAGGAACTTCTTCTGATGAACCATGACTTCTGGTGGTGAAGCTGTCAGTAACTTCATCACTGCTTGGTTGAGTCTTACTTTCAGATCCTTTAGTCGGATAACAGTAAGGTGAATCATACTCTGGTAGGGAGATGTATCCTGCTTTGTTAAGATAGGATAACCATTCCTCTTCATCGGTGTTTTCCGTACCGATGGTATTGACTGTTTGCTGAACAGGTTGAAGAAAACCTCCACTGCAGAAAGTTTCTTGAATTGGAAGAACTACCTCAATCCCTGGAATAGCCTTTGATGATGTTGGAAAGAATCCAATTCCTGTTCTGTTCTTGTTGTTGGTAGGAATATTAATGTGCCCCCAACCACCGGTAGTGCCGTCCTTTACAACTTGGATTGCATCTCTGTAGGAAGAAATAGACGCTGCTTTCTCCTTTCCTTTGTCTAAGGAAAGTGCTTGGAATTTAGTTCCAACAACTTCTTTTGGTTCTATGTCGGAGAATGATGACAGGTTGCTGACGATCAGAGCTCGTTCTCCACATACGGTTACCAATTTGTCATCTCTTATGAACTTCAGTTTCTGATGAAGTGTTGAAGTAATTGCCCCAGCCTCATGAATCCATGGGCGACCTAGCAAACAACTGTATTGCGCTGGGATATCCATAACTTGGAAAGTGATTTTGAACGTCTGAGGTCCAATAGTTATGGGAAGATCCACTTCTCCGAAAACTGACTTTCTTGATCCATCAAATGCTTTGACGATGACATGACTTTTTCTTAGAGGGTAATCTTCGAAAGATAATCTTGATAATGTTGATTTAGGCATGACGTTGAGAGAGGATCCATTGTCTATTAGGACTCCTGTGAGTGTATCACCCATGCAGCCAACTGAGATGTGAAGTGGAAGATTGTGGTCCACTCCTTCTTCAGGAAGATCTTCGTCACAGAAACTCAGGTTAGTTCCGGCGGAGTTGTTGGCAACGATGTTGTTGAATTGGCTTATAGTAACACTTGGTTCTACGAAAGCTTGTTCCAAAACTTTCTGTAGAGCTTCCCTATGAGCTTCAGAACTCAATAGCAGGGAAAGAACAGAAATCCTAGACGGAGTATGTAGTAATTGATCTACAATGTTGTATTCACTCCTCTGGATTAACTTCAAGATCTCATCATTTTCTTTTGCTTGAACAGCATTGGTCGGATGATTGTCTTGCCTATGTGGTACTTCCTCCGAAGTTTTCTCCACACTTTCTGTTGTTCTGTTGAAGACTCGTCCACTTCTGGTGACTCGACTAACATCAGCAATGTTGACAACAGACGGTAATGGTATTTCCTTACCATTTTCAATGAATGTAGCATTATACTTGTATGGTATAGCCTTGCTGGACTCATACGGTACAGGACCTGGTAAGTAGATGACTAACGGAGCAATTGCTGTCTTCCTGCTGTCATACTTGACTTGCATTGGTTCAACTTGATTAATTTGAGGAGATACGGTAAAGACTTCATCATCTTCTCTGTTGGCAAGAACAGTAATGGTATTATCATCCATCAATTTTTGAATGTCGTTGCGAACACGCAAACATCCTCGTGAATTTCTTCGAAAGATTCTGCATCTACTGTAAGGATCGAAATCCGTTCCAAAGTAGGCAAGTCCATTTAAAGTCTTATGGAACCTGACTACCGATCCTTCAAGATCTTCAACTTTGTAGATTTTGTATTCTCCTGGACATCCTTGAACCATGTTGATGTCATGTTCAGTTCTGACTCGGATATGTTGAATCCATCCTAAGTCCATTTGTTCTTGTAATGCAGCTTGAACTACGGCACATCCTTGATTATTCTTTGGACAAATATCGCATGTGAAGTAGTTGTGGGGTGGTACATGACCGTACCCAGCTTGTTTAGCGTGCATCTTGACAAGATTTTCCCCTATCTGACGAATGTCGTAGATTTGAATGACGTTAGGGTGTTGATCTATCAGATTCACTGAAGCTTCTTTATGCTGCGGCAAAGGATTTGCTTGGACGTTTGGATTAGTATCTTTGAAGGATAGCATTCCGCTCTTCACTAATCGTTGGACGTCAATCTTGAAAGAGAAACAGTTCTCAATATTGTGACCTGGTGCCCCCTGATGATAGGGACAAGATTGGTCAGCCTTATACCATGGTGAGGAACTGTTTGTAGGATTTGGAGGACTTCTTGTCTGAATGAGTCCTTTTGCCAGTAATGTTGGAAATAATTCTGCATACGGCATTGGTACAGGGTCAAAGGCAGGATACCTTGGAGCCCGATTGTTGTAATTTGGAGGTCGAACCTGCTGCTGAGGTTGCTGCGACCTTTGTTGAATTTGTTGTTGCGAAACCTGAGGTTGATAAGCTGGTGCTGAGTTAACCACCGGAGTTATTGTTGCAACTTGAGGTTGGAATTTCTTCTTGATTTTGTGCAAGACATTGCTGACATCTTGATCCTTTTTCTTCTAGAAAGAACTTCCATACTTCCTTGGACCAACAGAAGATTCTGGTTCTTTGTTCAAGCGTCCTTCCCGAACTGCTTCTTCTAAACGTACACCCATGTTTACCATCTCAGTAAAATCACTTGGTGCACTTGCAACCATTTGTCCGTAGTAAAATGGACTCAAAGTTTTGAGATAGATTTTTGTCATTTCTTTCTCTTCAAGTGGTGGACAGATTTGAGCAGCAACTTCACGCCATCTCTGAGCGTATTCCTTGAAGCTTTCTCTATCCTTTTGAGTCATGGCCCGGAGTTGATCTCTGTCGGGAGCCATATCCAGATTGTACTTATACTGTTTGACGAAGGCCTCTCCAAGGTCTCGAAAAGTACGAATCTCTGAACTGTCCAAGTTCATGTACCATTTGAGTGCAGCACCAGTCAGGCTGTCTTGAAAATAATGAATGAGTAATTGTTGATTATCAGTCTGAGTTGACATTCTTCGAGCGTACATCACGAGATGACTTTGTGGGCATGAATTCCCTTTGTACTTCTCGAAATCTGGTACTTTGAATTTGTGAGGAATCTTAACATTTGGAACCAGACAGAGGTCTGCAGCATCTTGTCCTCGGAGAGTCTTGAGTTCCTTCTGCATTTGCAGAAACTGTTCCTGGAACTCGTCCAATCTTTCATACACGCCAGCATCCTCACTTAGGGCGTGATGATATACTTGTCCGCCCTGCGGGGGAAAAGTATGCATAATCAGTCGTGGAGAAGCCATGACAGCAGATCTTGGAATCTCAGCATTCTGTTGTGCGAAACTCATTGCCGTTTGTAACTCGGTGAACTGACTTTTATTTTTATAAGCAACAAATGTTGCGGTGAGCACGAGTCGCCACCGACTTTTATTTTGTCCAATTTTAGGAAAGGCAAAAAGTACAGAAAAAGACTTTTTGAAAAGAAAACGGGCTCGGGGGGTAAGTTATGAAAAGGGAAGGTGTAAGCACCCTTTCCATCCGTAGTTATCTACGGGCTCTTAACTTGCTTAGCTCATGTTTTGTTTGTTTTGAGTTGAAAAGAAGTATAAGGACTTTAGCGTAAATGCGTAGCCTTAGTTTTTGAAAGAGTATTGAAAAGATGTTTTTAAGTTGAAGGATAACCATTATTGTATCCTTATATGCGTGCTCCTGATGAATTTTGAATGCTCAACCAGTTTAACTGAACACTACCCTGCCCCTGGGTTAAATATGAGGGTTTTTCATATAGAAAAGAAACTCCTATTTCAAGGCTCAAAGGGGTTGACAAGGGATTAACTTCCTTATATCTCCAGTGTTTGGGGATTTGAAACAATGCCTGTACATCATCAACAGGGTTTTACTCGAAAGCACACCATTTGAGATTATGAGTATTATGTGTTCGTCATTCTCCCTTCGGAGTTATCATGCTTTATCACCGAGAGTTTGGTATCACAAGCAAAGAAAAACATGTTGGAGCGAGAGTGAATGAATTTTTTCAAGACAAACATGTTCAATGCATCATTATTATAGTTCAAAAACAAACAAGTATGACATATAAGCAGTATTGAAGCAAAACAAGAAAGATTACGCATGAAAATGCATGACGATATAGAGATTGTCAATGTTGAGGAGATTTTCTCCGTATGGACTTAATGCTTCAGATGATCCGTTGAGTCAAAGGAGAACTTCAAATCTGGCACGCAGGTGTGAATGTGATAGCCTTTGCATCAATCAGGTCTTGAGCCTTGCCTCTGAACGGATGACAATCATCAATCGAATGGCTAAGTGCCCCAGTGTGGAAAATAAACCTGGCGTTTGTATTCGAAACTGCAGATTACTTCTAGGGAGAAGATTCTGACGAAGCCACACAGGAGTTGTAAGTATCTAGCTTTAGGGAGAATAAAATAGTAAGATGAGAAGCTTGTCTGTTGGTAGCAGCTTCGTCTGAAGAACTTTGACTTTTCATCTTTGAACGTCCTTCTATAAGAATCAAGCTCACCATATCCAGTGGGTCATAGCCTCTGATTCGGGGTATGACACTTTCGAGTTTGAAGGCATATGGCTAAAGGAAAATAAATCCTCTTGCCCCTTGATAGGAACTGTACCTTTGAGTTCGAAGGTATCTGGCTAGAGGAAAATAAATCCTCTTGCCCCTTGTTAGGAATCTGGCTCTTGATGATGGCACGTGGAATTGCGCGCCCTAAATACTTGAGATCCTTGAAAAAGGTTAGTTAGGTGATAAGGACGAGTAATTCCTACAAAGAGTTCAAGTTGTTAGTGTACACACAAATCCTGCAAGAAACCCAAACGGTTAGGGTATAAACCAATCCTGCAAGGAAACCAAATGGTTAGGATATAAACAAATCCTGCGAGGAAACCAAACGGTTAGGGTATAAACAAATCCTGCGAGGAAATCAAGTGGTTAGATAACACGCACAAGCAAGTCACACAAGTGTCCTTAGGTTTAAAGTCTTGCACGAAGTTCAAAGGTAAATACCCTCCCCACTGAAGTTTAGTTGGTTCAACCTGTCCTAGACTAAGATCGGGTTCTAGGGAGCTCATATCATTGACCTTTCTCGAAGGCACTTATTTCAGTTCAGCAATCGAATCACCGACCGAAAATGTCCTGAAAGTCCAGTCCATATGAGTGTAGCTTCGAGTATCAACCAACTTCAGTCGGAACCAAAGCCAGCCATCTCGCTACTTTCTAAAAGGCCAAAGTTTAGTTCAACTAAGGTTCTAGAGGCGAATTAGTGCATAATGACACCACGCAGCAGCCAAGTGTTTCCTCGAGTCGGATCCCAAGGAACACCAGGACACGCCAATGTGTCACACTAACGATGGCCATCAGATCAACCACATCAGTATACGCTGTGCAGTCTCCTTGATCTCATGCCATTTTCCTAAGGTACTCAGATCCGGGTGTAGGATCTTTCACACAATAACAAACCCAAGCAATTCCCTTAAAAATAAAGCATACAAACAAACAATTAAAAACATTTATAATGAACTAAGCCCTAAGGTAAACCCCTCTTAAAGACTCCCCAGCAGAGTCGCCAGTTCTGTAACTCGGTGAACTGACTTTTATTTTTATAAGCAACAAATGTTGCGGTGAGCACGAGTCGCCACCGACTTTTATTTTGTCCAATTTTAGGAAAGGCAAAAAGTACAGAAAAAGACTTTTTGAAAAGAAAACGGGCTCGGGGGGTAAGTTATGAAAAGGGAAGGTGTAAGCACCCTTTCCATCCGTAGTTATCTACGGGCTCTTAACTTGCTTAGCTCATGTTTTGTTTGTTTTGAGTTGAAAAGAAGTATAAGGACTTTAGCGTAAATGCGTAGCCTTAGTTTTTGAAAGAGTATTGAAAAGATGTTTTTAAGTTGAGCTAGGCATATTAAGAGCACTACCCTAAATAATTGGTCCTTTTCTATGCTTTTTAAAGTTCCTAGGACTATCCATACTATATGGAAGTAGGTAGTCCTTGTTTATATTGGACGTGCGGGACTATCGAAGGGTCATCGGAGGTCGTTGAAGGCAACAAGTAGAGGCACCCTTAGCAAACTCGAAGGGACAATCATCTTTCGTAGGCAACCATTAGAGGGACTAGATCATGTATTCGTAGGCAACAGTCCGAGGGTCATCGAGGGACCATGATCTTTGATGATTTTTAATCGAGGGGCAATTTGCTAATGGGTACCTCTATATTCGAGGGACACGACCTTATAATCGAAGGCAACCAAAGAGGAGCGTACCCTAGGGGTGAGTGAGTGCAAGTGTGTTGGATTCGATTATAATTTATCTTTGAAATTGGTGAGCTAGCGTTCAATTTTTATCTTTCCATACAATCCTATTAACATACATCTAACAATTATATAGCAGTTTATATGGTGCGGAAAATAAAGGTCCTAAGCTATTACAGGGCTTTGGGAGAGATACATAATAAAGGAGTGCGGAAAGTAAAAGTCCTATTTAACTATTACATCCCATGAACAGTTACATTATTTATTAAAAAATCGGGAGTAAAAGACAATATGAACGAAAAATAGATAAGTGGTGAATGTCCAAAGAGTCTGAAGGCCTCAAGTGTAGTACCTCACAAAAAGAGAAAATGTTAGTAACATATATTTAACAAAACTAGACATATTATACTCTAAAAGAAAATGACTAATTTAAAATATTTTTGGCGTTTTAATATGGAAATATAAAATCTAATCTAAAAACATTTTTTTTTGTATTTTTTGTGTTAAGAAAATAAATAGAACTTAAAAAGATCAACAAATATTAAAGCCAAAAAATATGAAATCAGAAATAAATGTGTCAAAGAAATAAAATGGAGAGTATAGGAAGTGAAATGAAATTGGGCCTAATGTTTGGCCCAAAGCAAAATAAAAAGACACAAACTCATGGGGGTGCAGTTATTAGGCGAGATGTATTAGGGTAAACCGAATTGGGCTTGATGTGTTTAGCCCAAAAAGCCACTTGAAACAAAAGATTCAAACCCTAAGAGCTAAACAGCTAGCCGCCACACCTTGGTCCCTGTACCAATATTATTTTGTTTTCTCCACAAAAAGTATTAACAAATTGGGAAAATAGATATCAGAACAAAACAATCAAATGAAAAAAGTATTCTCTCTCAAACAAACCATTCACTCAGTGTCTCTGTTCTCTCATATCTCTCCCTGTACTTTCTATTTGAAATCTCTGCTTATGATTTGCATTCCATCGTTTTCATAACAATAGCAACACTCTTCGCTCAACTCAACATCTCTAATTCATGGCCTCACTCAAATTCGTGGAAACAACAACAACAATTGCAAATGACAAAACAAAAGGAAGGGGGCGAATGGTTACCGTCGAAATCGAAGGGTGCGTTGCAGATTCAACTTTGTATGTTGCTTTCCATCCGTGTCGTTGTCACTTCGGTGTTGTTAACTGTTGAATCGATGATGGTGATTGCGGCTGTTCGCGCCGGTGATGCGTGGTGTTGTATCTTCTGGTGAGCGGGTGTGGTCGAAGATGGAAGTTCCGTGAGTTGCAGCGGTTGAGAAGGTTGTCCGCTGGTGGTCTCGTCGGGGTGCTGAGGGGTTCCGATGGCTGGGCGACGGCGGCTCCGGAGGGATGGGAGATCTGGGCCGTGCGAGAAGCATCAGAAGTTTGTTTCTCTTGTTACTTTAATTTGTGTTCTTTGACAATCTATGAGCAAGACAGAAAACAACAACAATACTGAAATATTAGTGCATCAAATTGTGGAATGATTTGTATATTGTTTGTGAAATTTGAATTGGAGATTATTGTTTGTTGCGATCCTGGTTTCCGTGTGCTGAAGTTTGAGTCGAAGAAGTTTGCATTGAACATTGTGATGCTGATGATGCTGCGTTGTTGTTTGTTTTTGCTATTCTTCGACGCAGGATTGTCGGTAATGTCACAGATCTGTAATGGTTGAGTTGTAGGCTTGCTTGTGACCTGAAAAGAAATCATTAGTGACAACAAAATAATTACTGTACAACTGTGAAAGTTAACTTTCAGACTTTATCACAAATTCATGAAGCTCTTTTCTGGTTATTTGATGATATTATAAAAATTGATTTTTTGTGATGATGGTATATGCTGGAAATCGATTATGGCTGCTAACGAAGCAAGCTTGTACGGGTTAAAGTTTTTTAGTGGAGAATCTTAGTAATAACATGTGCATAGAAAAAAAAGTGACGAGTATGTAATAAAATAAGTGTAATTATGGATATTAGTAAAAAAGTACTACCTCCGGTCCTATTTATAAGAAAAGATTCTTTTTTCAGATACATTGAATAAATAATGTATTTGGACAATATGTTGTCCAAATACATTATTTATTCAATGTATCTAAAAATGAAATCTTTTCTTATAAATGGGACCAGAGGGAGTATATTATATAAGGATTATGGAAAATATGTACCGTCAAATACAGTGTATTTGAGAAAGAAATACAGTGTACTTGAGAATGTTGTAAAAATCATTTTAAGAAAGGCCTCATATTGAAATCATTTTAAGAACTAGGTCAAAATAATCCTAAAAAGGAAAAGATCCAACCCAAAGGCCCATGGACCTTTCTTGATGACCAAGATTAAGAACCTGGACGTGCTTGTGTCCAGGTGCGTCCTAGTGCAAAAAAAGATGGAAATGCACCAAGCAGGAATTGAACCCGTGACCTTCTGCTTGTAAGCCTTAGTTCCTTACCAATTGTGCTATGTTATTTGTTTGAAATAAATAGCCAATTGAAAGTGTATGAAGCATCGGCTATCATTTTCTATTTATTAAAATATAAGCAATTTAAGAGTAAATTAACTATATTTTTAAAATAGACTTTAAATCAAATATTTATAAAAATCAGGATGTCAATGTAAATGAACCCGAGACTTTATAAAATCCAATTTTTGAAATGGTTTCGAATATTTTTGTCACTAAAGAGTGTGGGCAAATTTTGGGGTATGACACCGTTGCTCTTGGAACTTCAATTTCCAGAGGTTTGTAACCCTCCGGTGGACGCATATCCATGGTGACTTTTGGAGCTTCAGAAGCTGGAGGTATGTACCCTTCTGGAGTAAAGTTATACGGCATGCCCCAAGGTCGATCAGGCGGCATGGTATACTGAGGAATGGGAGTAGAAACGATCTCGGAAACCACAGTCCTTTGCGGTTCTTCTGGCGTTGGTCGATTCTGCGCAACTACCAGGGCTTCTACCATACTATTGAGTCTTTCAACAGTATCTTTGAGAGTATTAATCTCTTCTCTGAGTTCTTCATTTTCTTGCTCAAAGTCTTCCATTCTTTTCTTGCGACTTGAACGAGTGTTGTATGGATGAGACAGCTTGAAAGTCTTGGTTCACCTCCTTCTCCTCCTCTCTTTCTGGAGAAAGGAAAGTGACTATTAGATCCGCGACAATTCTCGTGTCAGTGCGTATGACTAAAGCGATGTATGATATGCAATTAAGTTAATATTTTTCAAGGAAACACCATAATTACGTTATGAAACATCAAACTTTTATTAATTAAGCGAAAACGCCGTTTTACACACTTTGAAAAGGGAAATACAGAGAAACTGAGAGAAAGGACTCTAAAACTTTGACGAAGAGCCGACTTCACGTTCTAACATCTTCTTCTGTTTCTTGAGCTGAGCGTTCTCTGACGTGAGCTGATCGATGATCCAGGAAGCAGGAGGGATATGATGAGAAAGTGGCGTTTGTGACACTTGTCGATCGAGTACTTCAAGTAACTCATCCTTCCTTCTTAGGATGTTTTGAATCTCAACGTTTTCCGTGTTGACAATTCGATACTTGTTCCTCCAAGCATTCCTTTCTTGGCATACCTTGTTTAATGCCGCTTGTAGTTTTTCAACATCGGTGGAGAAAAGGTAAATTGGTTCCCTTAGGGGAATGGGTTCTTGATGTTGATATGGCATCCTGAGCTTGAATGCTCTGACGCGTACCCATTGAAGGTAAGGATCCAGGGAGATGCAAAGATGTTTTCCTAACAATCTTCTCCCTTTGCTGTGAACAAGACGCCAGGCTTGGACAATTTCCTTTTTCAGCATGTTGCCATGATCGTCGATGTTCTTGAAGAACAGACCCTCCAATTGAATGTTACTTGGTATATTTTTCATGGGATAGCCGTATTGACGACGGGCTAAAGCTGGATTGTAACTGATCCCTCCCTTAGTTCCAATAAGGGTTATGTTGGGAAAACTTCCGCAACTGAAGATGATTTTGGTTTCGTCGTTGTCAGGACTACACCAATCAATGTCTGTATGAGTGAGAGACATGATTTTCTGTGACCAGTAAAGGCCATCCCTCATATTCCAGAAAGTGCTAGACTTTGGCAGGTGCGAAACGAACCATTCGTATAACAACGGTACGCAGCATGTGATTAATCCTCCTCGCTGCAGGTTTCTTGAATGCACAGAGTGATAAGCATCCGCAAGCAAGGTTGGAACTGGATTTCCAATTAAGAAGATCTTAATTGCGTTGATGTCGACGAAATCGTTAATGTTAGGGAACAAAAACAATCCGTAGATAAGCAATGCCAAGATTTCCTCAAATGCGCTCATATCTTGGATGCTGACGAAGTACCGAGCTTGATCAAACAGGAATTTGGAGGGCAATCCTTGAATTCCTCCTCTACTCACCATATGAGTTCTGATGTCGACTACGTTCAAAGGAGTAGTCGCAGCAATGATAATGTCGTCAGGATTCTTTTCCAAACCGGAGTACGGATCTTGCGCGTACACGGGTATTCCAATCAGACGAGAGTACTTCTCCAACGTAGGCATGAGCTGATAATCTGGAAAGGTGAAACAGTGATACGTTGGATCGTAAAACTGTACCAAGGTGGGAAGGATCCCATCCACCATGTTGGTATTGAGCAAAGGCAGAAGTTTCCCATACTTCTCCTTGAAAGCCTGGGGGTTAACCACCAGTTTTCCGAGCTTTCCCAGTTCCTCGACCTGGGGAATCTTGAAGGTGTATTTCCTAGCTCTCTTTCTTCCGTAATCCATGGTATAGATCCTTAAGTCCTTTCTCCGTTTCTCTCTTTCTATGAAGTTCAAAACGTTCGTTATTTAGTTTCCTTGAAAAACGACTCGAAAAAGACTCTTTTTGTTTTTAGTTGTTTATTAATGAATGTTGCATGAATGCATGAATGCACACACAAGAGTTTTTAAACAAACATGGTGTTGAAGGGTATAGTGGTCATGATGTCAAAACGCAAACCTCGCCCCAACGGTAAACTAAGGATAAGGATTTTTGTACCTGTAGAACGGGTTCTAAGGGTCTCAGAGTTTTTGCTCAACCTTAAAGATACGTTGATTGGTATCGATAAGAGAGTTTTCTCTGAGTGTAGTATCTGCGTGACAATTACTTTCGTAATCACCGCTCTACGTCCTAAAAAAGGCTTTAAGTGGGGTTAATGTGTTTCTAGGTCCTCCTGGTACAAATCAGTCTCGGAATGCAGTGGCGCAGTTAATCACAACCAGCCAGGCAAATCCCAAGAGTAGACTTGGAAACCAAGATTAGAGGGTCTTCACCGGGAAGACATCCTCCATCCTATCTTATGTTGCACTCAAATCCGGGTATAGGATTTCTCACCACAAGGGGGAATCAAGCCCTTTCCCGATACAGAATAAACAAAATAAACAAATATAAATGCAGCAAACACATGAAATGACACAGAGGTTAGGCAGGACCTCTCTTGTTTGAGGGGGAATTTGGCATCCCTAATTCCTCATTGGGGCTGGACCAGCAACAGGTCAACCATTGGTTTGGATGAAAAACCAAGGTTTTGAACACTTATATCCCCAGCAGAGTCGCCATTTTTCTGTGGTGGTCGTTTTCTTTACCTCCCCGTTTCACTTGGGAGGACGGCACGCTAGACCCTTCACGCGAAATTTGGAAGGAGAATGCGCCCGTGGCGGGATGAATTTTGTTTCAGTTCTTCCTACGATATCACACGAACTTTCTTATTTGTCCTACGAGTAGGAAAGGGAAAAAAAGATCTCAACTAAACCCTAAGAGTTTGCTAAGTGTGGGGATTTCACCTAGACTAGAAATTTTGGAGTCCGGGGGGTCGGTTATACATAGGGAAGTGTTTAAACACCCTACATATCTGTAGTACTCTACAGGAACCTTCTCTGTGTCTAAATGTGTTTGTGCTGCTAATGATTATTGGGAAAGTTTCTCCTTTGTGTTAGGAGAAGGAATTGAATTGATTAAAGAAAGACAGACAGACAGACAAACTGACTATTTTTGGTATTTTATTAGCTCGCTGAGATTCCTTGTGAACCTCATGCCTACATATCCCTAGTGGAAGTCAGAGCTTAATGTAGTTCGGGGAACTAACTAGGGAAATTAATTATTTTTGGTGCCTTGCTTGAAGCTCAAGGTTGAAGTTTTGAATTAAATATCTGTTTACAGTAAAGAGGCATGAAATCATCTTTACAGAGAGGTATTTGTACTATTCTACCACAAACATTTTGAAAGAGTGACAGAATAACTGGATTCATTTCATTCAAGAGGGGGACCTTACTTGTGTGTTTGCAAGTATGCCAGTCAGATGCCTCTTAAATGAAAGAAAGATACTCGTCCAAATTAGGGAAAGTGTACAAGTCTGGGGATGTGCCAGAGCATGTCTTTCAGAGTCCTAAATGGGAGACTTTGATTGAAACTGAAATGTGTAATGTTTGTTTGTTTGAATGTGGTAGAGTAGTAAAAATATCTCTCTATAGAGATAAGCTATGTCTATCTACTGTATAAAAGATTTGACTTTAGCTGGCTTGTATGAGGCCCAAGCTTGAGGCTTTTTGATTGATTAATTAATATATTGACTCTGGGAGATGACTCCACTGGGGAATAATTACAGGGTATTTTTTGTGTTCTGTACAAAGCCCAGAATTGAGGCGGACTCTATTTGGAGAGTGTTTATTTGATGGATTTTTATTTGGTGTTCTGTACAAAGCCCAGAATTGAGGCTGACTCTACTTAGGGAGACTATATTTGTGTGCCTTGTACAAAGCCCAAGGTTGTGGCTGACTGCTGAAGATAACTGAATTTCTGAGACTATGAATGACTCTATTTTGTGTGCCTTGTACAAAGCCCAAGGTTATGGCTGACTCTAGCTAGGGAAAACATTATTTTCTGCCTTGTACAAAGCCCAAGGTTGTGGCTACTGAATGATGAGGAACTCACCGGGGAGACTCTATTATCTGCCTTGTACAATGCCCAAGGTTGAGGCTGACTCTTGACAGGGGAGTTTTATTGTTTAGTGCCTTGTATGAAGCCCAAGGTTGAGGCTAACTGTTTTTGTTGGTTTTGACTCTATTGAGGAGATTTTATTTATTAAAAGACTGTTTTTTTGATGGAAGCTAACCCTTTCCAGGGGTTTTGACTCAGGTGGTGAATTTGTCTGTTAAAAGACTGACTTTATCATGTTTTTTTTTTAGGCTGACCCTTTCCAGGGGTTTTGACTCTTTTGGGGAAATTATCTCCTAAGAGAATGAATCTTTGGTTTTGAAAGACTGATGTTGTTGAAATGAAAGAATGATGTTGGAGGCTAACCCTTTCCAGGGGTTTTTGACTGAAATGATAGATTGATTTTAATTGACTTTTGGAGGCTAACCCTTTCCAGGGGTTTTTGTTAAAATGATGGCAGAAAGATTATCTAGTGGAGACTTCTTGTTTAAAGCCCAAGATGAAGGCTGACACATGCTGAGGATGATCAAACATGGATCCTAGACTCTGCTAAGGAAAATTGATGAAGATAAGGGTGACAGAGACTGTCCATGTCTCTCATTCCAAAAGGTGTACTCAATGTAAAATTGAGACAAACTTAGCTTGTTTAAAGTCTGGTTTAAATTGGAAGAAACTCACCAGGGTAGGCTAAAAGGTGACTAAAGACCTGTTCCTATGTTTATAAGAAACCTGATGGGTCCTTGTATACAAGCTCAAGAGGAAGCTGGAAATGCTTTTAAGAAGCCTTTGGGTCCTTGTACAAAGCCCAAGAGGAGGCTAATCGAGGGTCCTTGTTATAGCACAAGCGAAAGCTATGTAGTTTTGAACTTATTTTGGCTCTAAGAAAATGGGTAAGAGGTTTCACCGGGAATAATTCCTCTTTGGGTGGATGTGTCCTATATTTTGAATTCTAAGGTTTTTGCCAAGATGTTTCACCGGGAATAATTCATCTTGGGGGTTTGAACTACAGATCTCTATTTAGGAAAGAGCCTTCACCGGGAAGACATTCTCAATCCTAGGCCATATTCCTATAATATATATATATATATATATATAGTTTAACTGTCCTAGGGTTTATACTCAAACGTAGTTCTAAACTAATGTATATGCACAGTTTATATTTGACAGTAATTTAAATAAAGACTGTAAATTGAAAGCTTGTAAAGCCTAACCTGGATGGAGTGGAGGCCTTTGAAGAAGTATATACAGAGCCTCAACAGTAATTGGTGGATAACAGTTGAATATATATGATAAACAGTTAAGGGTTTTTGAAAACAGAAGAAGTGAAGATGGACAAAGGTCACATAGGTATCTGAAGAGTTTCACCGGGAATAATGCCCTTCAAATACCAGAAGAATGTTTTGAAAACAGAAAGGAGATTTTGAAAATACAGTTTTGAAAACAAGCTAAGAAGAGAAGGTGTTTGGGACTTACACTCTATTAGAGGCCCTGTACTTTACAGTACTGGTTACAAAAGCAGTTTTGAAAATGATTTGAAATGATATAAGGTTTTGTTGTCTGAAAACCTTAATCATTTGATTTAAATGGAGATTGAAAACAGTTTTGAAAATTGACAAAAAAGTTAATTTAATTAAGGTAAAGAATAAAGATCTATGCCTAATTAAGACCTAAACAATTAGGGTTTTATCATAAACTTATTTTCAAAATAATTAGGTTAAAACAAAATGAATATATATATTTAAAGTTTTTAAGAGAAAAAAAAACACTTTAAAACATACTATGTTAAACCTAATTAAAACACATGAAATAAATAATATTTTTTATGATTTTTTTTGGTTATTCACAAAATAGGTATATTAAATAAAAAGTGTGTGAAAAATGAAGTGAAAATGATTTAATTTGATAGGTTAAATAATCATGTGAAGTTGTGAAGAGAATAGGTGTGAAAAGTGATAAAAAATTAGAAATGTCTCCACCAAGGCTTGAACTCACGCCCTTTAGGTCACACACCCAAAACAACACCACTGAGCCAACGCGCGCATGGTGATAGCAACTCTCACTCATTTGGTTATGTTTCAAAACAAGTGATAAATCATTGAAAAATAAAAGAATCAAAAAGTCTGGGGCGAGGGGGATTCGAACCCCAGACTTGAGGCATGAGGAGACTAATGGCGTATGGGAGGCCACTAGGGCAAACGATGAATTCGTTTGTAAAACGCATACCATTCAAAATAAAATAAACTTTGTTCAGAGATTTAAAAAATGGCGCCACCCTCCATCTTCGTCTTCAACCTCAAGCTCCAACATTTTTGAAATTCTGATTCTCTCAAATCTCAACCAATGGCCCAGGTGTAAACATGAAACTTGTTCTAAATTCACTCACGATTCTAAATATGTAACTAATATATATTTATATTAACTACATCTAACTAATTTACCAGAAATCGTGAAGAACCCTAAAATTTAAAAATCAAATTAAATGACTATACTGAAAGATAAATGAATGATGATAGAGGGTTTTCAATCCTCTGATGATGCTGAACAAGATAGAATCGAGCTATTTCTTAAAGAATGCTTAAATTAAAGAGGTGGAGTTCAGAAACTTACCTCTGAAAATGGAGGTCGTGAGGGTGATAGAGAGCAACTGGGCTTGTATGAATGATCCCAAAAGCTTCCTTGTGACTCAGTGATGCTAACTGAATGCTTGTTGTAACCTCAATCCTCCTGAATTGTTCTATGGACCTCCCTCGATTTGAGCTTCAAGTGAACATGGAGAGTGATGATTCTTGAGTTACAGATGAGCTGCAGCCATCTGAACAGCTTCACTAACTCCTATGGAACGTGCCTGGATGCTTGGCTTGATTGGAAACCTTCTGAATTGCCCTATGGACCTCCAACTGCAATTGCTCCAAAGTGAGAGCAACAATGGTGTTCCTCCACTTACAGAAGTGATCCAGGTGCTTGGATCACCTCAAATGACCTCCCTTGAGATGTTAGAATGCTTACTTTCCAAAGATAAGCTCTGGTTTGAAGAAAACGATTCTTCTTGCCAAAGAACTTTGAAAAATAATAAGCATGAGAAGAGAAAGAGAAAGCAAGGAATATGGTTGCTTTGGTGTGTTTTTCTACTGAAGTATGCCCTCCTATTTATAGGCAAATGAATGCAGATCAATTGGCTGTGGTGAGTTTGCTTAATGAAAGAAATTTGGTTTCTTAAGCATGAAGGAAGTTTGCAAATATCTCTTATGCAATGATGAGAGTTTTGATTCCATTTGATCAGTCCCCTAGCCCTCGATTTTGCTTGATCTTAGGGGACAATTCTGAGACAGAAATGAGCTCTAATTGGTTGGTGAGAAGATTCCTTGGGTGATTCATCAATTTGCCATAAATTCCTAAATGTAATCATTACATAATCACATGTTCTTGTTTTTAGAATCTTCTTCAATTATCATGGCATGGTGAAAATGAATGCATGGCATGTTTTCAGATGTGTTATGGGTCGTGTAGCATCCATATTTGAGGTCATGTGCACAAAATTTCAAAGTTCCAAAATGATGCATGACCTATAATTTCACTTCATGAGGCCAACTTTGAACAAGCATAACTCTTAGTTCAAAATGAATTTGGAGAAGGTTGAACACAATTTGGAAAGCCCTAAACATCTACTTCAAATCATTAGTTTGGAGTTTCTTCAAAATCCTTTGGCAAATTTGTGAAAAATGAGGTCAAAGTTGGAAGAAAACTAGGTTAAAACACTTAGAAAAATTTCTAAGTGTTTATGACCTAAAACTCCAAAATTTCCAAAACTCTTAAATGATTGATCTTTTGAAAAAAGTTCCTTTGTAAGATGTTGTTTTATTTTGCAAGATCTACAACTTTCATGTTGGAAGTTTTTTGAGTTGTGTAGGTGAAATTTTGAGTTCTCACCATGCCTCAAAAAACCCTAATTCCCGACTTTTCGCTCCTTGATGATTTTCTTTGAATTTCTTTGGTCAAATGACTTTAATATCCATATATTGATGATATTGATCCTTGAAAGCCATGGTTTGACCAAAAATCTCAAAAGTCAATGGTGAACCCATACAGTTGACTTTTTCCAGATATGGTGAGATTTTGGACTTTTGTGTATAATCAAGATCTTTTCCTCAGATGAATGATGTAAATGGATTATATTGAGGTAGTAGAGACTCTTGAATCATGTCTTGAGTTTTGGATCCATGCCCTGATTAAAAAGTCAACTATCTTGGGGAATTAGGTCAAAAACCCTAATTGTCGACCAGAGGACAATGATGATTGTAGACTTTGAATTGAGGTGTAATGTCCAGTGGATCTTGTCATATGAGTTTTTTGAAGATGATTGATGTCTTTGAATGGTCCCCTAGGGATTTTTAGGGTTTCCCAAAGGTGATCCCTGAGTTTAGTCCTTGATAGGCTCAAAAAAAATCCTAGTCTGGTGACCTGAGTAACTCTGTACTTAGATGACTGGGTGTCTAATCAATTATAGGTGAAATAATGAAGCTCTTGAGTCTTAGAGTCTAATCCTTCTATTGATTGATCCTTTGCCTGAGCTTTCTGGTTTTTTGAACACCCTTGATTGAATGTCAGACTGCTCTGGGTACTTACTTTGACTTGATGAAAATCCTGAAGATATGTCATCTCAGGGGGGTCAAAAATTAGGGTATGACAGACATTATTGTCTAAAGTGGCAGTTCAGACATAATGTGGATTAAAATGGGCAGGTTCTGATCTGGATGTAAGTAATTTGTTCTGGAAATACATAATTACTTTCATGATGAAGACTTCACTTAGTGAAAATGACTATGAAGACAAAAGTTCTATGATCTGATCAACACAGCTAAGGATAAAGGAGAATCCTTCTGGTTCAAGGAGCATGTTAATCAATGTGTGAGATTGAGAAACACCATATCAAGAAGGATTTCGAATTTTCTTAAGCGGACCATGATCTGATCCAAACATGGTAAGGTTATGCTCAACAAATTTCAAGAAGTGGCAGTTCTATATGTTGAGATTGTGGCAACCTCTCTGTGCGTGCTTCTAGTGTCAAAAGGTCACCAGTTGATCATTTCTGGAGGAGATAAGTTAGTAGACAAGAGTCTATTGAAGAAAGAGATGAACCTTGTGGAAAATACTGGTAGTACAAATGTCAGACACAATGTTATGACATCTTACTTCTGGTGTAAGTATTTAATGTAAAGGAGCAACTTTGCTATAGTGAGTGTGTTCAGCAGGATAGTTGAAAAGAGGGTGCGGCTCTTGAAGATATGAAGACGCGTCTAATATTTTCCATTCATCATTTCAAGCTTATTCCTTGAAGAAGCTCAGACTATCTCAGATAGGGGGAGTAACTTCTTTTGTCAAGAAAAGTTTCTTGGTTAAAAATACTTTAACATCATGAAGAAAATGTGACATTTTTGTCAGTTATTTGTCAATGGTTAAATCTAACCATGTGCAACTGGAATCCACAATTCTTTCTCTATACTAATGAGGTAGTTATATGTCTAACAGTTTCAAGGTGTTCAGAACAACAGAAGTCTATGTCTATGACTAGTGAGTAAGTGGGGAGTCTGTTACTTGGTCCGATGGATGCTTTGTCTTAATCTTTTAAAGAATCTTGAGTTATGTGCTTAAAAGGAAGAAAAGTGACAATGTCTGACAGGAGGTCATGACATGTTTAAAGACATTGAATCTTCTAAGTCAAACAAGGAAATCTGTCTTGAAGTTTATCTACACATCAGTGGTCGGTGTAAAGTACAATCAATGACTATGCATGCACTGGTATTTCAAGATAACTCTTATCATAAAAACAGTCAAAAACTGCTTTGGAAAGAGTAATTACTTTTGGAGCTGTTTCCTAATTAACCGTTTGACCGTTGAACAAGACCAAAGACCATCGTTATTTCCTAAAATCTCCAATGGCTATATAATGGCATTTCCATGGATTACAGAAATCAAACTCTCTCAAGATGTCGTTCGTGTGTGTTCTTATGAGTCGTGTCTGGGTTTGGTTTTCTGATGTGTTGTTGTACCAAAACCTCTTCAGAAAAAGAAAAACACGGGCTGGGGATGTTGATGGTCTCTGCTATAGGTTTTTCTGCAATAACAACAACGATGTTCCACCATATACAACCTTCAGTATAGGAACTATTGTCGTTGTGATTTGTGATTTGAGTTATGAACACAATTGTGACTTGTGTTCTGAGTTACTAGGACTGGTGGACAGTTTTCACTCAAGTCCTCTCCTAGGGTCTAAGCTAGGATTTGGTTTCTGGTTCAAGATTAAGGAAGAGGTCTCTTATGCCACCATTGGTCCTCCAAGACAAAGGCCTTCTCCCATCGTCTTCCTCGTGTACATCAGTGTTGCATGAAGGTGTTCCACTGCATATTATGACATCAGATTATTCTTTGTCATATTATATCTAAAAAGGGGGAGAGAATATATCTTCTGATTTTGCTACTGTAAAAAGAAACAAAGGATTTTGTAGCAGACTGAAGATGTTATGATGTGGTTCAAGTCCTGAAGAGCAGAAGGTAAAGCCCAATTATGAGAATGTAAAATTCTATTCTTCCTTGTTGTCTTGAAATTTGAAGTATTTTTGTTTTGCTGCATTTTTAATGAATGTTTAGTTTTAGCCAAAATATGCCAAAGGGGGAGATTGTTAGTGCTTTTATTGGCTGATTGGCATCTATGTTTGGCTAAAACATAATAGAAGTAAAACATAATACAGGTGTAATCTTGCAAATATAAAAAGAACAAAACAGGTACATGCAAGATGTTATATGGAATGTCATGACATCAACTCATGACATCGCGCCTGCAGAACTGGAAGGAAGATTCAGTTTGTTACTCAACATATACAGGATATTCGTAGAATATTTTGTAATCCTATGTGGCACAAATTTAAAGGTCAAAAGAATATTGAAGAATCAGATCAGAAGATTGAAGATTCAGGAAGAATCAGATCAGAAGATTGAAGATTCAACAGTTTCTAATTTAGGAGATAAATTTGGAAACTCATGACTAAAAAGACCTTGATTGTAGCAGAAGATTTCTGCAAATTTGTAACAGTAAGGAGTGCTGCAATTTGTAAGCCCAAGTCTAATTGGGAATAGGTTATAAATAGAAATCTTTGTAACCTAGTTTGATATAGAAAACCTTGTTTAGAAAAGATGTAGTCATTAGGATTTCTATAGGTAGACCACCCAGGTTGTGGGATGGCTGCCATGTCCTTCTCGAAACCTGTAGGTAAGAGAAGTGATTGTTCTCACTCGAAACCTATAGGTAAGAGTTGAGTATTGTATTCTTGATTGAAGCTGTGAAGCAAGATCAAGTTATTGTTCATTGTTAATTGTGTAAATAGCTGTTGCAGGGTTGTAACAGTTAGGTATCACTAGGGAGTGAGCAGAGGTTCTCTTGTCTTGGATGGATGTCTGAGATAAAGGTTGCATTGGGTAGTGACTAGGTAAACCAGAGGTTGTTTATCTGTAAACCTGAGGTTGTTTACATAAAATAGTATTACTGATAGTGAAATGTTCTTCCTGGCTTAGTAGCCCTCAGAGTAGGTAGTTAGACCGAACTAGGTTAACAATTAACTGTGTTATTTATCTTCTGCATTGTGTTGTTTGTTCAGTCATGGATGTTATGACATCGTGTATAACATTAGGTTCAGAATTGTTGGTTGTTCCTTTACAGAACCATATAAACCTTACAATCTGGTTATGTTGACTGAACATATGTGATCCCAGATCTCATTGACTCCTTCTTAGGGGTAATTAAAAGTTTTGGGATCTTTTTGTTCTGCCTCTGCTACATTAATAACAGATCAGATGTCTTGACATCGTGAATGACATCATGAGTCTGTCATACCAGAATTTCAATAAGTTATAATTATATAAAGGGAAGCACTATTAGCATGACACACTTAGTTAAATGGAAGCATTCTTTCTAATGTTCAAATTATAAATGATGTTAATATTTATTAAACATTAAAAATTCAAATAGATAATTGAGATTATATAAAAAAATAGTAAAAAATTCATTTATAAAAAATATATAAAAATGTAATTTAATAAAAAATTTAAATAGATAATTGTTTTTATATTCAAAACAAAAAATATATATTTCACCCCCTGCAATGTTAGCGAATTTTGATTTACCCCTTCATAATAAAAAAAATTAGAAGCTTGTGATAAGGGGAATGCACTTTGTGCAACCATAAGGATTCAACCCTAATCCCTCTCATATGATAAGAGACTTGAGTCCACTCACATGGAAAATTCAAATACTCAATCACTTCTTCATCTCTTTCTAAATTAGAAACTTGGTTTGTTTTTCCTTTGAGATCATGATTAAGAGATGTCTTATGCATTTTCTTTTGAATATCATGGATCCATTCTTGAATTACTTGCTTCTGACCTCTAAGGTCTTTGTGCTATAATGTATTGCTCTTATGATTCTTTGACTTGTAATCACTTGCACGTTCATCTTGATGACTTTCTAAGAGCTATATTCTTTTCTTTTTGACCTAATCTTGAATGAAGTGATGGTGAGGCTATTAGAAACCCATGATCCAATGTTTGTTCTTGGTCTTAGGATCACATAGCCTATCTTCTCCTCACTTCTCGTGCTTTTATAATCCCTTGGTTCAGCATATCATTTTTCAACTAACTTGGAGACATTTAGAAGTTATATTTCTCTTGCTTGTTTGAAGCCTTTAAGCTTGTTCTTTGATGATTCTTGTTCTTGATCCATGTCCATGTGATTATACTTAGTGTTTTATAATGACCATAACACTCAAGTACATCACCTTTGGCTCATTTTATTAAGCACATAGTTCTTTATGCTTGTCTATGTTCATGGACTACATTTCTACTTTTTTTAAACAATTTTCTTGATTCTCTTTTGTACACGAGTTTTTGAGACACTATATCTTAACCATTATTGTTTAAGGTTAACTATGATTCAATTCTTCCCTCTTGTTGATGCTTTATACTTTAATCTACTTGTTTGCTCACTCACCTTCTTGTTTGATCACACATACACCTAGTTGCCAAGTTTTGGTGTAATGCTTTGGTGTTTCGAATACTATCTTCCCTCAATGTTTATGGTGCTTATGTGTGATGATATAAGTCATATGCTTCTGACTTGCTTGGTTTGTTACTCATTCCCCACGACCCCTCTTCATCTATCCCCTTCTCTTTGCTTGTTAGCATGACATGAGGACCTATGTCCATCTAGGGTTGTTGATTGGCCTTTGCTTGTGTGTTTTGATCATGATTCTTCCTAAAAAAGGTTTACATGATGGTGTTGAGTTTATTATGTGTATTCTACTGACTTATATGTCACTCCATCCCTCTTACTTTACTTCACTCCCCTTTGGCATGCTAAGTTAAGCACATGATACATGAAACCTTACTATCTAGTTTGCATTTGTTTTCCTTTGTTTGATGCTCTTAGGTCCATATATTCTAAGCATGACCCCTAGGGATTGTTATAACATGAATTGGTGTTTACTTAAAGGAAAATTTTCTTCCCTTTGATGATTATCTCGTGTTTAGGACTTAGGTTCATACTTGCAACTTGTTTAAGTTCTATTCCCATTTGCCATGCATGTTTGCTCAAGTTAAGTGATTTTTGTTAACATGTAGCCTCTTAATGGTAATTTGTGGTATCCCAAATCATGTTACACTTAGGTAACTACCTTTTTCTCTTTTTTGTTTGAACTTTGTTTAAAGTTATGGCCTCTAATTGTTTGTTTATCTCTTACCCTAGAAGTATTCATTTCTTTCACTTGTTTCTTTACTTGTTCAAGTATATATTGTTTTCTCTTGAGATGTTCATCTCTTATATTTGAAGTGTTTACTTCTTTATCATTATCACTTGTTTTCATTACTTGTTCAAGTAATTGGTTTGTTGCTTAAGGTGGTTACCTCTATGTGAGTGGACATCTTGTTCAAGATGTTTTAAACTTGCTTTCTCTACTTGTTCAAGTGTCGATTGCTTTCTTTTGAGATGTTCATCTCCTATCTCTATTGTGTTTACTTCTTGACTTAAGTGTTGAGTGCTTTCTTTTGAGATGTTCATCTCTTATCTTTGAAGTGTTTACTTCTTTCTTGTGTTGATGCCATGTTCCTTTAGGAATGTGATTCTATCTTGTTCAAGATGAATCATGTAGACCTTAGGATTGATATCCATTCATGACAACATTTAGTAGATCTATCTCTTATCCCAACTTTAGGTCCATAAGCATGTAAACTTATAGGATCGAGATCCCCTTTTGTTTAGTCAATATCTTTTGCATTCATCCCTTCTCTCTTCCTTTTCAAATTTCAAAACACTTAATAAACAATGATGAGAATCATGCTACTACAAGCCTTAAGTAATGGAAAAGGGTGAGTGGGCCTCATTCTTGTTTCATTCATAGTCTTTGGTATGGATCTAATCACAACTCTTCCCATAAATAACACCCAACAAAACTCTTCTAAGACACCTAATAAATAAACGACGAGAATCACACTACCATGGAAAAGAGTGATCTGGTGCAGTCCCTACCTCATTCTTCTTTCATTCATAGTCTTTGGTGTGGTTTAAATTCTAAACCTTAATAAAATAGAGAGTTGATGAGTGTCCTTGCTGTGGTATCCACTTATAATTATCTACAACAAAAACACCAACCAATTCAATTTTGTTTTTTTTAAAAAGTTTTTTCAGGTAAGAACATGTTAATTCCTTTCTACGACAAATGCATGAGTCTCTAAAGGTAGAGCCGCAGTGGAATGGGAAATTAGCATCGTTGATTCAAAAACACAAACAAACCAAAATCTTTTAGCCGAACTATGATGCTCTGATTCCTTGAAAGGGATACATATGCATTAGGTTGCAGGGCCTAAGCGTGCACAATTTTGTAAACACTTTATTTTCCCTGTATTTTCTTTTCTTTCTTTTGCATGAATTCATTTCGCATTATACTTTAGACTTAAAGTTTTACACCCTTAGATTAGAACAAATAAGTGTGGATCCCGTAGAGTACTACAACCGTGAGGGATGCTGATACCTTCCCCTAGCGTAACCGACTCCTTTACCCTTTCTTTTGGTTGCGAGACCTTGTTATTTCCTGTATAAGTTTTCTTTGGTGTTTTCCTTTCCATTCTCTAGGGATAAATAAATACTCGATGACAACTTCACTGTTTTCATTTATCCAGTTGCTTTAGAAGTGTTAGGAAAAAATTCTTGAGGAGAGGAAGGAGGCCAAATGGTTTAGGCCAAATCTCTATAAATTCTGGTGAAATCTCTATATCTTAATATGTTTTATTTCAACTAATTTATCTTCCTTCCTCTCCATTTTCTTCCCTCTTAATTTATGAAGCTTTTATCTCTATAGTATCATAAACCGTGTTCAAAAATAAAATAACTTTTTCAAATTAATCATGATTTATGCACTTCACATTTCAACCCCCTTATTATGGTTAGAGTCATTTTTTCAACAAACTGGCCTCCCTACTGGATTCTTCATCAGATTTCTCATCTTGAAATAATCAGCTAGGCAATTGAGTACACCATACGTTGAGCCCTATTGTGTACCTTAACGCGGGCATAATATCATATATTGTACCCACCCCAAGTACACAATGCAAAATAGTAAAATAGATTATTATTTTATTTCTTTATTTTTTTCAAATAGCTATTATTGCATATATTGATATGTACACTTTTTAAAAAAAAGTTCTTGACTATCTTCATTGTATTCAAAATTAAAAGTTAAATGAGACGTCCCTTTTCGCGATATGCATTCAGTCAATTTAGTTGTTTCCATAATTTATAGTTTAATACTATGGATTCAATCCATAGTTACAAATGTTGAATGAGCTTTAGCATAATAATATTAACTTTTACCATTTAAATTAAATAAATGTGTTTATGTTTCCAATTTTAAAATCTTATTTAATTAGGGACGAGGTGACCAATGGGAAACGTGCTCTGACGTGTTTTCCTTTTTATTTTACGAGAGTTCGTTTATATAATCTGTATAAAAGGGTTTTAAGCTTAATCGTGTATAACAAAGAGAATAAAATAGATAAGATAGTTCAATCGTGCAAAACAAAGAGAATAAAGTAGACAAGATGGTCGCAGAGAAATCAAGAAAGCAACGAGGAAACAATGGAGAAGATTTTATCCGATCTAAAGGTTCCAACGGCCTACCTTTGTCACTATCAAGTATGATTTCATATGCTTATACGCTCCATCTTTAAATTTTGTTGGTTTTTAAGATGTATTATCATCCCTATCATATCATTATATGTATATATCTTTAAAATTAAGTATCAAATATTTAGCATATATTTTTCTTGTATATGTTGGTTTTGGATATTATTTTCCCTATTGCACTTGAGTTTTGAAAATATACAATGTCTTAGTGCGCGCTACTTTCGCCGTTGTGGAGTCTTGGGCTATTTTTGCAGCGGAACCATAGCCGATAGATTACAAGATAGAAAGCCTTGTCGTTTGCCCTATGTTCCCATTTGAATTTTCCTTTCTTGAAATCTTAGTTTTTTCTCTTTAAGTTTCATTTGTTTATTTATATGGTTCTTAGGTATGAGGAGATTTACTTGTGTTGAAAATCCACCATAATTTCAACAATTTTGGATTACCACCATTACATCTTCTAACATGTTCATAGTATTGAGTTCGAGGTGGTGTGTTGAGTTTTTAACTGTGCAAATATATAGTAATGCTTTTAAGGCTTCCATTTTCAAGTCAACTCTCTGTTTTGAGTTTTATCTCATGTCCAATTTCTAAGAAGGTATCAAGGTTTATCAAAATTTGTTGTTGGGCTGCCCACACCTTCCATGCTCAAGGTCCATAGAACTGGGCGTAAATTTTGGAAAGTTTGTTTAATTGCTTATTGTCCCTAGTCACCTTTATTGTAAATAATTTAGGTTTCTCTTATTGCAATCTAAAATACCTTCATTATACTAGGTCTAAATTTAGTTTTAAATACTATAGAAACAATGCCTTATTTTAAGGAAAATTGTTTTCTTGGATTACTATACTATTTAGAAACATTCCTTTATCTCGTAATTTTCAATGATATTATTAGCTAAGTGAATAAGTTTATATGTAATCTTAGTATTAATATTCTAAATCGCCTAACATTGTCACTGTAGCAGGGAAGAAAACGGAGAATAATATTGATTTCAGCCAACTTCCTTGGAATGTGCTTGATACCATTTCCCAAAAACTAAGTTTTGATGATCTCTTTGATTTTGCAAGTGTTTGTAGAGAGTGGAGGGTGGTTAAGACGATTTATTGGAAAAACTTCCTAGAATCTCAATCACCATTACTCTTGGAAACAACATCATATGCTAAGAAATCTTTTACTTTTTATAGCATACATGACCAACGAGCTTACCTTTCTGAGATGAGTTATTTTTGGGGATTATTCTATTGTGGTTCTTCCAGTGGATATCTAATCATGGTAGGTGCCAACAATACACTTCATTTAATGAACCCGTTTACAAGAAAGCAGAAAATCATTGATATATCAACAGTTACAAATGATTTGAATTATTATGCTTGTCGTGTCTTACTTGCTTTTGCCAAAGGCTCTGTTGAATTTGTCATAGTGGCTTCTAGCAGATCTTCGTTAAGCTTGCATGTATATCAGTCACGAAATTCAAGTTGGGTGACTTATATTGAAAGAGGAAATCCATTGAAGGTTGTGGACTTTGTTGTTTTTCATAATATAATTTATGTTATCACTAACAAGGCTGAAATTGGGGTACTTAGCTTGAACTCTTCAAGTTTGAAATTTCTACAACTCAAAAATACTCCAGACATAACTGATTCTTTCTTGAAGTTACTTAGTTGTGGTGAGAAGCTTCTAGTAGTTGATTTTACACCAGGGAGACAATTGGATGTCTACATGATAGACTTTGGAACCATGAGTTATGTCAAGCAAGAAACTTTGGGAAACATTGCATTATTTTATTCGCGAAACAAATGCTCTGCATTAGCAAACCCAAGAAAATGGGGCTATGAGAGCAACTCTGTGTATTACATTAATTGTATGTCTACAAAATGTGAAGTGTATTCAGGGAGTAGTAATGAACTGATGAAATGCATTGTGCCTGCTGGTAGACGACGACCTCCTCGTAGATCAAGTAGATCAAGAACCTATTGGCAAGATTGGTGTTTTCGAAATCTACACGATGAAGTAGATTATTCTCTTGTTGAGTAGTATGTGGACTTTTACATTATGTAGCTCGTTGTGTGACCTTCCATGGTTTGATCATTGTTCCCCGTATTTTCCACCAATTTCCTTATACTTTAACTATACTACAAAATTTGTTATGGTTTTTTAGTTTCATAATCTTGGCTTAAATTATGTGGCTTTTGATGAATATTACTTGTTAACATGGCAATTTTTTTTAGTTTTTAGGCATAAAAGGCCTTATGATTATATTTTATAAAATTTGTTTGAATGTTCTAGATATTGTATTATGTCATTCACTTGACATATCAGTCCCAGAGTCATGTGAGAGCAGATGTAGCATGTGTCAGAATTTGCCTATATTTCATTAATCCAAAGTCCTAATGCATGTTTAAAAAGAAATTTTATATTTGGTTTTGCAATGAGTTTGAATTTGTATGTTTGGACTCACGACGTGTACGGTATCATAGTGACTATGTCAAATCTACTTTTATTTCAAACATGTATAAATTTAGAAATGAAATAATTTATATTTATTAGAAATATATAATTATTATATTTTAAGTGATACTCATTACTCCATATCTTAAATATTAAAAAAAGTAATCAATTTTATATTTATTAAAAATATATAATTTTATATTTTTAATTATTAGTAAAAATAAAATATGGTATAAAAATACAGAGAGAATTTCCATTGGTACACCAAGTAACCTGTTCCGGGATCGGGATTCTTACAAAGGCTGCAACCTGCCAAAGTGAAGCTCCCAGAAGGTACCCCATTGATGTACCCGGCAGAAGCCTTCAAGCCTGACCGAGTTCATAAGCCGGAAAGAATACTCACAAGAGCTATTCCGTGTAGACATGGCCGGATGTCAAGAAACCACAGACAGTAATCAACCGGGTACTCAAATAAGCCGCGTACCAGAAGAATACCTAGAAACATGGTACAACTCGGGCGTAACGTTGGACGGTTACACCCAAGACAGTCGTAACTGATGAGTAAAAATGTCATCAATGGATTCAGTATTCAATGATTGAGCAACGTTTGTAACGTTGGAAGGCCAAAAGTTGCTTCTTAAGTGAGGCATTAAAAACCAATGCAGCTATAAAAGGGGCTCTCGCCAGAGGGATAAGCAAGACAGTCTATCCCCTTGCGAAGGAACCAAAAAGGTCCAGATTGGGATCAATTCAGAGCAGATCACTCACCTTAGGGTTAACCGTGACCCCGAGGAGGAAGCCGAGATAGTGGAGGTCCTGCGTGAAAATATTGACCTCTTCGCATGGAAGCCTTCAGACATGCCCGACATCGACCTGAACGTCATGTGTCACCACTTGGCACTTGACCCCGGGAAGAAGCCCATATCCCAGAGGAAGCATAAAGGTGGCGATGAGAAGAGAAAAGCCATAACCAAGGAGGTCGGGAAGTTGCTAGATAGGTATTTTTTTTCAAACTCTAACCCACTTATTCAAGTACTCTTTCTCATATATCTCGATACCAGTTTGTTCAACATCATAAGAGGATTAAAAACCCTCTATCATCATTCATTTATCTTTCAGTATAGCCATTTAATTTGATTTTCAAATTTTAGGGTTCTTCACATTTTTTAGTAAATTCGTTAGATGTAGTTAATATAAATCTGTGTTAGTTACATATTTGAGTTCGTGAGGAAATTTAGAGTGAAATCCATGTTTACATCACCCTGTTTGGTTGAGAAATGAGCAAGTTCACAAATTCAAAATTTGAGAGCTTGAGGAAGAAGACGACCATGGCTGTGGCGCGCAAAATTTAAATCTCTGGGTCAGGTTTATTTTATTTTGAATGGTATGCGTTTTACAAACGAATTCATCGTTTGCCCTAGTGGCCTCACATGCGCTCTTAGTCTCCTCATGCCCATAGTCTGGGGTTCGAATCCCCCTCGCCCCAGACTTTTTGATTCTTTTATTTTTTAAAGCATTTCTAACTCATTATGAAACAAAACCAACTACGCGCGTGTTATAGTCACCAACTGGGGCTTGGCCCAGTGGTATTATTTTGAGTATGTGACCATGAGGGCGTGGGTTCAAGCCATGGTGGAGACAAACTTATTTTTTTACCACTAATTTTCTTTATTTTCTTCACAACTTGACATAATTAATTCACCTATCAAATTAAGTCATTTTTACTTCATTTTTCATACACTTCTCATTTAATATATCTATTTTGAGGATATACCAAAAAATCACAAAAAATATATTATTTTAGTATGTTTTAATTAGGTTTAAAATCATATATTTTAAGTATGTTTTAATACTTAGAAAATATAAATTTCACTTGGTTTTCAAAATATAATCTCTTGTAAATATTTTTTGTGATAAAACCCTAATCATGTAGGTCTTAATTAGGTTTAGACTTTGTCTAAACCCTAATTAAGTTGACTTTTGTCAATTTTCAAAACTGTTTTCAAACCTTAATTAAACAGACGACTAAGGTTTTTAGACGACAAAGCCTTGTGTCATTTCAAATCTTTCAAGTGTTTTCATTACAGTCAACCAGTACTATAAAGTACTGGGCCTCTAATAGAGTGTAAGTCCCAGCACCTTTTTCTTTTATTAGTTTGTTTTCAAAAATGTATTTACAATATCTTCTCATCTGTTTTCAAAACATTCTTCTGGTATTTGAAGGGCATTATTCCCGGTGAAACTCTTCAGATACCTATGTGACCTTTGTCCATCTTCACTTCTTCTGTTTTCAACAACCTTTAACTGTTTATAAATATATATTCAACTGTTATCAATAAAATTGCTGGTAAGGCTTTGTACATACTTCTTCAAAGGCCTCCACTCCATCCAGGTTAGGCTTTACAAGCTTTTCAATTTACACTCTTTATTTAAATTACTGTCAAATATATAAACTATTTATATATTGTTTAGAACTACGTCTGAGTAAAACTTTAGGACAGTTAAACTACATATATATATATATATATATATATATATATATATATATATATATATATATATATATATATATATATATATATATATATATATATATAGGACTATGGCCTAGGATTGAGAATGTCTTTCCGGTGAAGGCTCTTTCCTAATTAGAGATCTTTAGTTCAAACCCTCAAGATGAATTATTCCCGGTGAAACATCTTGAAAAAGCCTTAGAACCCAAAATAGGATACATCCACCCAAGAGGAATTATTCCTAGTGAAACCTCTTACCCTTTTTCTTAGAGCCAAAATAAGTTCAAAACTATATAGCTTTCTCTTGTGCTATAACAAGGACCCTCGATGACCCTCAATTAGCCTCCTCTTGGGCTTTGTACAAGGGCCCACAGGCTTCTTAAAAGCATTTCCAGCTTCCTCTTGAGCTTGTATACAAGGACCCATCAGGTTTCTCATAAACATAGGAACAGGTCTTTAGTCACCTTTTAGCCTACCCTGGTGAGTTTCTTCCACTTTAAACCAGACTTTAAACAAGCTAAGATTGTCTCAATCTCATATTGAGCACACCTTTTGGAATGAGAGACATGGACAGTCTCTGTCACCCTTATCATCATTAATCTTCCTTAGCAAAGTCTAGGATCCATATTTGTTTATCCTCAGTCAGTGTCAGCCTTCATCTTGGGCTTTAAAACAAGAAGTCTCAATTAGATAATATTTCTGCTATCATTCAAAATCCCTGGAAAGGGTTAGCCTCCAAAAATTCATTCTTTAAAAAGATAATTTCACCAGCTGAGTCAAAATCCCTGGAAAGGGTTAGCCTCCAAAAAATCAGTCCTTTAATAAATAAATCCTCCAGCAGAGTAAAACTCCCTAAAGAGTCAGCCTCAACCTTGGACTTCATACAAGGCATGAAATAATGACTTCCCCAGTTAAGAGTCATCCACAACCTTGGGCTTCATACAAGGCACAAAATAGAGTCTCCCTAAGTAGAGTCAGCCATAATTCTGGGCTTTGTACAGAACACCAAATAAAATCCATCAAATAAATACTCTCCAGTTAGAGTCAGCCTCAATTCTGGGCTTTGTACAGAACACAAAAACTCTTTAGTTTAAATCCATCCCTAGTGGAGTTATCTCCCAGAGTCAATAAAATCAATCAAAAAAGCCTCAAGCTTGGGCCTTATACAAGCCAGCTAAAAATCAAATCTTTCAAACAGTAGGAAGACATAGCTTATCTCTATAGAAAGATATTTCTCCTATCTCACCACATTCAAACAAACAAACATTTCAATTTCAATTTCAATTTTAAACATTCTCCCATTTAGAACTTTGAAAGGCATGCTCTGAGGCAAACAAACCCAGACTTGTACACTTTCCCTAATTTGGATGAGAATATTTCTTTCATTCAAGAGACACGCGACTAGCATACTTGCAAACATACAAGTAAAGTCCCTATCTTAATGAAATGAATTCAGCTTTTCTGCACTCTTTAAAATGTTTGTGGTGGAATAGTAGAAATACCTCTCTATAAAGATGACTTCATGTCTCTTTACTGTAAACAGAGATTTAATTCAAGCTTCAACCTTGAGCTTCAAGCAAGGCACCAAAAATAATTAATTTCCCTAATTAGTTCCCCGAACTACATTAAGCTCTGACTTCCATTAGGGATATGTAGGCATGAGGTTCACAAGGAATCTCAGCGAGCTAATAAAATACCAAAAATAGTCTGTCTGTCTGTCTTTCTTTTAAATCAATTCAATTCCATCTCCTAACACAAAGGAGAAACTTTCCCAATAATAAGCAACAAACACAATCACATTGACACAGAGAAGGTTCCCGTAGAGTACTACGGATATGTAGGGTGCTTAAACTCTTCCCGATGTATAATCGACCTCCCGGACTCCAGAATTTCTAGTCTAGGTGAATCCCCACACTTAGAAAACTCCTAGGGTTTATTTGAGATCTTTTTCCCCTTTCCTACTCATAGGATAATTAAAAAGTTCGTGTGATATCGTAGGAAGAACTGAAACAAAATTCATCCCTCCACGGGCGCATTCTCCTTCCAAATTCCGCGTGAAGGGTCTAGCGTGCCGTCCTCCCAAGTGAAACGGGGAGGTAAAAAAAACGACACCACATTGCCCATGATTTCTCTTGTCCTAAAACTCCACAGCAAAATGGAGTTGTAGAATGAAAGAATAGGACTCTACAAGAAATGGCCAGAACCATGATCAATGAGACTAATATGGCTAAGCATTTCTGGGCAGAAGCAATTAACACATCTTGTTATATTCAGAATAGAATCTCCATAAGACCTATTTTAAATAAGACTCCTTATGAATTGTGGAAGAACAGAAAGCCCAACATTTCATATTTCCATCCATTTGGATGTATTTGTTATATTCTGAATACTAAAGATCATCTGAACAAGTTTGATTCCAAAGCTCATAAGTGTTTTCTACTTGGATATTCTGAACGCTCAAAAGGCTACAGAGTATACAATACTGAAACTCTGGTAGTTGAAGAATCAATCAATATCAGATTTGAAGATAAGCTTGGCACTGAAAAGCCAAAGCAGTTTGAGAATTTTGCAGATATAGATATATCTAACTCAGATCATGAAGAACCCAAGGGAAAGGATGATGCAGAAGATCAAGTTGCAGCGTCTTTAGAGAATCTCAGAATATATGAAGAGCCAACACTCAGAATATCTTCTAGACTCAACTCTGCTCATCCAGAAGATGTTATTATTGGAAAGTAAGATGATCCCATCAGAACAAGAGCATTCCTAAAGAACATTGAAGAATGTCAATTTGGTTTAGTGTCTTTGATTGAGCCAACTTCTGTGGATCAAGCACTAGAAGATGCTGACTGGATAATTGCCATGCAAGAAGAGTTAAATCAGTTTACAAGGAATGATGTTTGGGATTTGGTTCCAAGACCTAAAGGATTCAATATCATTGGAACAAAATGGGTTTTCAGAAATAAGCTGAGTGAGAAAGGTGAAGTCATCAGAAACAAAGCCAGACTAGTTGCTCAGGGATATAGTCAGCAAGAAGGTATTGACTATACAGAAACCTTTGCACCAGTGGCCAGGTTAGAATCTATCAGATTATTAATTTCATTTGCCACTCAGAATAACATCACTCTGTATCATATGGATGTTAAGAGTGCCTTTTTAAATGGTTATATAGATGAAGAAGTTTATGTCCACCAACCTCCTGGTTATGAAGACTCTAAGTCTCCAGAACATGTTTTTAAATTAAATAAATCATTATACGGTTTGAAGCAAGCTCCTAGAGCTTGGTATGAAAGATTAAGTTCTTTCCTTCTGGATAATGGTTTCACAAGAGGAAAAGTAGACCCAACTCTCTTTTGTAAAACCTTTAAAAAGGATATGCTAATTTGTCAAATTTATGTTGATGATAGTATTTTTGGAACATCTAATGCTACACTTGGAAAGGAGTTTGCTAAGTCTATGCAAGCAGAATTTGAGATGAGCATGATGGGAGAACTAAAGTATTTCTTAGGCATTTAGATCAATCAAACTTCTGAAGGAACCTATGTTCATCAGACTAAGTATGTCAAAGAGCTTTTAAAGAAGTTCAATCTGTCTGAAAGCAAAGAAGTAAAAACTCCAATGCATCCCACTTGCGTATTAGGTAAGGATGAGGTAAGCAAGAAGGTAGATCAGAAGATCTACAGAGGTATGATAGGATCTCTTCTCTATCTGACTGCTTCTAGACCTGATATTTTATTTAATGTATGCTTGTGTGCTAGATTCCAATCAGATCCTAGAGAATCTCACTTAACTGCTGTTAAGAGAATTCTGAGGTATCTGAAAGGTACTACTAATGTTGGTTTAGTCTACAGAAGATCTGAAGAATACAACTTAGTAGGATATTGTGATGCTGATTACGCTGGAGATTTAATTGAAAGGAAAAGTACTTCTGGAAGCTGTAAGTTTCTGGGAAGTAACCTGATCTCCTGGTACAGCAAGAAGCAAGCCACAATTGCATTATCAACTACAGAAGCAGAATACGTAGCTGCTGGTGGATGTAGCACACAGATGCTCTGGATGAAAAGTCAGCTAGAAGACTATCAGTTATATGAGAGTAACATTCCTATATTCTATGATAATACCTCTGATATTTGTTTATCTAAGAATCCTATCTTACATTCTAAGGCTAAACATATAGAGATTAAACATCACTTTATTAGGGACTATGTTCAGAAGGGTGTTCTTTCTTTAAACCTTGTTGATACAAAACATCAACGGGCTGATATCTTTACAAAACCCCTTGTTGAAGATAGGTTTAAGTTCATTCTGAAGAACATCAGTATGAATTTATGCCCAGAATGAAGGTGTTGAGAAGATCTGATATATGGATTAGATTTGAAATGGTTATTTATTTTCTTATCAGATGTTCTGTCTTTGTATGATCATTTAGACACTCTGATTTTGTTATTTCTAACGTTTCATATGTCTAAGTATGATACAGAATATCTGTTAAAGAAAAACACCTCTCACCAGCTATTCCAGATGATGACCATGTGTTCATTCTGAAGGGACAAGCATGCGTGCAGTTGATGAGACGCCTCCCTAGGTAACTGTACAAATCTTTTCAAATCTCACGCTATCTCCACTAACGTCTATCAACATTAAATGTAAATGATTCAGTTTCTGTAACTGTTGCATTCAGAATCTCATTGCATTTTTGTTAGAACAAGATTTGTTCTAATCAATATTCTATGTTTTGATGATAACATTATATATGAATTTTGTATAAGACAATATGGTACTCTAATCCTTTGCATTTTCCATTTCAGGAAATATATAAAGAGTATGCACAATTCAGCGCTCAGAAGCACTGACTCAGAATGTTCTGGATGGCTACATCAGAACATGCTCTGGCAAGACATCAGAAGATGGTCAAGCAGAATCAGAACATGGACTATGAAGCATCAGAAGAACATGAAGTCAGAAGCAGAAGCATTGATGTTCTGAACGGTATCACGCTCAAGCACTTCAAAGTCAGAAGATAAGAAGATGCTCTGCACCAAGCTGATTGACTCTGATATTCAAACGTTGTATCTATAAATCTGAGTTCAGAAGCAAGTACAAGATGACAGGATATTAATTCTAATCTCTGACTGACAAAAGGAACGTTAGAAGCTACAAAAGGCAAAGTCAGTAAAAGCAGGAAAAGCATGGCTCGAGGTAGTTGACAAAAGTGTGAAACATTAAATGCAAAGCTGTACTATTCACGTAATATGCATTAAATGCAACCCAACGGTCATCTTCTCAAACGCCTATATAAAGAAGTTCTGATCAGAAGCAGCTAACGAACTCTTGCGCAAAATACCAAAATGCTGTCAAAATCAAAGCTCACGAACTTCATCTTCAACCTCACAAACTCTTGTAATATTTAGTGAGTGTTAAGCTTAGAACTTAAGAGAAATATCACTGTTGTGATTATAGCTTTATAAGAAGCAAATCAATACTCTTGTAAACTTTATTTTACATTGATTGTAAAAGGTTCCTAGAGTGATCAGTGTGATCAGTAGACTCTAGAAGACTTAGAAGTTATCTAAGTGGTGAATTCCTAGAGTGATCAAGTTGTGATCTGTATACTCTAGAAGACTTAGAAGTTTTCTAAGTGGATAACCATTGTAATCAGTTGCATTAGTGGATTAAATCCTCAGTTGAGGTAAATCACTCTAAGGGGGTGGATTGGAGTAGTTTCGTTAACAACGAACCAGGATAAAAATATTTGTGTTCATTGTTTTTATCTTACAAGTTTTTAAAGTCACACACTTATTCAAACCCCCCTTTATAAGTCTTTTTATATCCTTCAATTGGCATCAGAGCGCCGGTTCTAGGTGCAAGCACTTAACCGTGTTAGATAAAAGATTCAGGGAGAAAAACACAAAGTTACTTTCTTTGTCAAGATGGTGACTTATGGGATCTAGTGCTAGATGGTTACACACATCTTGTAAATGCTCAAGGTGTCAAGATTTCTAGACAAGCCATGAGTGATGCTCAAAAGAAATACTTCAAGAATCATCACAAGTGTAGAACCATATTGCTAAATACTATCTCTCATGCTGAGTATGAGAAGATAACAAATAGAGAAACAGCTCATGATATCTTTTAATCTTAAAGATGACTCATGAGGGTAATGCTCAAGTAAAGGAGACAAAGGCCTTGGCTCTAATCCAGAAGTATGAAGCATTCAAGATGGAGGAAGATGAGAACATTGAAGCAATGTTTTCAAGATTCCAGACTCTGACTACTGGATTGAGAATGCTAGATAAAGGCTACACCAAAGCTGATCATGTAAAGAAAATCATCAGAAGCTTACCCAGAAGATGGGGACCCTTGGTGACTGCATTCAAGATTGCCAAGAATATGAATGAAGTGTCTCTTGAGGAGCTGATCAGTTCCCTGAGGAGTCATGAAATTGAGCTGGATGCAAATGAACCTCAGAAGAAAGTTAAGTCTATTGCATTAAAATCTAGTAATAAAAAATGCACTAACGCTTTTCAGGCTGAAGAAGAAGATTCTAAAGAGTCAGAATTAGAAGAAGAAGAAGAAGAAGATGAACTGTCTCTAATATCCAGAAGAGTAAATCAACTCTGGAAAAGCAAGCAGAGAAAGTTCAAGAACTTCAAGAACTTCAAAAATCCTGAAAAAGGAGAATCTTCTGGACACAGAAGATCTGACAAGAAGAAGATGACGTGCTATGAATGTAAAGAGCCTGGAGATTACAAGAATGAGTGTCCAAAGCTTCAGAGGGATCCCCACCTTCTAAAACTCAACTTCAACCTTCTGATCCCCAACATTTTGACACTCCAGTATTCTTCAACCTCCCCTTTCCAGAATCATCATTTTCTGACTCTTTCATTCGCCTCAGGAACTCGTTTAAACCCAAGAATCCATCTTCTGACCCCATTGTTGTAGTCTTAGACTCCGACAATAAAGCTAATTCCTCTCTTCAACCATCCTCTTCAAACACTTCTTTGTTTGATAGAGCCTCTGAACCATATTATGTTTCCAACCCCTTTAATCCAAAAACAATTCTCAGATCTAACCCTCCCAAACCTTCTGTTGATGTACGTTTTGATTTATTAAAATATAAGGTCAGAACAGGATTAGTGAATCTGAAGGTTTCCCATGACTCCAAGCTGGATCATGTGGCTGCTGAAAAGCTCTGGACGAATTTTCTTGAGGATGTGCAAGCAGAGTTTCTGGACCTCCAGAAGGATTGCCTTGCTGCTGCTCTTGGTCCTGCTGGACTAAGCTTGGAGTACATTGTTGGCAGCTACTCTCATCCCATTTCTGACTGGAAAATTCTGGAAGAAAAGCCCTTTGTGGATGAAATAGAAGTAGAAAATCCTTTTCCTCTGGTTGTCTGGAAGCCTTATCCGTATTCAATTCTGATTGGAGACTTTAAGACTCTGTTTGACTAGTTCAGGGAGAACCCTCTGGAAGAATATCCTGACCTGGTGTATCCTCAGATTGAGTATCCTCCAGAAGAAGAATCTTAAGAAGAAGCTGAAGAAGAGCAACAAGCTGAACAACATCAAGCTGAAGAGATTCAAGCTCAAGAGATTTCTGTTGAAGAGGAACCAGTTGCTGAAAATCAGATGATTCAAGCTTCTGATATTTCTACTTCTTCTACTGGTCCTTCTACTTCTGTTCTGTTTGAAACTCTGAAGGAACTCCAACAGAATCAAGCTTCCTTGGCTAGTCGTCTGGACAAGCAAGATGACACAAATGAGGAATTCAGAACTTGGATGCAAAGACAGGAAGATTCCTCCAAGAAGCAAGTTGAAGACACTATTGAGATTAAGAACCTTCTGGCAGCTTTAACCTCTAAGCTTAACCAGTCGTAGTCTGTGTCTTGTGTCTTTGTTAGTTTTCTTTGTTTTTTTTGCATCTGTTTTGTTGCATCTGCTTTGTACTCCCTTCTGATTAATCAATGAAATCTATTTCTCTCTTCATTTTATTTGTGTCTTTCATCTGAATCTTTTATACTTTTTGATGTTATGACAAAAAGGGGAGAAGCGTGCTAATTGAATTGATTTATAATATCAGTTGCTGGACTTAAGTCTCAAAATTCCTAACAATTATATTGCAAGTTTTCTGTCTCTGATAGTTTTGCAGGAATGTGATACTCTGAACAAGCTCAATATGGGGAGAAGCGAATATGGGGAGAAGCATATCTGAAGAAAATCTCTCAAAGAGTTGAAGCAATCAAGCTTTGTTCTGATACATAAAGTTTCAAGCTCTGATACAAGCTATGCTTTAAAGTGTTCTGATACAAACCTTGCTCTGATTGCTCCAATACAAGAAGTTTCAAGATCAGAAAGAAGCTATGTTCTTATACAAGAAATTTTATGCTTTGATACAAGAAGCTATGAAGCTCTAATACAAGTAAGCCTTCTTGATGCTATGATAAAGCCAAAGTGATCTCAAAGAGAAATTCAAAGCTCTGAAGCTGTCCAATGGAAGCTCTGAATTATCTGAAGTTTAAAGTTCAACGTGAAAGTCTCAACTAAAATGGAAAAATACTCAGGGAAATCTTTTATTTATAAAATCTTCTAGTATTAATTTTAGGGGGAGATTGTAAATCTCAGGGGGGACATATTCACACACTCTGATTAATATGCTTTATTATATCTGTGTATTGTCTTTTTCATCTGATATTCTGGATACAAGTTCATATCAATTCTGTATGTTTTTGTCATCATCAAAAAGGGGGAGATTGTTAGAATAAGAAATGTTCTGATCAATATTCTTAGTTTTGATGATAACATTATGTATGAATTTTGTATAAGAGAATGTGGTACTCTAATTATTCACGTTTTCCATTTCAGCAAAAGTATAAAAGAGTATGCACAAAATCAGCGCTCAAAGGCTCTAACCCAGAAGTTCTGGAGTGCTTCATCAGAACATGGCCTGGTAGACATCGGAAGATAGTCCTGTAGATTCAGAACATGATTTGGAAAGCATCAGAAGATGGCAGTCAGAAGGAAAGCTCTGAAGATCTGATGGTATCACGCTCAAAGCAATTCTCAAGTCTGAAGACAGAAGTTGCATCTGCACCAAAGATGAAGACTCTAATATTCAAATGTTCACTCTACATATTCTGAGTCCAGAAGAAAGTATAAGAAGAAAAGGCTATAACGTCAAATCTTTGACTGACAAAAGGAACGTTAGAAGCTACAAACGCCAAAGTCAGTAAAAGCAGGGAAAGCATGGCTTAAGGTAGTTGACAAAAGTGTGCAACATTAAATGTAGAAGTGTACTATTCACGCAAAGCATTAAATGCTCCCAATGGTCACATTTCCTCCAGCGCCTATAAATAGAAGTTCTGATTCAGAAGCAGCAACAACTCTCTCACGCAAAAGTACCAAAACACTGTCAAACTGAAATCAAAGAAAAGCAAAGAAGAACTTCATCTTCAACCTCACAACTTTGTAATATCTTAGTGAGAGTTAGATCTTAAACTTAATAGAAAAATCACTTTATGATTATAGCTTATTAAGAAGCATTTGAATCTCTTGTAACATTTATTTTACATTGATTGTAAAAGGATTTCCTAGAGTGATCAAGTTGTGATCTGTAGATTCTAGAAGACTTAGAGGTTATCTAAGTGGAGAACCATTGTAATCAGTTGGATTAGTGGATTAAATCCTTAGTTGAGGTAAATCACCTTGTCAGGGGTGGACTGGAGTATTTTAGTTAACAACGAACCAAGATAAAAATAATTGTGTTATTTATTTTTATCTACCATTTTTGAGAAAGAACCCTTATTCAATCCCCCCTTTCTAAGTGTTTTTCACTCCTTCAGGACTCTATGTCAGGTTCACTAAAGAAGAGTGTATTGTTACCAATAAAGAAAATGAAGAAGTCATGAAAGGAGTCAGATCTGAAAATAACTGTTATCTATGGGAACCTAAAAACTCCAAGTCACTGACTACTTGTCCCTTGGCCAAAGAAAAAGATGAAGAAAAAGATCAAGAAAGAACTACCAAATTGAAGGTTCCTGTTCCCAGAACAAGAATCCTGACAAAAGAAGTGGATGAGTCCGATGATGAGACTTATATTGAAGAACTCACTAGTGAAGAACTTGCTGCTGGATACTCTGAAATGTGTCTACTAAATGGAGAATTGAGCAAGAGACTGACGATATATGAAAATGCTTATACCCTGTTACAAGAAGAAAGAGTAAATCTCATGATAAACATTGTTGATCTAGAGGGAAAGCTGCTAGACACGAAGAAGGGAAAGAAGCTCAATCAAGAGGCTCAACATCCAGAAAAACACACTCCTGTCTCAGCCAAGAAATGCTATCAATATGGTAAGATAGGGCACCTAAGGTTCTCTTGTCCTGAAACTCAGTCATCTACCAAAATAAATACCCCTCAACAGGAAAACCTGACTAAGAAAAAGCCATCACAACGAAAGTCGTGTGTGAACACTAATCACTCAAGCCATGACAAAGATGAGGAGGAGGCTGTAAAGAAAGCAGGAAGCTCTAAAATAAGTAAATCTAGACAAAAACAAACACCACAAAAAGGATAGGAGTATTCCGGTTACAAGCAAGAACAAGACAGTAATGGAGGATGTTGTAGAAGGAAGTAAGTCGACTACTTCAGCAGAATATGTCAATGTCAAAACAGATGTCTTAACATCAAAATTTGCTGAGAACTCAATTGTGCAAATTGAGACAAACAAAGCCTCCGGGATTGGTGAATGCTCTTCAGTAAATATTAAAAAAGCTCCTCAAAGGGAAATTATTGCTCAGAATCAAATTCCAGGAGCTGTCAGAAGATCAAGGAAAATTGTGACAAATGCACCCAATGACATCCGGACTAGAGATATGACAAGGGAAGTCCATCTGTTCAAAAAGGGCATTGCTCTGAACACGGTCCCAAGGAAGGTATCCATCGACAGTCAGGTCCACCTGAAAGAGGAGACACTAGGGATAAACCAAGCCTCAAGATTCTAGATGGAAAGAGCAAAGGACTCACAGCTAAACTTGAAAAATCAAGAAAGAAAGGAGAGCAGGATTCTTCTGATCACAACTGAAGATGTGAATCTGACGACAGGTATGATTCCTACAAACCTTTTAGGCTGGTCTAAATCAAGTTGGATACACCAAAGTGTATCTCACCAGAATATCGAGTGGAATGTTATAATTATGCCCTGCTACATCAAAAACTATGTGGAGGACAAACAAAACTTTACGCAAAGGTCAACTACTGGTCTAGGTGTTGTTAATAGGCTAGATGTGAAGGTCCTCCTAGTTCACAAAAATATCCTTCAGCTGACATCCCACCACAATAACTCTAGTGTAATCACAAAGTGCAATTTTCCCACAAAAACAGGTTTAGAACTAACTCACCTTATGGAGATGCCTCAACTATCTATGTTCATCTCACTCAAAGCGATTCTTTGTCTAAACATGCATACAAAAGTGACTAATCCTGTTAGAATCCTGAATGATGCACGAATGAGAATGGTGCATATAATGCATATTGAAGATGTTTCTGACGAGAGTGACGAGAATGTTCCTAACAATATCAATGACATTTTCACAAAAGCTCTTGATGCTACACAGTTTGAAAACTTGCGAAGCAAGTTAGGACTCTGCTTCCTTGAGGAACCATAGAGTTAACAACAACAACAACAACAAAATTTGGGGAGAAGACATTTGTTTGCTTTGGCAACTTTTATGGCCAAACAGGGGGAGAAGTAGTAACGTCACCCCAGAACAACAAGAATGGTGGTTGTGTGTGATCAACAATTTTCTAATATGCTTATTTTTGTGTTGATCTGTTTGTGCTTGTGTTGCTCTTGTGGAACGCAGACAGAGCATATTGTGTATTATGAAGAACCGTAGTTCTGTAGCTGTCTCTTGTACTCCAAGCAATTATCCTTGATGATTGCGTTGGAATAGGTTGCGTTTTTTAATTTTCACTCTAAGCTTTTAAGCACGAGTGTGTGTCTCTTGATAGAAGCTTTTAAGCAGATCAAGGTGTGTTTTTGAAGTGTGTCTTCTCTCTGTAATTGTTTAAGTTTATTTGTAATCACTGCTGTGATTGAGGGGGAGTGAGTGGAGATACTCAGGTCTAGGAATAGATTGGAATTGCATTGGGTAGGTTTTAAGTGAGGAGTTGTAAACGGGGGAGTTTAACTCCGAATTAATTTTGCTTATATTGGATTCCCTCCCTGGCTTGGTAGCCCCCAAAGTAGGTTGTTTGAACCGAACTGGGTAAACAATTATGTGTGTTCTTTATTGTTTTATGTTGTTCTGTTTTAATTATCTGTGTTGTGTGATTGTGGATGTCATAACATCCAGCAAGACATCGAGCGTGTGTTACTAGAAGTTTCAAATTAATTTTCGGCCTGAACACGAAAGATGTAGAGAATGGCAAAAAACTCCCAACAACGCGGGAATCAAACACATAACACCTTCCATACAGGACTTGCAATTTTTTGTATTTCCACTGTATTAACGAAGTTCACACCACATCTCCTTGAGACCACGAGAACTCTTTATTACTTTTTTTTAGTTTTTAATTGACGAAATAAACGCCATCCATAACTTATAGCTCAAATAAAGAGGGCAAATTTTGGGGTGCAACAATCACCACAGCTATCCAAGGTCTTCATCCTACAGAAGTAGTTGTCAGTCCAAGAAATATCAGTGGTGATGAGAGTCATAATCTTTTGTGACCATATTTTTCCTTCTTTGTGATTCATAAAGTCATTGGTATTTGGAAAATGAGAGATGTATCACTTGTATAGCAAAGGAGTACAACAAGTAATCATTCCCTTTCCATAGGAATTCCTCAAATGGATGGAGTAGTAAGTGTCCCCAAGCAAGGTAGGAACAGGGTTTCTTTGCATAAAGATCTTGATGGCATTCATATCAACAAAGTTATCAATATTTGGGAACAAGAACAATCCATAAATCAACAGGGCAAATACAACTTCAAAGTCATCTTCCTTTCTTTGTTGTGACAAGGTGAGAGCTTTCTCAATCAAAAACTTAGCAGGTAATCCAGGTAATCCTCCTTTGGTAACCATATTCTTCCTAATCTCATATTTCCGTAAGTGGGTAAACTTTGCAATGTCATGAGACTTGGGATCCTTTTCAAAACTAGTAAAGAGAATCCTTCCAATAATGGGTAATCCATTGATGCTTGCATATTCTCCCAAGGTTGGTAATAGTTAATAATCAGGAAAGGTAAAATAATGATACAAAGAATCGTAGAATTGGATCAATGTGGAGAGAATCCCTTCTTCCATCTTTGTCTTGAATAGATACAACAACCTTCCATACTTGCTACAGAACTTGTCTTGATCAATAATCAAGGATCCTAGATTTCTTAACTCTTCTACCTTTAAACTCTTGAAAGTATACTTCTTGGTTTTTCTTCTTTCAAGTTCCATTCCTATAATGTTTACAAAAATAGTTTTCTTTTAATTCCTTGAAAGATATTTTTGGTTTAAAATGCATGAATGCAAACATAGTAAAAACATGGGGTTTCAAGAGTTCAATGTCACGTGCATGGAGTCAAAGTTCTACCCATCCCAAAGGTGTGTACTATGGTTATTTTGTACATGCAGAACAAGGTTCTAAAAAGTTCCCAGACTCAAGCAGCTCAACTTGGAAATTATAAAGGTAGCAACTCACTTGCTTGTTTGAATAATATTCCAAGAGAACCTCATCTGAGTGTAGTATCATGTAACAACCATTCTGGAATTGAATCCAAATACAGTTTCCACACGGCTTCCTAATGGCCAAGATTGGTTAAGGTGTTTCTAGGTCCCCAGCTTCTACAACCTAGTTGAACGCAACGATGTTTTTCCAACTACTTGGTCAACAAAGTTACTTCCAAAGAGGTCTCGATTGAGCGATGGATCTCAAATTTACTTCTTTAGGACTACTCCCTCAAGATCAAAATGACTATACCAGTCTCTTATCATAAGTTGCACTCAAATCCGGGTTAGGATTTATCTCACCACAAGGGGGAATCAAGCCCTTTCCCAATACAACCCAATAAAAGTAACAAGTATTCACATAGGAAGTTCAAAATAATAGTATATACAAAAATAACAATATAGACAAAGATAGGGTTAACCCTTTTAAAGATGCACAATAATTTAATCAATATCTCCAGCAGAGTCGCCACTTTTCTGTAGCGGTGAAATTTGTGAGACTAAAGCCATTGAATAGACTTAGCTCATATGTTTAAAAACGGATTCGCCATCGTGCTTTATTGTTTCCAAAGGAAATGGGAGAAAGAGCGAATAAAACCCAAAGAAGTTTTTAAAATCAAAACTAGGGATGACAACGGGTCAGGTCGGGTGCGGGTTTCACACTACCCAAACCCGAAATCGGGTGAAAAAATAACACCCACTCCCACATCCGTTGGGTTCGGGTTTTTTCACCCGAACCCGCAGCAAAATACATAAAAACACAATTTTTCTACAACTTTTCACAATATTATATATATATATATATATATATATATTATATATACATATATATTTTATATATATATATATATTTATATATATATAATATATATTTATAATATATTTTATATATATTTATATATTTTATATACATATTTATATATATATATATATACATATTTATATATGTATATATAATATATATATATATATATATATATATATATATATATATATATATATATATATATATATATATATATATATATATAAGCGGGTGGGATTACGGGTTTCGGGTGCGGGTTTCACACTACCCAAATCCGCACCCGAAATATCGGGTGGCACCCGAACCCAAACCCAGTCAACTCGGGTTTTCACCCGTTGACTCGGGTTCAGCTGCAGGTCATCTTGCCATCCCTAATCAAAACTAATAAAATAAACAGAGATTTAGGTACGGGGGTTTGTTATGCAAGGGGACTATTTTAAGCACCCCTCGCATATATGATACTCTATAGGAACCTATTTGAAAATATTGTTATTATTGTTACTGTTATTTTGAAAATTCTTTTGTAATTTTGTTTAAAAAGAGTAGGGAGATGAGATTAAAAAGTGAGCTCAATAAGACATCACATCTTAGGCCTACATACCCCTTTTAATGCAATAGGCAAGTCAGAGCTTTTGTAGTTCCTCTTAAAAGGAAAATAAAAGAGCCAAAGTGGCCAAAATCTTTTTGGGTGTTGAGCTTTAACAATACTCAACGGGTTTTTTTTTAAAATGTTAAGCTTTAACAATACTTAAAAAGTTTTAATAAAAAGGAGGACCAAGCTTTAACAATACAAGGTCAATGGTCTAACAGTAGTTTCACCGGGAATAATTCTCTTCTTAGTACCAAGGTTTTAAAAGGTGGGTGGGTTGAGCCTTAAGAATACAAAACCAGGGGTTGATTTTAAAAAAGTCGAGCTTTAACAATACAAAACCATTTTCAAAAACAAGTTAGGTGCAAAGCTTTAACAATATTAAGCACAAAGATAGAAGTGATTGGGAAAGAGATTGAGTAGCTTGACAATTTTAGTCAATACCATTCCCATTCCTTTGGATTTTTCAACAACAACTTTAAGTAATCAATCAATGGATACCTCAAGTGTGTGGGTGATAACATGTGTCACAAAAGACAAACAAGTGAGTATAACAAAGAGATCAATGTAGACTCAAATGATAATGGATAAACGATGTTTAATACCTTTGGATCATTTCATGTATGAATGAATATGATGGATGATGGATGGATATATATCTCATGCATGTAGGTTAGTAAACAAAGTATATACAATGATAATACAATGGATGACAAATACAAAGATACAAGGATAACAATCAACAAGTATATTTGCATAAACAAAAATAAGGAGATCAAAACAACAAGTCATATTAACATGGGGAAGCAAAGATCAAGAAGTTTTGAATTAGGGTTTTGAATTTACACCTAAACCTAATGATTTTTTAATGATTAAAATACCAAATTCTAAAAGAGAATTGGTCTAAGGGTACATGGTACAATCAAAGGAACCTTGACCTAACCCTAAAAACATTCACCCAAAAATATTGACAATTTATTTGGTGAAAACATTAAAAGAGAAATGATTTTTTAGGTTTTTAAACATAAAAAAGAACTTGTAATTTAATTTTTTTAATGATAAAATAAACAATATTTTTGGTTTTTTTAATCATATTATAAAAATAGATACCATTTTTTAGTAGTGCACAAAATTTGAAGTAAAAAAATTTTGATTTACTATTTTAAATAAATTATTGAAATTGGTTAAAAAATAAAAGAAAACAAGTGATTAAAAATATGGTTTTGGTCCCAAAGGGACTTGAACCCACGTCGTCTTGCTTGCAGTTTAAAACACTAGCCATTGGGCCAACGCGCTTGGTATGTTAAAAACATGGGCCCAGTTCAATAAAAGTGTAACTCAAAGTGGAATGCATAAAACCAAAATAATTCACAAAAAGTATGGGGCGAAGGGGATTCGAACCCCAGACCTTGGAGACATGCTACAAACACACACACAAACCAACTCAGCTAAAAGATGTATTCGTTAATAACACATCTTGCATTAAATATAAAATAAACTTGCTTTTGAAACTGAAGAATGGCGCCATGGACATCTTCATCTTCTTCAGTGAAACAAGAACAAAACCTCCATGGTTGAATCGTGTTTCCTTGATTCTTCATCAAATTAACAAAAGTTAAATGCTAGATTACTCAAAATTTTATCACGAATCTAACCACATAACTCTTAACAATTTATTTTAATTCTAACTCATGATTTTCTGGAAAATACTCAAGAACCCTAAAATTTCAAATTAAAATTAAATGGCGAACATGCACAATCAATCCCTAAAACCTTAGGGCTTTTATTCCCTACATTGTTCTGAGTAGATTGGTATCAATAAATGCAACAATTGATTCTCAAATGAGTGAGTTCAGGTTTGAAGCTTACCTCTCTAAGCTGAAGATTGAATCCCTTGTTGGAAGTGTTACAGAAGGTTGGTAATGATCTCGATAGCTTCCCTAACCTCCAAGGATGCTATCTGGGTGCTTGGAATGGATTGAACACCTTTGGAACCTCCTACCCGGAGCTACCTACAAAACAAGAAAGTGAAAATGGAACTTGAGGTTCCAAGTATTACAGATGTGATTTGATGGTCTGGATAGCTTCTATATGTGATATAGAAGGTATTTGGATGCCTGGTTTGGACAATGTATGTATAGAATGAGAATTTGAAGGTTAAGGCTTCAAGGTATGTTAATGGAGGTGAAAATGGTGTTTTTTGGTTTTAGGTGTTTTTGAAGGTGGTGGTGATGATGTGCAGCTTCTAAATGATGATTAGAAGTTGTTGGAATGGTTGTTAGACACTCAGAACTTGTGGAAATCAAAATCACTCAAAGAATGCAAAGATGAAAAAATGAGAATTTCAAGTTGGATAGTGACTTGGAGAATTCTGGTGTATTTGATGCCATGAAAAATGATATCTATTTATAGGTATAAATTAGGGTTTATGGAGGGGAAAATCTAATCAAAAGAAGTTCACATGTGATACTTGTACCATTTTCCTTCATGAAGAAACATGAAAGTTATGGTTCCAATGGTATGGTACAAACTCAAGCATGCTTGCAATGACTTTATCTGAGTTGTAGAGGTTTGCTTGTGGTGTTTAACTTGCTTTTGATGTAGAGCAAACAAGTTAGAGGCTTAATGCAAGAGTTGTTGGTGATTAAAGCCTCTCTTTCAAAATGGAAGTGTGATCTTTATGCCATAAGTAGAATGATTCAATGGTTAATGATCAATGCACTTGGTTAATAGCTCAAAAGCACTCAAAATCATCTTATTATGGTGTCTCCAACAAGTTATGGGAGCTGTAAACAAGATTCCTTCAAATTTTAATTGGATTTGAATCTTTGTTCTTCATGTTCATGCTTGAAATTCAAGTGTTATGGAGCCATATTGATAAAATCATATCGCCTAGCTCAAGTGATGAAATTTTATGCTAATGGTCTCTTTGGAAATCCCTTGATACATACTTTAATCCCCTTGTTAAAAGTTTCCTCAAACTCATTTTGGATCATATATGGGAGCTGTAAACAAGATTCCTTCAAATTTGAATTGGATTTGAATCTTTGTTCTTCATGTTCATGCTTGAAATTCAAGTGTTATGGAGCCATATTGACAAAATCATATCGCCTAGCTCAAGTGATGAAATTTTATGCTAATGGTCTCTTTGGAAATCCCTTGATACATACTTTAATCCCCTTGTTAAAAGTTTCCTCAAACTCATTTTGGATCATAGTGAAAAATGGCCACAAAGTTGGAAGAAATCCATGTTAAAACACTTAAAAATTTATGTAAGTTTTTGAACATAAACTTATTGATCCAATATCTCTCGAATTAATCATTTTTTGAAGAAATGCTATAAGTGACAAAGTTGTTTGTTTGATCAAAATGTACAACTTTCTTGTTGGGAGATTTTTGAGTTTGTAGGTGACACTTGAAGTTCCCAAAATGAGGTCAAAATCACTTAAAACCCTAATTTTGACTTTTTTATTTTTGATTGATTCTCTTGATTTTTCTTGATCAAATGACTTTAGTAATCATATGTTGAAGATTTTGATCATTAAAAGTCCATAGTTGACCAATTTTCTCAAAAGTCAAAGGTTGACCCACACAATTGACTTTTTCCAAATGAATTGCAATCTTGTGGATTCCATATGAATCAAGATCTCCTCTTCAAATAGATGATATGAATGGATTATAATGTTGATTTGGAGATCATTGAATCATAGTTTGAGCCATGGAGCCATGTCTTGATAATAAGTCAACTTCCCAGATGAATTTGTTCAAAACCCTAATTTGTTCATCAGATGAATTTGGAAGTTGATCTTGAATTGAGCCATTATTGGACCTTGATTTTATTAAAGGTAACTACTTGGGCATATGAGAATGTTTGAACTTCTTTGTGGGCCTCAAAAACCTAATTTTGCACGGCCTCTTTTTGACCGGTTTCCTTTCTTGGAACACAAGCAACAAACAACAATATTTTTTGGTTAGCAAATGATATATGCATGATGATAATGGTAATGATGATGATCCTATTATTTGAAATGGTGTGGGATCTCAGTGGTCAAAAATTGGGTTACAACAAGGGGGAGTACTAGTTCTGTATGATATGGGGAGTAATGGACATGTCTGTTTGTACAAGCTTCAAAGAGCTTTGAAGAAAAAGACGTTTGAGTAACTGTTGTGCATCTCTAATACATCTTTGCAGTTTATTTTAAAATTTAAATGCTATCATGTAAATATGATTTATCTCCAGGAATTAACCGTGTTTTGGTTGTTTTAGCCAAATTTTGCCAAAGGGGGAGATTGTTAGTTCCATAATTTTTGTATTTGGCATAATTTTGCTAAAACATGGTTCTTAGCTGATGTTGAGCAATATGTTGTAACATCTTGTCCTACTGTCATAACATGTTTAGTTGTTATGTGTTTTGACAGATGATTTGCTAGATGTTGTGACATTTTACACTAAAACATCCTGACAGCTCAGACTGTTTTTTATCCTTGAAAGATTTGACTAAAAAATATGAAAATATGGAATATTCAGATACTCATTACAGATGCAGGCAATCAAGGATTGTTTAAGACAAATGCAAATTAGTCTCTGTTTTTAGAAAAAGATTCTTTGAGATTTATTTTAGAAAACTAAGATTTAATTTGATTTGATTTGTTTCTAATTTGTGAAAAGATCTTGCAGTTGTTTTCAGAAAGGAGAAGAATGTATTTATTTTAAGTCCAAGCCCATAGTGCAAGAGTATATAAAAAGGAACTTGGGAAACCTATTTTTTCAAGCATTCACATAAGGGAAAGATTAATAACTGTACAATAGTAAATTTACTACCGAGTACCAACCATGCATTTAAAAAAAATAGATTATCAAAAATGTAATTTTAGAATTCAAAAAGTGTAAACTTATATTAAGTATTTATGAACTTAGAAACAAATAAAACATATAAAAGGTGATAAGTATTGATTAAAAATATTACTACTTAACAGTACAAAAATTAAAAAATTGTGTATATATAAAAAATTAAAAAATTAAATAATAATCAAACATAGTAATCGTCTCAAATAAATTAGTAAGAGATATATGCAGTAAAAAGTTATCTCATAACAGTACAAAAATCATGTTTAACGTATATTTCCATTTTTTATATTTATAAAGACTCAATTTATTAGTCATTGTGAGTAATTTTACAATAGCTTTAATTTTTTTAAATAAAGTTGAATATATTAAAGGTGATAAAGTATTTCTTATATGCATATTGTTAAAAATAATTCTCATAATATATTCCGAAGATTATTTAGGACCATTTTATTGTACTTTTAAAAAAGGTTCTTTTTTATTTTTAGTTACTAAAATGAAATTCCTCAAATAGCAAGAGCAACTCCTAAAATATAATTTCAAATTCATCGAACATCAAACGAATGAAGTGAATATTTTATTATTGAGTAACTTAATGACATGAGTTAGATTGGTAGTATAATGGATATGAAATGAAGTATGACCATAATTCTCCATCAATTTTTAAATCTAATATAATATACATCTATAAAAATCTAACTACCTGGAATAACCAAATATAACCTTCTAATTAATTACCTAAACTTTTATGATTCCAAGGACATATTGGATTTTTTGTTACATTGCTTGCACCATGTTAATTTAGCATAAAATATTGCTGATGTGTCAACCTATTTTTTTTTTTTTATTTCAGATTTTGAGCTTTTAGGTTAATTTAATCAAAACTTGGTTTAACGGAAAAACATATTGGGAAGCTGCAAAGACTGTTTAGGGAAATGAACAGCCGCAATTGTATTCATGTGTTTTTTAGTAGTGAAAGGTCACATTGAAAGTTGGAGTGTGAAATTTGCAATCTTTAAAATTAATTCTTTCCACACAATTCAAACAACATCAACGCTCTTTCATTTTTTATTCCTCTTCTTCGCGAGTTTTCTTCTACTTTTTCAATCTCTTTGATGAGAAAGTACATGAAGAAACTCAAACCTAAAACTGATTCTTCATCATTTCCCAGTATTCCTAAATTAAAATCTTATACAGATCTACTCATTTTATCTCTTTCTTCATTCCGATTTCTTCGATCTGAATCACAATTTACGATTCGATCTTTCCTTTTCTCAATTTGTTGCTGCAATCTTCATATTGTGATTTCGATTTCGATTTTGTTTTTCAGCATTGCATTGAAATTAGGGTAAATTGATTTTCATTTGATAATTTTCAATCTTTCTCTTTTAACAGATCCGTGGGTGGTGTTGGCATCATATAGTGGAAATGGAACAGAAGGATGAAACTAAGCTCAATCGTGCAACTGATCCGTGGAAAACACGAACACTAGGTGCCGATTTTAAAAAACAAGTTTAAAAGGTTCATTGATATTGAAATCTTTTTGTTTTTTATTTTTGTATGATTTCACTTGGCTTGATATTAGTTATAAATATCTACATGATAATAGTTATGATGGATAATCCTTCAGATTCTACATGACTTATGTTGCTGATAATTCAGGTTGGTTTGTGAATAATATGTGTGTTAATGGACCTATAAATTAAGGTTTTGAGTTAGACACTTTTTGTTTGGACCATGTCAGTATTTGAGTTGGACACTTTTGGTTTGTGATAATGCTACTGTTGTGAAAAACGATACCAATAACAAAGTATAATAGGGAATTAGAGAGGAGAAGAAGAACACAAGAATTGGTTATAACTGCTATTCTTTCTCTTTCTCTTAAAACAAGATTACAAGTTTACAAGAATAACAAATAACCTCTCTCACCCTGAATTAGGATTTGCAGCTTAGCAATGATGAGAGACTAGTATGTTATTTATAATAAAACCTAACATACTAACTAATGGGCTTTTTCAGCAAGGCCCATTACACAAGCCAACTTAATAAACAAGCTAACTTAACAAATTAGGGTTTAAACACTAAAACCTAATTTAACATGCTAACAACCCTAGCATCTTCGACATCTGCATGCTAGACCCATCTTCGACTACAGCATGCACACTTCGACACCAGCATGTGAACAACCTTCGACTTCATGCTTAACTCTGTCGAACTGTCGAACCAAGAAGCTACCCTTTGGCCATACTAGAGTTCGATCTAATATCTCACAAATCTCCACCTTGGATCTAACTCTACTACATCAAGGAAACAAACTAGCTTTCTTCATGAAGCTTTATCAACTGCATACAGTGGAAAAACTTGCAACTCGGCAATGTCTTGGTGATCATATCAGCAGCATTGTCTTCAGTCAAAACCTTCAGCACTTGGACTTCTCCACGCTCGATTACTCCTCTAACGAAATGCAGCCTCACATCAATGTGCTTACTTCACTCATGATAGGCTGAATTCTTCGATAGGTGTATTGCACTCTGACTATCACATTTAACAGTGATACCTCGACCTTGAAGTTTCAGCTCCTTCGCAAAACCTTCAAGCCACAATGCTTCTTTCATAGCTTCGGTTAGGACAATATACTTCGCTTCAGTGGTTGATGGAGCAACAACCTTCTTAAGTGTTGCTTTCCAACTAATTGCAGTGCCAAACATAGTGAAAACATATCCAGAAATAGATTTTCTGGAATCCATACAACCTGCATAATCAGAGTCGACATATCCTTCTATTACTGCTTTACTATCTTCACCCAAGGCTCCACCATAAATTAGGACTCTATTCAGAGATCCATTTATGTACCTTAAAATCCACTTCAATGCTTGCCAGTGAGCCTTTCCAGGGTTCGCCATGTACCTGCTTACAAGACTTACTGCATATGCTATGTCGGGTCTAGTACAGACCATATCATACATCAAAGAACCAACTATATTAGCGTATGGGATGCTATTCATATAGGCTCTTTCGACATCAATACTGGGACACTGATCAATACTCAGCTTGAATTGAGGGTTTGTTGGAGTCACAACTGGCTTCGAATTCGACATACAAAAATTTTCGAGAATCTTTCGTAGATATGCCTCTTGAGATAAGCATAACTTTGACTTCTTTCTATCTCTTTGAATGTCAATTCCCAGAATCCTGGAAGCAGCTCCCAGATCCTTCATATCGAACTTCTTATTGAGTTCAGCCTTTACCCTCGTCACATCTTTAACATTGTTGCTTGCTATGAGAATATCATCCACATAAAGCAACAAAATAACAAATGAATTTCCAGGTCGAAATCTGAAGTATACACAGTGGTCGAAATGACTTCTAATGAAACCTATGCGTGCCATGAACTTGTCGAACCTCCTATTCCACTATCGAGGAGATTGTTTCAGCCCATAAAAAGATCTCTTTAACTTGCACACATAATCTCCCTTCCCCTTTTCGACATACCCTTCAGGTTGCCTCATCAGGATCGTTTCATCTAGATCACCATACAAGAGTGCAGTCTTCACATCCATCTGTTCCAGTTCAAGATCGAACTGTGCCACCATGGCAAGCAATATTCGAATGGACCTATGCTTCACAACAAGAGGAAACAAATCATTAAAGTCGACACCTTCTTTCTGAGTGAAACCCCTTGCAACTAACCTTGCCTTGTATCTTTTCGACGTCACTCCTTCAATTCCTTCCTTAACTTTGAAAATCCATTTACAGCTGACTAACCTTGCCCCAGTAGGTTTCTTGATCAGTTCCCAAGTGTGATTATCATGAAGAGATTTCATCTCATCATCCATGGCCTTCAGCCATTCAGTATTATTTCGACTCCTCATAACTTCCTTGTAGTCTCTAGGTTCTTTGTCTAGAACCTCACTTGCAGAGATTATGGCATAAGCTATAAGATCTGCATACCCAAGTCTCTGAGGTTCCTTGATGGCTCTTCTCAACCTATCTCTCGACAATAGGTAGTCATCGTCAATTTCCTCAACTTCCTCAACATCTTCTGCTTCTTCTTCGACTTCATCAGGGATATGCAATTCAGCATCAACATGCTCCACCTCAACAGGAATCTCTACTTGTTCCAGCTCTTCGTCAGATGTTTCTGTACTTCGACCAACATCATCAATTTCTTAAAAGCCATTTCAGCTTCATTGAAAACTACATCTCGACTGGTGATACACCTCCTGTGACCTGGCTCTAAGCACCATAGCCTATAAGCTTTGACCCCTTCAGGGTATCCCATGAACATGCATTTCAGAGCTCTAGGTTCGACCTTGTCTTGCCTAATGTGAGCATAGGCTTCGCAACCAAATACTCTCAGTTTGTCGAGATCTGGTGGATGTCCCGACCAAACTTCTTCAGGTGTCTTCATATCTAACGTTGTCGAAGGACATCTGTTTATCAGATATGTTGTTGTCGAAACAACCTCAGCCCAGAACACCTTCTTTAGTCCAGCACTAGTCAACATGCATCTGACTATGTCCAAAATAGTTCGATTAAACCTTTCAGCCAAACCATTTTGCTGTGGAGTACCTGCATTAGTTCTGTGCCTTGCAATACCAGAGGCAGCACAAAAACTGTCGAATGCCTCATTGCAAAATTCAAGGCCATTGTCGGTTCTCAACCTCTTGACCTTTCTGCCAGTTTGATTTTCAAAGAGAGTCTTCCAACTTTTGGAATTCTCAAAAGTTTCATCCTTAGTCTTCTGGATGAATACCCATAATTTTCTAGAATAATCATCTACTATGGATAGAAAATACCTTGCTCCTGAATGTGATGGACACCTTGCAGGCCCCCAAAGATCAGCATGGATGTAATCAAGGGATCCATGTGTTCTTTGTTTTCCTTTGTTGAACTTCACTCTGCAAGATTTTCCAAGTACACAGGGTTCACAAAACTTCAGCTTTTCGACTTTGTCTTCACCAAGCAGATTTTGTTTCCCTAATTCGACCAGACCCCTCTCACTGACATGGCTAAATCTCATGTGCCAGATTTCTGTCTTCGACAAAGGTTTCGTGGATGCAACATTTGTCGAACCACTTACAACTTCAGCCTCAAGGGTATACAAGCCTTGTTTCTTCACGCCTCTCAAGACTTCCTTCGAACCCTTCATGACTCTTAGGATACTTTTCTCTCCTTGGAAAACATATCCATTCTTGTCGAATTCACCAAGAGAAAGTAGATTTCTCTTCAAATCAGGAACATACCTGACTTCAGTCAACAACCTTATTGACTCATCATGGAGCTTGAACCTCACAAATCCAACACCTGCAATCTTACAAGCCTTGTTGTTTCCCAGCAATACTGATCCACCATCTTGATCACATAATTCCTCTGTCGTCCTCGGTTTTTTCGTGGGATACAAACTGACTCTTCTTTTATTTTTTGAGTTTTTGAAAATCAGAGAGTCGCCACCGACTTTTATTTTATCCAATTAAGGAAAGGTTTATAAAAGAAACAGAAAAATACCTTTAAGAGATTTTGGGTTCGGGGGTAGGTTATACAAAGGGAAGGTATTAGCACCCCTTTGTATCCATGGTTATCCATGGGCTCTTAATTGCTTAGCTCACTTGTTTGAATCATTTGTTTTTGTTAGACGCTGGCCTATAGATCTAGAGGGGGGGTGAATAGATCTCACTAAGTTTTTACAGATTTTTCTACAGACTCGAGCGAAAGCGGTTCTGAATCGACTTGCGTCTATTCTGGACCGCTATTGCAAAGGTCGTATGTGTTTCAAAACCAAAAAGTAAGTGGAATTGATGGTGAAGTAATATGATAGCTAACCAATACGTTTAACAACTGAAATCCAATTAACTTCTAGATTGACAACTTTGATTTGCAATGCAGTAAGATTGGATAAAGCAAAAACACAAACACTTGGTGATAGGTTCAAATTGATAGTGATTCAAGTTGTGGTGAATTGTGATGTTTGTGCAGAACTTTAATTCACAATTTTAACACTTGAATCATTGATCAATTTTGCACTTATAACCAATTATGAACAGAAAGTAAAAGAGAAAGTAAAAGCGACAAGAACACGATATTTGTTTAGGCAGTTCGTCGATCGTCCTCGCTACGACTACGTCTGCCCCCAATTCCAAATTGAAATTGGGTAATCTTTCATTTATGTTGAAAGTAGTATATACAAAGAAGATAACAAAGCGATAAACGATAAACCAATTATGTCGATCCTTTGAATCTTCTTCCCCCTTAATCTTGAGCCAGATCAAGGTTATCCAAGAGCTTCACTTTGATTCCCTTCTGCAGTGTCTTGATTCCTTGAACTCCCCGTTCCTCAATCGTTACACTCAGCCGAATCCTCAATGAACGCCTCTTGATAAAAACCCCCAAGAACCACCCGTCGTGGAGGACAAAACCCGCAGATTTTATTCACCAACAAACCCCACAAACCTTCACCCACTAGGAATCTTCAATTCCGTTCCATGGACGTTATCGAACTCATCACTAACCCGCAACGCAAGAATGATTATGTGTAATTGTGTTGGAGATGATGAAGAACGAAGATGAGAAGCGTTTGTGTATCTTTCAGTCGTTGGTATTTCTTGAATGATTACCCTTGCACAATATATATGATTGCATAACAGTTAGAACCAAGAAAAACTGATTTTTGAACTTTCTTTATCAGTTAGGTCGACCACTTGTAGTGCTTAGGTCGACCTAACAGAGCTTGCAGAATTTTGCTCCCAGTTAGGTCGACCTGTTGAAGGAGTAGGTCGACCAGAATCCTCTTCTGATGCATTCTGGGGACATTTTCACAGATTAGGTCGACCTAGTTGATGTGTAGGTCGACCTAACAGACTGATATGTAGAATTCATCAATTTAGGTCGACCTAAATGATGTGTGAGTCGACCTAGCAGGGACATATGAGTTTTTCTCCATTTTAGGTCGACCTGGGTTGATAGTAGGTCGACCTAACTGCTGTTTTTCTGCATTCTTCTTGTTCTGCTTGTGTTGAGGCAACCTATAAACATATAAACATAATGGGTTGACCTATGAGTGATCAATGCTTGCTTTTCTTTAAGTTTTGTGCTTCCGTCTTGTTGTTTGAATGCTTATTTGAGTTTGCCATGAATCAAAAACATCTTTGAGTGTAATCTTGTATTCACATACTCCCCCTTTTTGATGATGGCAAACCATTCGACTAAGCTTTGGTAGTAAATGATAAAGACTCAGCAGAGCTCCCCCGTACATCCAGCATCTATCTCTCAACAGGGCAATCTCTCAACAAAGCTCCCCCGTACATCCAGCATCTATCTCCCCCTTTGTCAACATCAAAAAGAGAAAACAGGAGAATAGACGAGTAACAAGAGAACCATGGATAATAATGCTAGCATGTATAGTATAGTAGGTAAAAGGTAGTTAATGGTAGAATGAGACACATATGTGAGCAGGAGCAGTTTTTATGCATGATGTCACTATAAGCATGTTAATTGATAGCATATTATAGTATCAATAATATTTTTGGAAATGAACAACAATTGCGTTACCGCTTTTTCAATATGACGCCTGGCTTGATGATGAACTACCTTTATGCTAAAAAATTGTTAGCAAGACAGATAGATATATACATAAAGTAAAGAAATAATATTAAGAGAAAACAAACGTAATTAGCCCAAATTAGAGATATCGAGTATCCCTAATTCCCTACGAATGTTGAAATATTGCTCCGTTGCTAGCGGTTTGGTGAAGATGTCAGCTAGTTGCTTCTTGCTTTCTACATGTTCAAAAGTAACGTCTCCTTTCTCTACATGATCTCGTAGAAAGTGATGCCTTATTTCAATATGTTTGGTACGTGAGTGTAAGACAGGATTTTTGCTCAAGTTTATGGCGCTTGTGTTGTCGCACATGATAGGTATGTGATCAAGCTTAATGCCAAAGTCAAGAAGTTGCTGCTTGAGCCATAATATTTGTGCACAGCAGCTTCCAGCAGCCACATATTCTGCCTCAGCAGTGGATAATGCAACCGATACTTGTTTCTTACTATGCCAACTTATTAATGAATTTGAGAATAAATGACACGTTCCACTAGTGCTTTTTCTATCGGATTTGCAGCCAGCAAAATCTGAATCGGAGAATCCTACCAAATGACACTCATTTCCTTTTGGATACCATAGACCATATGTAGTAGTTCCACGTAAGTATCGCAGAATTCTTTTGACAACTTTCAAGTGAGATTCTTTTGGACAAGATTGATATCTTGCACACATACACACACTGAACATAATGTCTGGTCTTGAGGCAGTAAGATATAATAGTGAACCTATCATACCTCGGTATAATTTCACGTCAACCTCTTTACCTTTCTCATCTTTGTCTAGATTTGTATTTGTTGCCATAGGTGTGTCAATTTCCTTTGCTTCACTCATTCCAAATCTTTTGAGCAGCTCCGTACAATATTTAGTTTGATTCACAAACGTTCCATGACTGAGTTGCTTGATTTGTAGGCCAAGGAAGAAATTTAGCTCACCCATGAGACTCATCTCAAATTCACTCTGCATAAGCTTAGAAAAGTCTTTGACAAGTTTTGCATTAGTGGACCCAAATATAATATCATCTACATAAATTTGGACTAAGAGAATATCCTTATCTTTTCTTTTAATAAAGAGAGTAGTATCAACTTTACCTCTAGAGTACCCTTGACTAAGGAGAAATTTGCTCAAACGTTCGTACCAAGCCCGAGGGGCTTGTTTAAGACCGTATAGAGCACGTTTCAGCTTATAAACATGAGTTGGATACATGTAATTCTCAAAGCCGGGTGGCTGAGCAACATAGACTTCTTCATTTATATAGCCATTTAGAAAGGCACTCTTAACATCCATTTGGAATAGTTTGAAGTCTTTGGAACAAGCATAAGCAAGTAAGAGGCGAATAGCTTCGAGACGTGCTACAGGAGCGTATGTCTCTTCATAATCAATACCTTCCTCTTGATTGTAACCTTGGGCAACTAATCTAGCTTTGTTTCTAGTAATAACACCGTTTTCATCAAGTTTGTTACGAAAAACCCATCTAGTGCCTATTACTTGATGATCTCCCGGATGAGGGACTAAGTCCCAAACATCATTCCGTTTAAATTGGTTTAATTCTTCTTGCATGGCCATTAGCCAATGCTCATCAAGTAATGCGTCCTTAGCGTTTTTCGGCTCAACTTGTGAAACAAAAGCAAAATGATGGCAGAAGTTACTTATCTTTGAGCGTGTTGTAACGCCCCTTGAGATGTCTCCTATTATATTGTCAATTGGATGGTCTTTTACGTTTGTCCAGGCCTTGGGAAGTTCTTCATTGTTTGAGATGCTTTCTTTTTCATTTTCATTGTGAGACTCATCTTTCTCTCTGTCAGCATCTTTCTTTACAATACTTTCATCCTCATCTTCCTTATCCTTGACAATGTCTTCAGTGGATGGGCCTGCACCATTAAATGAAAGACCTTTCTCGACATATTTTGCATAAGATTCATCAAAAGAAACGTGTACTGACTCTTCTACTATAAGTAATCTCTTATTATATATTCGATATGCTTTGCTAGATTGTGAGTAACCAAGGAATATGCCCTCATCAGCTTTAGCATCGAATTTGCCAAGATTATCCTTACCATTGTTCAAAACGAAACACTTGCAACCGAATACATGGAGATGAGATACATTTGGTTTTCTACCCTTTAGTAATTCATAGGGAGTTTTGTTCAGTATAGGACGTATTGTTATCCTATTCAAAACATAACATGCTGTACTAATCGCGTCAGCCCAGAAATACTTTGGTAGATTACCCTCATTCAGCATTGTTCTTGCCAGCTCCTCTAGAACTCGATTTTTACGTTCAACTACTCCGTTTTGTTGAGGTGTTCTAGGAGCTGAAAAGTTATGCTCAATTCCATGTTTATCACAGTATTTTTCAAAAAGAATGTTTTCAAATTCTCCACCGTGATCACTTCGAATTGCAACTATTTTGTTGTTCATTTTGTTTTGACATAATCTTGCAAATTGTGTAAAGGCTGGAAAAGATTGATCCTTACTAGGTAAAAAAATTGTCCAACAAAATCTCGAGTAATCATCGACAATGACAAAACCATAGGTGTTTCCACCTATGCTTTTAGTCCTTGAAGGGCCAAAGAGATCCATGTGAAGTAGTTCAAGAGGGCGTGATGTTGAAACCACGTTTTTAGATTTAAAAGAGATTTTTGTTTGCTTTCCCTTTTGACAAGCATCACATAGATGATCTTTTGAAAACTTCATTTTGGGTAAGCCGATTACTAAATCTTTTGAGACAACTTTATTTAGTAAGTCAAAATTTATGTGGGCGAGACGTCTATGCCAAAGCCATGAGTCATCGCCAAGAGCAACTAGACATTTGGTACTAGACTTAGATACCTCATCCAAGTTTAGCATGTAGATGTTGTTTACTCTTAATCCCTTAAACATAATGTCTCTTTTCTTAGTATGTTCAATTGTGCATCCAGAATTTGTAAACATTACTTTAAAATCTTTGTCGCACAATTGACTTATACTTAAAAGATTATGTTTAAGACCTTCTACTAGCAGCACATCAGTTATAGTAGTGGTAGAAGGGTTACCTACACTTCCTTTACCAAGTATGGCTCCCCGATTGTTATCTCCATAGGTGACATACCCCTTTTTCTTTGCTTGAAACTCAACGAAAAGAGATAGGTCTCCAGTCATGTGTCTTGAACATCCGCTATCAAGGAACCACAACCTTTCGGCAAAGTCAAGACACTTTTCCTGCAAGATTAATTTAAAGAGGGAGGTCCCCAATTTTCATTGGGTCCTTGGTAGTGAGTACACAATTTGTTGCACTTAGGCAACCATTGAAATACTCCTTTAGGAACTAAAATTCTCCTAAATTTGCATTTTTCAATGGTATGTCCCTTTTTGCAACAATAATGACAGGTAATATGATGAGAATATGGAGTTTTGCTAGTTGATACTTTTGGTACAAAAGTGTATTTACTATATAAAGGAGTATACGATCTTTTGAACTTGTTTGGATCAACTGCAAAAGTCACTTTTGGTTGTAGAGCCTTGTCTAACTTGGCTTTTAGATCTCTCACTTCTTTTTGCCAAATGTGACATGTCTCACAACCAAACCATGATGTAGGATCTAATTCAACTTTGTCCTTTTGAATGTCTAGCATAGATTGTTTTAAAGCTTCCATATCCCTTTCGGTTTTCTCAACTTTTGATTCAAGATATGAAAATATTTTCTTATTTGAGGCCAAAAGTTTGAAAGCTTTAATTGCATCTCTATGTAATTCTTCAAAAGCAAGTTTTAGTTGAGAATGAGATACCTTATCTACGAGTTCAGGTTTAAGATGACTTACAGCTTTCTTTTTCTTGTTTTGATGGGCCATGAAACATAGGTTTGCTGATTCTTCTTCATCGCTTGACGAGCTTTCACTAGATGAATCACTTTCCCATGCTATGTAAGCTCTTTTAGATTTGTTATGACCTTTGCTTTGGTTCTTCTCCTTTTCTTTCTTAAGGTATGGACAATCCGGTTTGTAGTGACCGGCTTTCCCACAATTGAAGCAAAGACCTTTGATCTTTCCTTTGTTGTCGTCATCTTGTTTGAACATGTTTGATTGCTTTCTATAGTTGATCAATCCTTTGTCGGAATGTTTTGCTCCATTTTTCTTTAGATATTTGTTGTATCTTCGCACAAACAGTCCCATTTCCTCATCATCGGAGTCTTCGTCACTACTTGTGTCACTATCCTTTGGCTCTCGTTTTGAGGTCTTGGAGCTCGAAGCTTTTAGAGCTATTGACTTCTTCTCTACCTCTTTCTCCATGTTCTTTTCTTTCTTTGTCCTCTTCTCATGCATGTCAAGGCATTTAAGATGCTGTTCATGTTCCTCTAGTTTACCAAAAAGAGTGGTAATGTCTAAAGTGTTGAGATCATTTGCTTCCTTAATTGTTGTAACTTTGGGCTGCCATTCCCTGTTCAAACACCTTAAGATTTTGTTAGTAGCAACTGCATTGGAAACAGGTCTATCAAGAGAATTTAATCGATTTTTCAGGTGAACGAATCTTTTCTGCATGCTTTCGATGGTTTCACCATCTTCCATGTGGAAAAGTTCGAACTCTTGAGTTAACGTATTGATCCTAGCTAGTTTGACATCATCCGTTCCCTCGTGGGCAACTTGCAATGTGTCCCACATAGCTTTAGCTGATCTACAATGGGAAACGCGATAGTATTCATCAACTCCTAGAGCTGAGATTAGAATGTTTCTCGCTTTCCAATCGTATGCATATTTCTTTTCATCTTCAGCATTCCAAGTATCTTCTGGTTTTGGAACAACTGCACCAGCTGCATTTGTCATAGTGATCTGAAATGGACCATTGACAATAGCTGTCCAGATGTTCCTATCAATTGCATTGATATGGACACACATACAATCCTTCCAATAGCCGTAGTTTTCTCCGTTGAAAACTGGAGCTCTATTATGAGCCCCTTTAGGTCCAGAAGCCATCTTTCCAATAAGTGTTTCACGTAGCACGGAATAAACCAGAGCTCTTGATGCCACTTGTTAGACGCTGGCCTATAGATCTAGAGGGGGGGTGAATAGATCTCACTAAGTTTTTACAGATTTTTCTACAGACTCGAGCGAAAGCGGTTCTGAATCGACTTGCGTCTATTCTGGACCGCTATTGCAAAGGTCGTATGTGTTTCAAAACCAAAAAGTAAGTGGAATTGATGGTGAAGTAATATGATAGCTAACCAATACGTTTAACAACTGAAATCCAATTAACTTCTAGATTGACAACTTTGATTTGCAATGCAGTAAGATTGGATAAAGCAAAAACACAAACACTTGGTGATAGGTTCAAATTGATAGTGATTCAAGTTGTGGTGAATTGTGATGTTTGTGCAGAACTTTAATTCACAATTTTAACACTTGAATCGTTGATCAATTTTGCACTTATAACCAATTATGAACAGAAAGTAAAAGAGAAAGTAAAAGCGACAAGAACACGATATTTGTTTAGGCAGTTCGTCGATCGTCCTCGCTACGACTACGTCTGCCCCCAATTCCAAATTGAAATTGGGTAATCTTTCATTTATGTTGAAAGTAGTATATACAAAGAAGATAACAAAGCGATAAACGATAAACCAATTATGTCGATCCTTTGAATCTTCTTCCCCCTTAATCTTGAGCCAGATCAAGGTTATCCAAGAGCTTCACTTTGATTCCCTTCTGCAGTGTCTTGATTCCTTGAACTCCCCGTTCCTCAATCGTTACACTCAGCCGAATCCTCAATGAACGCCTCTTGATAAAAACCCCCAAGAACCACCCGTCGTGGAGGACAAAACCCGCAGATTTTATTCACCAACAAACCCCACAAACCTTCACCCACTAGGAATCTTCAATTCCGTTCCATGGACGTTATCGAACTCATCACTAACCCGCAACGCAAGAATGATTATGTGTAATTGTGTTGGAGATGATGAAGAACGAAGATGAGAAGCGTTTGTGTATCTTTCAGTCGTTGGTATTTCTTGAATGATTACCCTTGCACAATATATATGATTGCATAACAGTTAGAACCAAGAAAAACTGATTTTTGAACTTTCTTTATCAGTTAGGTCGACCACTTGTAGTGCTTAGGTCGACCTAACAGAGCTTGCAGAATTTTGCTCCCAGTTAGGTCGACCTGTTGAAGGAGTAGGTCGACCAGAATCCTCTTCTGATGCATTCTGGGGACATTTTCACAGATTAGGTCGACCTAGTTGATGTGTAGGTCGACCTAACAGACTGATATGTAGAATTCATCAATTTAGGTCGACCTAAATGATGTGTGAGTCGACCTAGCAGGGACATATGAGTTTTTCTCCATTTTAGGTCGACCTGGGTTGATAGTAGGTCGACCTAACTGCTGTTTTTCTGCATTCTTCTTGTTCTGCTTGTGTTGAGGCAACCTATAAACATATAAACATAATGGGTTGACCTATGAGTGATCAATGCTTGCTTTTCTTTAAGTTTTGTGCTTCCGTCTTGTTGTTTGAATGCTTATTTGAGTTTGCCATGAATCAAAAACATCTTTGAGTGTAATCTTGTATTCACAGTTTTGCTTTGAAATGCTTGTTTGTGGTTTTAAATACCTTTGTAAATTAACTTTGTAATGATCCTTGTGCGGATGTATACAAAGTGTTCTATCTTTCGAAAGATGTTTTGAAAAAAAGATCTTTAACTTCGTAATGATCCTTGTTTGGACATATACAAAATGTTGTCTTTTTTGAAAGTTTTGTTTTGGAAAAACAGTGATATGTGAAACATTTGTTGTTTTGTTTGATTTGAGCAAGCAATTAGGAGATCTACCCTAAATTTATAAAGTCCTTTCCTATTTTCTTTTAGAAAATTTTCTTTGACTGAATACAGAAAGAATTTATTTGAATTGTATTTGAAACAGTAGAATTGATTTTGAGCAGAGCAACAGAGGGATTACCCTAAGAGGTGCAAGTGTGATTGTGTTTTATTTTCAGATATTTTTGTCTTTGAAATTAGTGATCTAGCGCTTCAGTTATTATTTTTGTCATACACGCAATTTTATATGTACAGAATTTAAAGTGCAGGAATGTAAAATGCGGAAAATAAAATCTACGCTATTACATCGATTGTGCGAGAAATGTAAACTACGCTATTTACATGAATTTGACAACCTATACACTTATCTATGAATTTAAATTGGGGTTAATACTACTTTACGCCCCTGCCATATATGCGAGATTCGGTTTACCCCCTCTAAAAAAAAACTTATTGGACAAACCTTGCAAAATAAAGATTCCATCAAATTTGACCGTGATCAATTTTTTTGACCAAGATTCTTAGAATCTTGCCTACATGGCATTTTTGGTAGTGCTGACTGTACAGCACATAAGCAATGTGGCACAGTCAGCACTGCCACGTGGAATTTAATTTTTTTTAATTTTTTTTATTTTAAAAAAAAATTATTGATATTTTTTAATTTTTTTTTTTGTTGATTTTTTTTTTTAAAAAAAATTTAATATTTTTTTAAAAAAATATTTGACAGTACCTGCGGATTTACATACGAATTTGACAATACCCGCGGATTTACCTACGGATTTAAAAATACCTGCGGATTCACCTACGGATTTGACAATACCTGCGGATTTACCTACAAATTTGACAATACTTGGGGATTTACCTTTAAAAATACCTGCGGATTTACCTGCGAATTTACCTGCGGATTTACCTACGAATTTGACAATACCTACGAATTTAAAAATACCTGCGAATTTACCTACGGATTTGACAATACCTGCGGATTTACATACGGATTTACTTGCGAATTTACCTACGAATTTAAAATTACCTACGGATTTACCTTTAAAAATACATGCGGATTTACCTGCGAATTTGACAATACCTGCGGATTTGAAAATACCTGCGAATTTATATATAATAAAAATAAATTTTAAATAATAATTAAAAAAAATTGGAAAAAATATTAAATTTTAAAAATTGGAAAAATATTAAATTGGAAAAAAAAATTTAAAAACGTAAAAAAAATATTAAATTTTTTTTTTAAAAAAATAATAAAATTTTTTTTTAAAAAAATCAATAAAAAATTTTTAAAAAAATTAAATTCCACGTGGCAGTGCTGACTGTGCCACATTGCTTATGTGCTGTACAGTCAGCACTACCAAAAATGCCATGTAGGCAAGATTCTAAGAATCTTGGCCAAAAAAATTGATCAGGGTCAAATTTGATGGAATCTTTATTTTGCAAGGTTTGTCCAATAAATTTTTTTTTAGAGGGGGGTAAACCGAATCTCGCCTATATGGCAGGGGGGTAAAGTAGTATTAACCCTTTAAATTGCAATAAGATAAAGGGAAGTATTTTTGGATTTTTGATGGTTGATTTTAATTTAATTTAATTAAAAGGTTAGGAATTAGAAATAAAATTTAAACCTAAAAAATTAAGTCTAAAATATGTCCAAATTGTGTGTCAATTAATTTTAAAATAAAATTAATTTTTTTGGGATTTTTGAATTTGTTTTGGAAATTATTAAGCTAATTAACATATAATTATATAAACAATTATACACATAAATTAAACTTAATGAGAAAAATATTCTAATTATGTACAAAATTAGTATATAATATATAAACTTGATTAAATAAAAAAGAAAATATTTTTTTGATTTTTTGATAGGTTAGAAATAATTAAAAGATGAATATAACAATATTATCTAATTAATTAAACAAAATATTTCAATTATGAAGAAAAATAAAATATTTTTGTGTCAAAAATTAATTAAGCATTTTATCAAATTAATGGTAAAAAGAAAATATTTTTTGTGTTTTGTGATTGGTTGATTTTAAATTAAATGCAAAAACTAAAATTATTTAATTAAATTAAACAAGGGGGTGTATTTTGTAGTTTGAAGATGAACTGATTTTAGTTCAAAGTTATATATGGGCCAGAAACGACGGGTGTGAGTAACAATACGCAGGCCCAGTCTGATTCAAATTATTTTTTTTGTTTTATTTAAGTCATGTGGGTCCCATAACTTAAACCAGAGCCAATCACGTTATGTCGTTTTGCCACGCATGCTTCCAACGCTTTGAATGGCCAATGAGAGAGAGGGAGAACGCCACGCGTGCATTGACTCTCCCCTAGGACTTTCAAACCACCGCCTGCGGTAGTTTCTTCATCTTCTTCGGCGAGAGGGTTTTTTAAAAACTTGCAAAACGAAAGCAACAGAAGATAGAACCACCCAGACTACCTAAAATGGGGGCTGCGAGTTCATTGGTGGTATCGGTTTTGCTTGAAATGGCCTGTAGATAGGAGAACAAAGCTTCTCCGATCCAAAGCCTTAACTATGGCAAATCACGTTTTGGTCATTATGAGCTTCATGCGATCGTTAAAACCTGTCCTATGAGGTCTCAGGAACACAATGATGGGGTTAGTTCAAGTTAAAACATGATGAAAATAAAAATATGAAATTCAAGAATGTAAGGTGATCGGAGTTCATGATGCCAGTGATTTAAGGTCTCTTGTCCATGGATATAGACACCTACTTACTCAATAATCACCCAGGAGCACGATGGGATGTTTGAAATTGATTGTAAATAGCTGCAAGAGTGAAAACGACAATTCACTTGTTTTTGAATATTTTGGTATTTTTGGAGAGAGTTTGTGCTATTCTTCTTGATGGATCTTTGTGTGTGTCTTCCTACTGAAGTGTACTAAGTAATATATAAGCAATAGAGTGCTGCAAACTTAAGCTAAGAAGCTTTGATTGCTTTTGAACTTTTGGTTTTTTTAATATTAAAAAGTTTGAATTCTTTGGCAATGGCTTGATTTTCTTCATCCCTCTTGCTCTAGGCCTGCCATGTACTTCTATGCTGTAGAGTTTGGATCAACTTTGATGGCTCATGCTAAGGACAAAAGCCTTGAATCATTATCTTGCACCATTTCTCTTTTAATTTAACTTTAAATGGAATAAAATTAAATTAAAAAAGAAATAAAAATGCCATGGGCCTCAAGTTGGTCGTGGGAGCCCTTTAGTATCATTAGAAACATGTTTGGATCATGAATACTTGGCCTCTTTTGAAAAAAAAACATTTTTGATCAATGTTGGTTTCATGCATTTTCCCAAAAAATAGCCAACTTCAACAAGGCATATCTCCCTCAATTTTGATCTTATGAAGGAGTTCTTGTACTTTTTAGAAACCTCAAGATGTCCTCTACAAGCTACTTTGGAAACTTTTTTGCATTTGGAGAAGTTATCTTGATGTTATGGCCTTTGACAAAAAACCACTTTTTGTTGACTTTGAAAATGACCTGTAATGTCCTAGCTCATATTTTTCAAATGGTGAATCCAATGACCATGGGATCAATTTCATTTGAAAGATAATTGAATTTCCTTCAAAACAAGCTTTGGTTGGAGTTTTTTGAATGAACGAGGAGAGAGTTATGGCCGGTCAATGTTCAGTTGACTTTTTAGGAGAAAACCCTAATTTTGAATCTTAGGGTTTTGTTAATTTCTGATCTTTTCTTGATGAATTAAGATCAACCATTGATCAAATGATGAATCTTTTGACAAAATATGGATGTTGACAAAAAATTTCATTTTTGACTGTCTGTTGACTTTTCGGTCAAACTGGTCGTCTGTTGACTGTTTGAGCTGCTGATTGTGCGTTTGAGCGAATTGAACTTTGAAAATTTGTCTGGTGGTACTTTGAGACATATGGAGGTCTATGAAATCCATTTGAGGTCTCAAAAAAACTTGTTCTCCTGAAAAAAACAAAAACCCTAGTTAGGGACTGTTTGTGTAGGAGACAGTTAGGCGTACCTGATTTTTGTGCAGTGTTGAGTCTCTGCTGATCATGTGATTATCAGAAGACTTCTAGAACAAAAATCTTGGAATTTTGAAATGCAAAAGATTGATTTGGATGGTGATACAAAACACAAAGAATCGTGCTGTCAGCGGGTTTGACTGTTAACTGGCTGTCCGGGCATTAACGTAACAGTTAAAGTGAAAATTCAACAGTTAAAGTTAATTTTTTCTTTTTGTTTTTTTGTTGTGTTAATGGTGAAAATTTATTTACCTGAGCTGTTAGAAAAACACAAACATTATAAATAAATAAAATATACTGTACGCGAACGAAATTACCGATAATAACCTTGAAAAATATTTAATGCACAGAAAAATAAATATTTAACTAGCAGAAAACACACATAATATTATCTTAATAATTAAATGACAGTACGACAGATAGTACGACATTTAATACTGACAGCACAAATATTACATAATATAATGAATAGTACGACAAATAAAATAAACGGTACATTATTTGAAAGCGAAAGATACGACAAACTTTAAAAATGACGATTAAAAACCCATGCTATAAATAACAACATATAGATGAACGGGAGTGTAAGCAACCCAGGTCCGCATTTTTCAGGACTATGCAGACAGAAAAAGGACATGATCACCACCAAAACAGTGATGACCATAAGAAAAAACGTATCCATCCACTTTGCCATTTTTGCCGGGGAAGAAGAGAAAATAATTATGAGGTAGAAGTTTGAGAAATGAGTGAAATTTGATGTGAGAATTTATGGAAAAAATGAGGGGTATTTATAGAGTGAAAAGAAGGATAGAGACGTTGGGGAATGAAGTGATACCGTACAAAAAAAGGAAAATTTGAGTGGTAGTAGGATTTGAAAGAAAGTGTATGGTAGGGTTTGAAAAGAGAGATGTATGGAATAAAGTTAGGATTTGATTTGAAAGAAAGAGATTTGAAAAGAAAGGGAAAAGATTTGAAAATAATAATATAGTACAAAAATTAGTGGGAAACAAAACCAATAATAAATTAATTGTTACCAGTACAGTCTGAATCACCGGAATCTGCGCCTGCAAAATTTAATTTTGTACCAATTGCGTCAGTACTATTTATCTGCAAATAAATCTCAAATAAATAGCGTGTGTGAAGTGATAAACAGTACTTGGCGTTTGTGTAAGAATAAATTCAACAGCGAACCAAAATACCGTATAAGAAATATTCTAAAAACCGAGTATTCATAAAATCAGGATATTTATGAAATAAAATCCAAGATTATATGAAACTCCCAATTTTTAGACAGAAGTCTATTGCCTTCTTTTTGAAAAAGATGCGGGCAAATTTTGGGGTATAACATCCTCGAACAAGTCTTTGTTTGGAGTCATGTGCCAAGTGCAACCTGAATCCATAATCCACTCTCTTCTCGAGTCACTACTTGAAACCACAAGAACATCAGATGATTCGAAATCATCTTGAATAATGGCTGCATTGCCATTATCCTTACCTCCACGATCTTTCAGGCGTTCAGGGCACACCTTTCTTGTGTGACCCTCCTTCTTACAATGATAGCATCGAATGCCAGATGCTTCGCCACTATAAGACTTCGACTGGCTTTTGCCCTTCTTCTTGTCAAACTTACCATACTTTCGTAAGAGTTTTGCTTTAACGGCCAAACCTTCGCCAACAGTCAAAGGTTTATGCTCCTTTCGTTCGTTCAAGTCCTTAGAATACAAGGCTGATTGAACTTCTTCAAACGTCAGGGAATCCCTTCCATACAAGAGAGTTTCTTTGAAGTGAGCATGTGATCGAGGCAACGAACACAATAGTAACAGCGCTTGATCTTCATCATCGATCTTCACATCAATATTTTCAAGATCCAGAATCAACTTGTTGAACATATCCAACTGCTCAGCCAACACTTTATCTTCAATCATCTTGAATGAATACAGAGCTTGCTTCAGGTAGAGTCGATTTACCAGCGATTTGGTCATATACAAACTTTCAAGTTTCACCCATAACCCTGATGTCGTCGTCTCCTTTGATACCTGCCGAAGAACCTTATCACCAAGGCTCAACAAAATTGCGTTGTGTGCTTTCTTGATCATATTCGTCTTCTCCGCTGCCGTCAATTCTGCATTCATGGCTGCCTCTCCCTTCAACGCTTCCAAGCAACCCTGCTGAACCAGTAGGGCTTTCATCTTCAAGCGCCAAAGACCGAATTCATTCACTCCGGTGAACTTTTCAATCTCATACTTTGTTGAAGGCATCTTCTCCACGCTCACCGCACCAATTTGTTGTGAAAAACGATACCAATAACAAAGTATAATAGGGAATTAGAGAGGAGAAGAAGAACACAAGAATTGGTTATAACTGCTATTCTTTCTCTTTCTCTTAAAACAAGATTACAAGTTTACAAGAATAACAAATAACCTCTCTCACCCTAAATTAGGATTTGCAGCTTAGCAATGATGAGAGACTAGTATGCTATTTATAATAAAACCTAACATACTAACTAATGGGCTTCTTCAGCAAGGCCCATTACACAAGCCAACTTAATAAACAAGCTAACTTAACAAATTAGGGTTTAAACACTAAAACCTAATTTAACATGCTAACAACCCTAGCATCTTCGACATCTCCATGCTAGACCCATCTTCGACTACAGCATACACACTTCGACACCAGCATGTGAACAACCTTCGACTTCATGCTTAACTCTGTCGAACTTTCGAACCAAGACGCTACCCTTCGACCATACTAGAGTTCGATCCAATATCTCACAGCTACTGCTGCTATAAGTTTACTCATATTATGATAGTACTTTACTGATACTATTTTAATTTAAGTTTACTCATACTATGATTCTTCAGTTTAATTGAAGTTTTTTAATTTTCATACACTTGTAATCTCTCTTTAATTTGCCTGTTAGTGAATTTGTTTATTTATTGTTTGGTAAAATATTTTTGTTGTCTTTTACAGTCTTAAACCAGACACCACTCAGACAAAGGAAAGAAAAAAACAATGAAGAGAAAATACAGATATTATGGTTAAAGGTTTAATTGAATCCCTTGAAGGATAGAAAAACACTTAGAAAGGGGGGGATTGAATAAGTGTAACTTTAAATCTTGGACGATAAAAATAAAATGCACAATTATTTTTATCCTGGTTCGCTGTTAACGAAGCTACTCCAGTCCACCCCCGCAGAGATGATTTACCTCAACTGAGGATTTAATCCACTAATCGCACGGATTACAATGGTTTTCCACTTAGTCCGCAACTAAGTCTTCCAGAGTCTTCTGATCACACACTGATCACTCCGGGAACAACTGCTTAGTTCACTCCTAAGACTTTTCTAGAGTCTACTGATCAACACGATCACTCTAGGCTTAGTTCACTCCTAAGACTTTCTCTAGAGTCTACTGATCAACACGATCACTCTAGGCTTAGTTCACTCCTAAGACTTTCTGCTCAGCCAACTGCTAAGACTTCCTAGAGTATACTGATCAACCGATCACTCTAGTTCCTTACAACTTAATGTAATCAGTTCAAGAGTTTACAAATGCTTCTTAAAAGCGATAATCACAACTGTGATATTTCTCTTACAGTTTAAGCTTAATCTCACTAAGATATTACAACAGCAATGTAGTGAGCTTTGATGAAGATGAAGATTCTGAGTTTAGATTTGAACAGCGTTTCAGCAAGTTTGATATAAGTTGTTTTGGTGCAGAATCGTTAACCTTGCTTCTCATCAGAACTTCATATTTATAGGCGTTGAGAAGATGACCGTTGAATGCATTTAATGCTTTGCGTGTTCCGTACAGCTTTGCATTTAATGTTATACGCTTTTGTCAACTACCTCGAGCCTTGTTCACGCTGTGTCTACTGACGTAGCCTTTAGTAGCTTTAACGTTCCTTTTGTCAGTCAGCGTAGTCTGCCACGTGTACTTCCTTCTGATCTGATGTTTGTGAATACGACGTTTGAATATCATCAGAGTCAAACAGCTTGGTGCATAGCATCTTCTGATCTTCTGACCTTGAAGTGCTTCTGTTGCGTGATACCATCTTCTGATCTTCAGTGCTTCTGATCTCATGTTCTTCTGATGCTTTCATAGACCCATGTTCTGATTCTGCTTCGACCATCTTCTGATGTCTTGCCAGACCATGTTCTGATGTTGCATGCTGAACCATTTGAGACACATCTTCTGAGCGCTGAATTATGCGTACTCTTTATATATTTCCTGAAAGGGAAATTGCATTGGATTAGAGTACCATATTATCTTAAGCAAAATTCATATTATTGTTATCATCAAAACTAAGATAATTGATAAGAACAAATCTTGTTCTAACAATCTCCCGCTTTTTGATGATGACAAAAACATATATAAATGATATGAATTTGCGATCAGAAAGAGTAGACGGCAAAAGACAAATTACACAGCTATAGCATAAGCATATGAATATGTCTCCCCCTGAGATTAACAATCTCCCCCTGAGATAAATAATCTCCCCCTGAAATAAATACTCGAAGAACTTTAATAAAAGACTTCCCTGATTATTTCGGTAGAGACGATCATATAAGCTTCTGCCTTCAGAGAATTCATAGCTTCTGACTTCTGCTTCCATTGGACAGCTTCAGAACTTGAATTTCTTTAGATCCTTAGAACACTCACAGCTTCTGACTTCTGCTTCCATTCAGGACAGCTTCAGAACTTGAATTTCTTTGATCTTCAGAACATTCACAGCTTCTGATTTCTGCTTCCATTCAGGACAGCTTCAGAACTTGAATTTCTGGATCTTTTAGAACATTCACATCTTCTGATTTCTGCTTCCCTCGGATAGCTTCAGAACTTTGAATGTCTACCAACATCACTTCATGCTAGATTTGTATCAGAACATTGTTGAATGTACCAGAGCATCATCAGAGCATCTCTACATCCTGAAATGTTACAGAACAAAAACTAAACGACAAAAGTCAGCATGAACGAGTTAGAACATAAAATGTATATTCAAATACATGATATGTATCAGAGCCAAATGTATCAGAGCATTTAGGCTAAAAACGTGTATCAGAGCAAATAATGTATCAGAGCCATAACATTATATGTATCAAAGCAAATAGAATTTTGTCAGAACAGGATAGACAATGATATTCAAATTCTATTATCAGTGCTTCTGATTCATTCTTCTTTCTTGCTTCTGATCTCTGAAGCTTGACAGCACTCAGCTTGCTTCAGTTTCCAAGAGCTTATTCCTTTTACAGAATAACGCTTCTTATGGTTTTGCTTCTGAAGATTCACTTCACTTCTCTGTTCCTGCAAAACACTTAAACCATATAGAACTTGCAGTTCTTGTTAGTGAATGCAACTGATTAAATCAAATCATTTATCACAGTATTTCTCCCCCTTTTTTGTCATATCATCAAAAAATAGAAAAGATTCAGATGAATAAAACAGACCACATGGAGGAAGAAGATGATTTCATTAAGGTTCAACCAAAGAGTACAAAAGTACAGGATGAAAAAATCAGATGCACAGAAACAAAACAGATGCAAAGAAAAGAAAGAAACAACATAGACTCAATCTAAGATGGCCCTAGTCTTGACAAGATCTTGGCCAGCATCTGTTTAACATCGTTGTTGTGTCCTTCTTGCCTCTCAATGAAAGCATCATACTTGTCATTGAGTGAGCTTTGCTCATCCTGTCTCCTCTGAATCGCTTCTAGAGTCCTTGCAAGACGAGAAGGTTCATCAGAAGAAGCTTCACCGCTTTCAACCACAGGAATGGCATGTTGATCAGCAGCTTCCATAGAAGTATCATCTGCTGGGATATCCTCAACAGGGTCTGATTCAGCAACCTGATCTTCAGCATCTGCTTCTTGCATAGAAGCATCTCCATACTTTGCAGCAGGAATTTCAGAGTCTCCATTCTCTAGTGCCTGAAGAATGGCAGCTAAATTCCTGGGAGCAGAGGGACCTTCAACTTCTGGTGGGTCAACAACTTCTGGAATGACCAGGCTAGGGTCTTTCTTAGAAGGGTTTTCCCTCAGAAAGTCAAATAGGGTCTTGAAGTCTCCAAGCAGAACAGGATACTCAGGAATCCAGATAACCATGTCCCTGCATGGGTTTGCTTCCATTGCAGCATCCAGTCTCAACTGTTCCATTTCATCCACAAAGGGCTTCTCTTCCAAAAGATATCTTCCTTTGAGGCGAGCAAACCAGAAGTCTTCATAATTCCTCAGAATTCCACGAGGCCGTGGGGCAGCAGCTACACAGGCTTCCTGAAGTTCTAAAAACAGAGCATCTGATTTTCTGCGAAAGATCCTCCAGAAGTTCCGCATAGCAACATCATTCAATCCAGAACTTTCAGCAATTCTGAGAGTATCAAAGGTACTTCTGAGATTCTTCTTTATGTTTTCAAAAACTACACCAATAGGATATACAGGGCGGGATTTTAATTGGGTTTTTGAAAAGGCAGGGTTGGAGGTGAAGTATGGAAGAGGTTCGCTATTCAACCTATAAGAAGATTCTGCTTCAGTATCAGAATCTAACACTACCACTTCAGCTTCAGGACGAGGCTTGGGAGTGTAGTTGCAATCACGGAGCAGCTGCTCATGTGATGCAGAGGTTGGAAAAGGAGAATCACAAGGATTGTTTTGAGAGATGGAGGGAGTATGTTCAAGAGTGGTATTGAGAGAAGGTTGAGATGGAAAGAGAGTTTGAAGGGGTTGTATATTCAAAACAAGATTGTCAACAGCTTGGTCAGAGACAAGATTAGTGGAGGGTGAAGGAGACGGAATGGATTGAGGAGATGGTGGAGTTTTTGTGAGGGGAAATGGTGAGGGAGGAAGAGAATTGGATTTGTTTGCATGTGAAGAAGGAGTGGTTATAGGGGAAGATGGTGGTGTAAGAATATGGACAACAACGGGTGATTCTGATGAGGCTTTTTCTGGTTCAGGGGTAGGTACAACTTCTATTGGTGTAACTTCTGAACGAACAACAGAAATAGGTTCAGAGATGCATATACCTTTGGAACCTTTCAGAAGCGCTTTGGTCACATCCTCCGTTTTCTTCAGCTTTTTACTCTTCGGCTCTTCAATAATCTTTGCTCTGCCTCTAGAGATTTCTTTTCTTCTGGCATAAGCCTGAACTTCTTGTTGGTTTTCAGCTTCTTGAGGGATATTGTCTTCATCAGAGCTTTGAATAATCATCTTCCTCTTCTTGGTTATCTTCTTTTCAACAACTTCAACCATCTCATCATTTTTGTTTGACTTCTTCTTCTTTTTCTCTTTCTCAAAGTCATCAGATACGGCCTTAACAACATTAGCAATCACCTTTTTAGAAACCTCTTGTTTCTTAGAGACAGCAGAAGGATAATCATGCTTTCTTTTAGTCCTTTCTTCCCTCTTGCGATTTACTTTGAAAGGGGCACCTTTGTCTTGATCTTTAAAACTCTTATTCTCTTCAAGAGATTTCAGATAAACAGTTTTGACTTCAGGTACCTCACTATTGAAGAAGGTTTCAAAGTCAGCCAGAACTGGTTCTCTTATGGTTCTTGTTCCAGCTAGAGGTTCAGGAACTTTGAGAAAAGTGTCAATGATTTTCATCTTCTTTAAAAAGAAGGCATTCAGACAAGCTCCAGTGGTGACAGCAAGATCTTTGATGATACCTTCAGACTCCAGACTTTCAACAATCTTGGAATGTACCAGAAGGTTTGTAATAATTCTACCAAAAGGAATGGTTGTTCCAGCATTTTCCTTTCTGAAAGCATTCCTGGAATCCTTTACTGCTTTCCACATATGGTTGAAGATAATGTAAATCGCATCAACCTTCTTCTGAGTGGCAATGCAATAAAGAATATACCTTTGATCATTACTGATGAAGTCCGAGGCATGAGTTGATTTCCTATGGTAGAAACACCCGAGAAGGATCTTTGTCCAGATTCTGTAGATATCTTTCAAATTCTTAACATGTGTAGTTTTCTTGACATTTGAATAGAGAGTGGATAGAATATCTTCCACATCTTCTCTTTGATCAGATTCAAAAGCCCCTTCAGGATTTTTCAGATCAAACATCACTCTTAGGATGTTTTCAGTAACAACGACAGACTTTCCATGGACGAAGGAGAGTATAGCTTTTGGTGCAACCACAGCATGTACCCAGAACTCTTTGACAAGATCCGGATAAACAGGGCCAACGAACTCAGCAAACAACGAGGTCCATCCTTGAAAGATGATGTCTTCTTTAAGATGAAATTGATTTTCTTCAAGGTTATCAAAGTCGACCATGAGTTCACACAAAACTTCCAATTTGTCTTTGGGGATGGAGCATGCAACAACAGGGGTGAGTTCCTGGTGTGTTTCATCGTGCATATGAAGAAGAGTAGATGAACCAGCAAAATGAGATGAAGAAGCAGCCATTGAACCAGAACGATCAAGAGAGAAGAACAGAAATTGGGTTTTCGGTTAGGGTTTCAGAAAAACGGCTAAGAACTTTTCAAACGAGAGAATGCAAGGAGAGAGAGAGAGAGACAAAGGAGCGAAAAAGATGTATGATATGATTTGAAAAACATATATAGAGACGGATTTGAAAAAAAATAAGAAATATAAATTGAACAGTTCCAGAATCAAAGGAAATCAATTTAATTAAATGATGAGTGACGTGAGGAGAGAGAACGTGGTAAATGAAATAATTTAAAAACAGTTACCTAGGTCGGCTTCTTTTCAACTGCACGCTTTGTACAAACCGTACAGACACGTGTTCATCATCAGATAATAGATGACAGCTGTAAATATCAGAGAAATTTTACGCCTTCAGATTCTGATCACTGCTTCTGAGTTGATCAAGTTTCTCTTCTGGAAATACTCCTTCTGAAGTGTGCTGATATAAGTCTGAATGATCTTCTGATCCATTACTTCTGATGTACACAGCTTCTGGAGGTTCACTTCTTTGTTCTGCAGCTTCTGATAAGACACAACTGTATCTGCAGAAATTCTTAAGCTCTTTGTTTCATCAGGGACAAGTTTATCATCAAAACAGATGTTTATTGATTTGTCCACAATCAATGTTTCAAAGTTGTATATTCTGTAGCATTTAGAGCATTCAGAATAATCAAGAGAGAAACATCAAAGCCTTAGAGGTAAACATCAAGGACTATTCCGAGACTAATAAGCTTCTTTTCTGAATTCCTACAAACATAGTCTCTTCAACAGATTTAAGAACCAGAACTTGGAAGACAATCTTTCTTCCCTTCAAGTGTTGAGAGCAACTTGAGTCCAGGTGTCATGTCATGTTGAATGTTGTCTTCTTTGTTATCAAGAGAATCTGCAAAAGAAATAATCTTTTTCTTTGGTACCCACATCTTCTTGGGTCCTTTCTTGTTAGATTTTCTCAAGTTCTGATTGAACTTGGGTTTTACATTATAAGCAATAGGAGGAACAGCATGATAATTCTTAATGTGAGTTTCATGATATTTCCTAGGTTGTGTCACATGCTTCTTAGTGTGTGTAGTGTGAAAACTTTGTGCATGTGAAGTGTGCCTAATATCATGTGAGTGGCCATACTTGAACTGATCATACAATGGCTTGTATGTGATTTTCATCTCATCAACAGGTTCAAGTTTGTATGGGGTTTCACCCTCATAACCAATGCCGACTCTTTTGTTTCCAGACACAGCATATATCATAGAAGCTAGCTGACTTCTGCCAATACTTCTAGATAAGAACTTCCTGAAACTTAAATCATATTCTTTCAGAATATGGTTTAGACTGGGAGTGGATTTTTCTGAATCAGAAGGAGATCCAACATTATTGGATAATTTTAAAAGTTTTTCTTTTAATTCAGAATTCTCCAACTCAAGCTTCTTTGTTTCAAATTCAAATTGCTTTTTCAGCTTTTTGTATTTGAGACTAATCTGAGACTTGAGTTCCAGAAGTTCAGTTAGACCGGAAACTAACTCATCTCTAGTAAGTTCAGAAAATACCTCTTCAGAATCTGATTCTGATGTAGATTCTGATCCGTCATCTTCTGTCGCCATCAGCGCACAGTTGGCCTGCTCATCTTCTGAATCATCTTCTGACTCATCCCAGGTTGCCATAAGACCTTTCTTCTTATGAACCTTTTTCTTGGGACTTTCCTTCTGAAGATTTGGACATTCATTCTTGTAGTGTCCAGGCTCATTGCATTCATAGCACATGACCTTCTTCTTGTCAAATCTTCTTTCATCAGAAGATTCTCCACGTTCAAATTTCCTTGAACTTCTGAAGCCTCTGAACTTCCTTTGCTTGGTCTTCCAGAGTTGATTTAGCCTTCTGGAAATCATGGACAGTTCATCTTCTTCTTCAGATTCTGATTCTTCAGGATCTTCTTCTTTGGCCTGAAAAGCGTTAGTGCATTTCTTGATATTTGATTTTAATGCAATAGACTTACCTTTCTTTTGAGGCTCATTTGCGTCCAGCTCAATTTCATGACTTCTCAAGGCGCTGATAAGCTCTTCCAGAGAAACTTCATTCAGATTCTTCGCAATCTTGAATGCAGTCACCATCGGACCCCATCTTCTGGGTAAGCTTCTGATGATCTTCTTTACATGATCAGCCTTGGTGTATCCTTTGTCAAGAACTCTCAATCCAGCAGTCAGAGTTTGAAATCTTGAAAACATCTTTTCAATGTCTTCATCATCCTCCATCTTGAAGGCTTCATACTTCTGGATTAAGGCTAGAGCTTTTGTCTCCTTGACTTGAGCATTTCCTTCATGAGTCATTTTCAAGGACTCATATATGTCATAGGCCGTTTCCCTGTTAGATATCTTCTCATACTCAGCATGAGAGATAGCATTCAGCAAAACAGTTCTGCATTTATGATGATTCCTGAAAAGCTTCTTTTGATCATCATTCATTTCTTGCCTTGACAGCTTTGCGCCTCTGGCATTTACTGGATGTTTGTAACCATCCATCAGAAGATCCCATAGATCACCATCTAGACCCAGAAAGTAACTTTCCAGTTTATCTTTCCAGTATTCAAAGTTTTCACCATCAAATACCGGCGGTCTAGTATAACCATTGTTACCGTTGTATTGCTCAGCAGAGCCAGATGTAGATGCAGGTGTAGGTGTAGTCCTTTCACTTTCATCAACCATCTTTTAAATGAAGCGTTTTTCTCTTCCTGAATCTTTTCTAAACACGGTTAAGTGCTTGCACCTTAGAACCGGCGCTCTGATGCCAATTGAAGGATAGAAAAACACTTAGAAAGGGGGGGATTGAATAAGTGTAACTTTAAATCTTGGACGATAAAAATAAAATGCACAATTATTTTTATCCTGGTTCGCTGTTAACGAAGCTACTCCAGTCCACCCCCGCAGAGATGATTTACCTCAACTGAGGATTTAATCCACTAATCGCACGGATTACAATGGTTTTCCACTTAGTCCGCAACTAAGTCTTCCAGAGTCTTCTGATCACACACTGATCACTCCGGGAACAACTGCTTAGTTCACTCCTAAGACTTTTCTAGAGTCTACTGATCAACACGATCACTCTAGGCTTAGTTCACTCCTAAGACTTTCTCTAGAGTCTACTGATCAACACGATCACTCTAGGCTTAGTTCACTCCTAAGACTTTCTGCTCAGCCAACTGCTAAGACTTCCTAGAGTATACTGATCAACCGATCACTCTAGTTCCTTACAACTTAATGTAATCAGTTCAAGAGTTTACAAATGCTTCTTAAAAGCGATAATCACAACTGTGATATTTCTCTTACAGTTTAAGCTTAATCTCACTAAGATATTACAACAGCAATGTAGTGAGCTTTGATGAAGATGAAGATTCTGAGTTTAGATTTGAACAGCGTTTCAGCAAGTTTGATATAAGTTGTTTTGGTGCAGAATCGTTAACCTTGCTTCTCATCAGAACTTCATATTTATAGGCGTTGAGAAGATGACCGTTGAATGCATTTAATGCTTTGCGTGTTCCGTACAGCTTTGCATTTAATGTTATACGCTTTTGTCAACTACCTCGAGCCTTGTTCACGCTGTGTCTACTGACGTAGCCTTTAGTAGCTTTAACGTTCCTTTTGTCAGTCAGCGTAGTCTGCCACGTGTACTTCCTTCTGATCTGATGTTTGTGAATACGACGTTTGAATATCATCAGAGTCAAACAGCTTGGTGCATAGCATCTTCTGATCTTCTGACCTTGAAGTGCTTCTGTTGCGTGATACCATCTTCTGATCTTCAGTGCTTCTGATCTCATGTTCTTCTGATGCTTTCATAGACCCATGTTCTGATTCTGCTTCGACCATCTTCTGATGTCTTGCCAGACCATGTTCTGATGTTGCATGCTGAACCATTTGAGACACATCTTCTGAGCGCTGAATTATGCGTACTCTTTATATATTTCCTGAAAGGGAAATTGCATTGGATTAGAGTACCATATTATCTTAAGCAAAATTCATATTATTGTTATCATCAAAACTAAGATAATTGATAAGAACAAATCTTGTTCTAACATCCCTAACTTCAGTTGTTATAATATTTAAGCTCCAAATTTAGTCACTAGCAGTTTCTTGAATTAAGGTTGAGGTGCGACTTCAGTTAACAGGAGCAGTACACTACTTGTTTTCATCAAATTTGATAATATACCAAGAAGACATGGTAAATATCTTGCACCAATATTTTATAATGTGGAAATCCAATTCAGAACTTGCAAAAATATTGAAGAGCTAATGCTGCTTGAGTCCCATTTGCCAATAGTAATAGTATGAAGTATGTGTAGCATGGTTTGGAGTGAAACTAAAAAAAAATTTGTGTGGTGCTTTATGTGACTGTAAATGTTATTTTGAAGTATAATTTTTATTGTGGAGAATCATTTCAAACTTTTAAACATGTGAACATCTGTTATACCCCAAAATTTTCCCGCATCTTTTTCAAAAAGAAGGCAACAGACTTCTGTGTAAAAATTGGGAGTTTCATATAATCTTGGATTTTATTTCATAAATATCCTGATTTTATGAATACTCGGTTCTTAGAATATTTCTTATACGGTATTTTGGTCCGCAGTTGAATTTATTCTTACACAAACGCCAAGTACTGTTTATCACTTCACACACGCTATTTATTTGAGATTTATTTGCAGATAAATAGTACTGACGCAATTGGTACAGAATTAAATTTTTCAGGCGCAGAGTCCGGGGATTCAGACTGTACTGGTAACAAGTAAATTATTATTAGTTTTTGTTTCTCACTAATTTTTGTACTATACTATTGTTTTCAAATCTTTTCCTTTCTTTTCAAATCTTTTCCCTTTCTTTTCAAATCTCTTTCTTTCAAATCAAATCCTAACTTTATTCCATACATCTCTCTTTTCAAACCCTACCATACACTTTCTTTCAAATCCTACTACCACTCAAATTTTCTTTTTTTGTACGGAATGTCATACCCCAAATTTGTCCTACCCTTTCAATTTTATCTGGCTTAGGCTTATGCATTTCATAGTCTCATGTACATACCTCCCATTAGGTCATTAACATAACTCATGCATTCATTGATCAATAACTTGGCTCTGGAATCAAGGATTTTGAAAGCTTAAGGCTTCTTCTTCACCAGGTTATAAGGTGTGAGTCCATCAAAAGCTTGACTGAGGATCGATGAGTTAGGGTTCTTATTCATGGTGTTCGAGTTTGTCAAAGCCCATCAGCAAAGGTCAGAGGATCCCTCAGGGTGTTAGGTTAAAGTTGTTTATTAAGGAAGACATTTCGATCGAGACATGATGCATCCTTGGGTGTATTAAGGATTCGACTTTGTTAACTCAGAATACTTCATCTGATCAATTGTGCTACTTATGGTTCAACAAGTTGATTAAAGATTGGCTAGGTTCAAGTACAATTGTGGGTTCAAGGGGAGTGTTCATGCAATACAAGATTCAAGTCTTCAGGCAGTATCCATTTGAGTATCATTCGCAATTCACTCATAGGAAATTTCTATTCGAAGTTGCAAGCATAAACTCAAATATCCCTTCATTTCGAAATCCCTTATCAAATCTCAAATTCATCCAAAGGTCCATAGTTTCGTTCAAATGTTCATCATAAAATAAATTGAAAAACCCAAATCCAAATTCCATCCATTATTCAACATTCAAGTCCAATTGTTTAAGTGTTCAAATCCATTCAAAATTTGTTACAAAATTACACAAAAATTGTCCTTGGCCTGTTGCTTCTCATCTCTAAACATCATTCATCAACACCATGTTACAATGTCCAATTCATACATTACAAAGATAAATTGATTCACCAAAAGAATTTCACAAAAAAAGGAGTGCACCATTTAAATTCTTTATCTCCAAGCTACACAAAATTACAAAAAAATATTCCATAAGCTTTGATTCCTAATCTATGCCAAGGGCCATTTTTCCTTCATGATAATCCAACTTGCAGCATATCACCCCAAAACTGTCACGGCACCCGAACCAAAATACCGTCCAAAACAGTCAGTTATTCAATTGTCACCTATTTCAAACTATATAACACTTCCACTAACCCACTAATTAACCTCCTAATTCACCTAATTGTCAGCTAACATTTCATACATACCAAAGTCAAGCTGCAATCCTAAACCTACAGCCAAAGAAAAAAAAAGCCCAAGTTGCCACACTTCTAACTACTGCGCTCCATCTTGACCTCATTGTTCTTCTTCATGACCAAACAATGCAACATTGCTTCTACACATCCAAAACTTGCACATCATGAATCAAACATCATCAAGCCATTCACGAATACATACATATAATCTATAGCAACTAGCAGGTCATGAATAGAGGAATTCAAAGGCAAACCAAAAAGACAAGTCAGTTTACGATTCGAATCCGAAAGCCAACCCTGCTGAATCGAATCTTTCCACCAAAAAGCAATGCATCAAGTTCAAGCCCCATAAACACATACAACACAGCCACATTCATAATTCAAACACCATCCAAAATTCAAACAGTTACTCACAGTTCCATTCAAATCAATTAGAATCCAAATCAGAACCTCAAAAATAAACTAACAGCAGCATTTGAAATACACATTCAGCATTTAGTTTGTTCAAGTTCAGAATTACAGTCAACTAACCAATTCTGGAATAACCAGTCTGATTCCCTAACTGCTGAACTGTGACAGTTATCTCTCTCTATCATATTAGATCCAGAAATAAATAAAAGGCCGCTGTACATTTTAACTAATTCAGAGTTCACCTTCGCCCATGTACATATCCATATAAACCAAATCCAAATCGTAACTAGTTGCCAAAATAACTTTACATTCACTGCAGCTAACAATTCAAAACAGAACCCCACACTTCAAATTCTTCAATAACCTGCATACATGAGCCAAGAGAAGTTCTATTCAGATTCAAAAAAGGAAAAACAAATAACCATAACAGAACTTCAAACCAACATTTCCCAACTGCCATTTAACAAACTCCTAACTTCCCAAACTAATTCAGTTTTCATTCATAACTAACTAACCAACTTTTATAACAGAATCATAACCAATATAACTAACCTCTCAACCCTCAATCTCCTCCATCCAATTTCCTAACTAACTCTTCAATCCAAGGGCTCATAAAGCTTCTCAATCCCTAACTGATTCCTCACTACCTCAATCTATATATAACTTCTACTCCCTCCATAATTCAAGGCTTCACGCCATAATCATCTTCACCACAACACACACCATTTCACACACGCTCATTCTCACCCTTCCCTCTCCATTCTCCCATCTTCAATCTTCCATCTTCATCACCTTCACCCTCTCTCATCTTCCCCATAACCAATCTTCAATCTCCAATCCCTCCACCACTCTCAATCCACCACACCAAATTCGCAGAAATAACAGAAGAAGATTTCAGAGAAAAATGACAGATTCAGAACGTAACAGAATTGGATAAGAAACTCACCGGAAAAACGTAAGAAACTCTCACTCGAGCTCTCTCTTGATCCTCATCTTCAATCATCAACCACATCAATCTTCAATCTTCAAGCTACATCTTCATCATCTCTATATCTTCATCATCTTCGAGCTCCAACCGATTCTTCACTCTTCGATCATCTCTTCATCAATCACCAACATCCAGTGTTCTTCATCGCCTCTAAATAATCAATCTTCATCTTCGCATATTCAGTCCTCATCACGCCTTGATTTCAACCATCATCGTCGTCTCATCATCATCGTCAACCTGCAAAAATGATGACGACAACCACGCAACATCACGTACAACACAAAAACGCAGAAGACGAAGATAAAGCGAATCGGAGAAGATGAAAGAGGTATCGATAATAGTTAAAGATTGAGAGCATAACGAATCGTGAGAATGAGACGATGAACCGCAAGGGAAATCGGAGTTGAATCGGGGATTGATTCAGAAAGAGATCGAGAGGTGGCCGGAATTTCCACCGGAGAGAAAGAGAAGGAGCCGCTGCGTTTCGAGTAAAGAGAGGGAGAAGTTTGCTTCGCAATTCCAACAGTCACAATACAAGTAACCCTAAAATCCCTCTTTTTCTTTTCTTTTTTTTTTATTTCCATTTTTAATTGTTTTAATAAATCTAATAACTGGAAATTGAATAATAAAAAATTCTGAAAACAAAAATGGATCATGTACACAAAATCATCCCTGGGCCGAATTTCAGCTCTCACCCCCCTTAGAGCCCATGCACACCATGTTTTTGGCCAAAAATCTGAAATAAAAACTCCTTGGGCCAACTCTGGACCAGGCCTGCGCCCATGCTTTCTACACCATTAAAATCAACATACACCCCCTGACTCACATATAATTGATAGTTTTTTTTAGATTTTTTACTTAGCTTTTTCACTACCTTTTTTTAGATGATAAAAACATGATGAAAATCCCTTAACTTTTGTTAGATTTTTTGATAGCGATAACATGTAGAATCATTGATTTTTGTTTGATAATAAAAATGACATAAAAACCTCAAGAAAAAGAATAGTAGTTTTAGGCTATTTTCTTTTAGTCTTTTTACTTGACTTGTAATTCAAATCCTCCCTTAAAAATCAATATAAAAAATAGTAGTATTTTTAGTCTATTTTTGTACTATATTCTTAACTTGTCGCTATGTGCTTGTATGCTAATTTTTGTACCATTGTGTTACTCACTATTGACTTCTAATTGCGATCTTTATTTTCATGTTTCTTTTATTCCTAACCTTAGGTAGAAACCATGATAACATTAGGTAGAAATTCCCTTCATACTTAGGCTAGTTTCTTTTCCTTTTCAACTCTAAAACATTTAAAAATATTCAAAATAAAATCCCCTTTAAAAAATACAAAGAAAATACTTGAAAAACACTAATAATCAAAGTGAAAATCATTAAAAAGGGAATGGAAGCTTGGATCTCCCTTGCTTTAGGGAATCATTCGAGTGCCTGGATTTCCCTTGCTTTAGGGTTCCATTCGGGCGTAAGTTCCCAAATTCTAAAGACAGAAACCAAAGAGTAACTCGAGTTTCCCTTGCTTTAGGGATTTCCTCGAAACACTCAAACTCTCTCTCTCTTCTCTCCTTTCTTAAGGGAATTGTTATCTCCGCTCTATTGCATCCTAGGTTGTTCCCTTATGCAAGAGCGCGAGCGTTAACTCCGCCCAACTAAAAAACGCAAAAACAAACAAAATTATGGAGCCGAACTACGGCGCTCTGATTCCTGAAAAGGATACGTAGGCATCAAGTCGCGGGGCTTGAACGAGCACATTTGTAAATAATTCCTTCTTTTCCCCGTATTTCTTTTGCATTCATTCGCATGTAGACATAGACATAGTACACACCCTTTAGATAGAAACAAACATAGGTGGATACCATCGAATACGATGGGCGCGAGGGGTGCTAATACCTTCCCCTCGCGTAACCGACTCCCGTACCTTGATTCTCTGGTCGCAAGACCTTGTTCTTACCCTTTTTTAGGTTTCCTGATATTCCTTTCCCTTATGGGATAAATATATTGGTGGCGACTCTGTTCATTTTTTCGCGAGCGTGCGACAACTGGCGACTCTGCTGGGGACACCTAAGCAAGTCGATCCTAGCCTTTGTTTGTATTATTTTATTGGGTGTTTATTTGTTTTTTTGTCTATATCTTGTATATATGTTTGCATGTTTATTTTCTGCTTGCATATCATGTTTATTTCTGCTTGCACATCATGCATCTGGACTATATTATGGGTCCCCGTGGGGGCCACATATTTTTCTGCTTTGTTTTGCAGGTGGGGGGTTTGTGTGAGGTAAAAGGCCCACTACCCAGGCCAGTGACACATAGGATTAGCGTGGATGCTCATGTTGACTCCCGTGGCTCTTGCTACGATCGAGCTTGACATGGGGTACCACAACTGGGCGAGGTTCTTTCATGGAACACTGTGTCTGGCACGCTTGTTGCCTCAAACACTTTGTACCCCATGGGAACTGTAGACCCTGGTGACCATTAGGGACCACTTGTCCGTGTCTAGACTTCATACCCGTGAGATTGGGGTGGGACAGGAAACCTTGACTCCTATATACCTTTGGCTCTTCATATTTGAGGTCAGACCTTTATTTGGTCTGTTCTCATGGTGCTTGATATGCTGGTGTTCCAAAAAGGTGTCGAACCTTTGATCCTGTGACATTTGACCTATATAGAGGTTTCACATCAGTTAGTCAGAGGATTGTGCGGTGGTTACTAAGATTATATGGATCTTGATCCCATGCTTTTGCATTGCATAACATCATTGCTTTATCCACTTCATTTATGGGGGATCCTAAAGTCTATTTCAAAAAAAAAAGAAATAGAAAAACAGAAAAAAGAAAAGAAAAGATATTCTATGCGAAAAAACAAGGCTTTGATTCAAAAAATAAAAAGAAAAAATAAAAAGTGTGAAAAGACTTTAGGATTCTCCATAAACGAAAACATGCATTCATATTATCATGCATTTCATGGTTCTCTCAAAAACCTATTAGGGTCCTTTCTGCTCAAATTCTGACTTCAGCAACACAATTGACTTCTCACCGATAAGTGCTCGAAGGTTAACATTGGAACAACTCCGTGAGGTTTTTGGACTAAAATGAGAACAAAAATGGGAACTAACATGAATTAGTGTGTGGAGGTTATTCAAGCCTTTTCTCTTTGACAAGAAGAATTGAGACAAGTTCCTTAGAGAAAGTTTTATGAATCGGAATGTTTGATTGTTGAGATTCTTATCACTCTTAAGGAGGAAACACATCATGAGAACAATTTGATCATTGAAGTCTTCAAGTTTCCAATTATTAAAACTGACAAAAGGTTCCACCTCTTGGAGAAAAGATTGAAAGCCATAAAAAGTCGTGACGCCACTGATTCAGACATTGTGTATTTATGCCTAGTGCCTGATATCAAGAGCTATAAAGGTCATTTACTCTCACTCTGATTGGTTTGGATATTGAAGCTAGGTAATCATCTCTTGTACATGTGTGGAAGTTGCTTGGGGCTCCTGATCGAGGGATAAGCAAGACGTACTCTTATCTTGAGCATTGCATCATTCGCATTGCTCGAATCCCTAAAGCATTACAAATTCTTGGGTGACTTCGTCAGAATCTTCTTCCGTGTGATAATCAAGAGTGTTCTTCACAATGCTTCTCATTCTCAAGGTGCTACTTCATATATCAGTTGCCTCTTCCCAGGATCTCCTTCTCAGTGGCCTTGCTAGTTAACAGAGACAAGAAGAATATGAGAAACAAATTGATGTGATTCTATTGCCTTGTGCTCATTCGTTTCCTTGTTTGTTGGAATCACAATTGGTTAAGATTCTAGTATTGGGTCTTCTTCACCACAAGTGGCTCTCTTGAGTTGATGATCATACAAGATTCTTCCCATTTATGATGGCGATTACTACTCTAGCAACTATGCTTGGGGCTCCCGCACGAGGGATAAGCAAGACGTACTCTTATCTTGAGCATTGCATCACTCGCATTGCTCGAACCCCTAAAGTAAGACAAAAATTACAACTCTTGGGTGACTTTGATGAAGTTTTTCTTTTGAGGTAATCCGAAGTGTTTGGAAAGAACTGCCAAAAGTATTCAAGATCAACAAGTCCAGACGGAGTCAAGCCTCCTCAACAATGGCAATCATCAATTCATTTCTGCATTTTCATTTGTAATTTTCCTTGTTTTGTTAAATGTTACTTCCATGTAGAACTTGTTTTGTTTTTAAATGAAAATAAAAAATGCATTGCATATGCTAGTTTTGAATCAATCCATTCGTGTTCACTCATATATTTTTGTCTATCGATATCAAACTCTGGTTTAAACAAAAAATATCAAAAGGAGAATGATGAAAAAATAATAATAATAAAAACGCAAAATCTCTAATTGCGTGCTTTTGAATAAAACCCCGCTGAGGATGTACAGGCATTGTTTCAAATCCCCAAACACTGGAGATATAAGGGAGTGCAACCCTCGTTAACCCCTTTGAGCCTCGAAGTAGGAGTTTCTTTTCTATACAAAAATAAAACCCTCACATTTAACCCAGGGGCAGGGTAGCGTTCAATTAACCTGATCGTGCAATCAAAATTCATCAGGAGTATACATCTGAGGATACAACAATGGTTATCTTTCAAAAGGTTGAGGAAAGTCAATACCACAATGATAATCCCTCATCAACCAAAGAATGAGGCAGTCACAATCACCTCCCGCAAATCAAAGATTCAGGATCACACGACTTGTTCAAAAAAAAAGTGAATAAAAAAAAAGAAAGAAAGAAAAGCCCGCTAAGTCAACAACTTGAAAACAAGTGACTTAGGCAGAAATTAGGGCATCCCGCTGGACTCCAAAATAAAATTCAAAAGAATTTGTCCAGGCAAAAGTTAGGGATACAACCAAAAAAGCAAAGCAGAAGCGAAAAACAAGGATTACAAAATAAAGATCCTCATCAAAAGAACAAAGTCGTGTGATCAGACACAAAAACTGAAAGGTAAAGTGACCGCCATGTCTAGAAGGCATCATTGGTTCCTCAATCATCTCAAACTCCTATTGAAGGATGAACGCTCGTATCAGGTTAAGTTGAACTTAGGACTGGAGAACATCACGAAGAATGGGTGGGTTAGGTTAGACTTTGAGCCTTAAATCCTTCCTTTCTAAAACCGTGAACCAGGCCACGTTACAACCCTTAAAAGACCTAATTGAAGCAGGGTTTATTTCAAAAGCAAGATGTGTAAAACTGACTCCTAGATGTTTGCTTACCATTTATGTTGATATCAGTATGACAAATAATTCAAACACTGAATGTCACAACTTTGTTTTAATAACTTTGATTTCGAAGCTAGCATAAGCATTGCATTAATATTAGCATCTTCAAAACAAATATCTTTTACTTGTGAATAAATACTTGACATCAAGGAAGATTAAACAATGAACAATTGCAGAAAAAGTTGATCGATTCTATGAGCCATTCACTTCAAAAGCTGATTACTCCAAGGGGCAAGTTGTATGAAGACTCTGTCAATTGAAGCACCCATTCAAGCTTCCATCAATCTGGGGCAATCAAGTCGAGGAATCTCTCTTGGGTTCAACCAATCTGGGGCAGTTACGTCAAGATTTGACAAATCTCTCCAAGGATCCTTTGGGGCAAATTCCCTCGTAGTTCACGAAGCTTGGGGCACAATCTTCTGAGTTTTATTGCCTTCTCCCCGATCATAGGAGTTTATTTCTCCTGGAACCATGGTTTCTCCCCAAGCACATGAGTTTATTCTCATGAGAGTTGTCCCATTCCCCCGACCTGGTCTCCTCTTCTGAAGTTCTCATCCTCAACATGGTGAATCGAGGGAATCTCCTCAAGCTCACCATCCCCAAGCAATTCAAGATGTAGGGAAAATTAGATGAAGTCACTTCCTCCCCAACAGAGCTATATTCCAACCCTCAAGGTAGTTGCCAATAATCTTTGGTACTGTAGGTTTTCCAACACCGATTCATATTGGTAGCTCAAAACCACAAGCAACGGACCCCAATAATCATGCTTCTCTATCACTCTAATGCCTTTATTTGGCATCATGCATATAGTGTTCACTGCATATAACATTGCATCCTCAAAAGCGTAGCATATCCGTCAAAGCGGAACATTACGCCATAGAAAAATTCAAACATGCATACAAAGCTTAAGCCAGATAATACAAATCAGCACTCAATCAAGACGATGATACTTCCCCACATAAAATGTTGCCCTTACAAACTCCGATTGATATCTGCTACTACATCACAAATCTCCTCAAACCATGGTGCCAATACCTGGTATCCTCAATCCCCAAAAGAAGTCTCATGTTCTCTCCCCAATGTGGATCGGATACAATGTCTTTCTTCGTCAGAATCGTTGTCTCCGAGGTTATTTCCCGTGTGCTGCGTGAAGATTAGAGTGTGAATGAGGGTGGGCATTCAACCCATCTCATTTTTCAATCATTTGAATAACCATACTTGGTGTGTGGCAATTCGAACGATTGCCGCTCTTGAAGAGTTACACCCCGCCTTTGGCCTGAGGGATTAATGTAATTCTTATGCTCCGCCAGCATCAGCATCTCCGTGAATCTCCAATGTTTACCGATGTCTTTTGATCGAGTCTAGTCGTCACTAGTCTCCGTGATCCCTTCCCCCGTATGGGAAAACTTTTTAGGTTCAACCCCCGTGTTGTGAATCCTTTATCTTCCAACCTTCAAACAATTTCAAAGCCCAGTTCTCGCCCTGGCAAATCAAGTCAAAGCCCTGGTTCTCGTCCTGGAAAAACTATCAAAATCCAGTTCACGTCCTGGTAATCATTTTCAAAATCCAGTTCACGTCCTGGTAATCATTTTCAAAACCCAGTTCACGTCCTGGTAATCGTTTCCCAAAATCCAGTTCCCGTCCTGGTAATCATTCTTCAAAGTCCAATTCTCGCCTTGGCAAACTCTTTTCAAAGCCCAATTCTCGCCTTGGCAAACTTTCTTCAAAGTCCAATTCTCGCCTTGGCAAACTTTTTTCAAAGCCCAATTCTCGACTTGGCAAACCTTTTTCAAAGTCCAGTCCTCGCCCTGGCAAATCATTTCCATCATTTTCAGTCCTCGTCTGATATCTTATGGTGAAGTCAGTTCTCGCCTGACAATCACCATTCATCCATAATTTCTTACCGTAAAACTAATTCCCCATCCCCAACAAGTCATTATTCTCTTTCCCCATTCGACCATAACATCCATAAATCATTCCACCAGAAAAAACAAAAATTCTCTCTCCCCAGCAGATATCAAAACAAAACAAAATAAAATTAAAAAAAAAATAACACTTACACCATCTTCTCTTCAGGACAAATTTCTGGTACTTTGATATTTAATCTTCTTCTACCACGAATGTTCAAAAGGCTAACGCCAATTTCACCTTCAGGTTTAAGACGATTAAATAGGGGCAGCTGTCATACCCCAAATTTGTCCTACCCTTTCAATTTTATCTGGCTTAGGCTTATGCATTTCATAGTCTCATGTACATACCTCCCATTAGGTCATTAACATAACTCATGCATTCATTGATCAATAACTTGGCTCTAGAATCAAGGATTTTGAAAGCTTAAGGCTTCTTCTTCACCAGGTTATAAGGTGTGAGTCCATCAAAAGCTTGACTGAGGATCGATGAGTTAGGGTTCTTATTCATGGTGTTCGAGTTTGTCAAAGCCCATCAGCAAAGGTCAGAGGATCCCTCAGGGTGTTAAGTTAAAGTTATTTATTAAGGAAGACATTTCGACCGAGACATGATGCATCCTTGGGTGTATTAAGGATTCGACTTTGTTAACTCAGAATACTTCATCTGATCAATTGTGCTACTTATGGTTCAACAAGTTGATTAAAGATTGGCTAGGTTCAAGTACAATTGTGGGTTCAAGGGGAGTGTTCATGCAATACAAGATTCAAGTCTTCAGGCAGTATCCATTTGAGTATCATTCGCAATTCACTCATAGGAAATTTCTATTCGAAGTTGCAAGCATAAACTCAAATATCCCTTCATTTCGAAATCCCTTATCAAATCTCAAATTCATCCAAAGGTCCATAGTTTAGTTCAAATGTTCATCATAAAATAAATTGAAAAACCCAAATCCAAATTCCATCCATTATTCAACATTCAAGTCCAATTGTTTAAGTGTTCAAATCCATTCAAAATTTGTTACAAAATTACACAAAAATTGTCCTTGGCCTGTTGCTTCTCATCTCTAAACATCATTCATCAACACCATGTTACAATGTCCAATTCATACATTACAAAGATAAATTGATTCACCAAAAGAATTTCACAAAAAAAGGAGTGCACCATTTAAATTCTTTATCTCCAAGCTACACAAAATTACAAAAAAATATTCCATAAGCTTTGATTCCTAATCTATGCCAAGGGCCATTTTTCCTTCATGATAATCCAACTTGCAGCATATCACCCCAAAACTGTCACGGCACCCGAACCAAAATACCGTCCAAAACAGCCAGTTACTCAATTGTCACCTATTTCAAACTATATAACACTTCCACTAACCCACTAATTAACCTCCTAATTCACCTAATTGTCAGCTAACATTTCATACATACCAAAGTCAAGCTGCAATCCTAAACCTACAGCCAAAGAAAAAAAACGCCCAAGTTGCCACACTTCTAACTACTGCGCTCCATCTTGACCTCATTGTTCTTCTTCATGACCAAACAATGCAACATTGCTTCTACACATCCAAAACCTGCACATCATGAATCAAACATCATCAAGCCATTCACGAATACATACATACAATCTATAGCAACTAGCAGGTCATGAATAGAGGAATTCAAAGGCAAACCAAAAAGACAAGTCAGTTTACGATTCGAATCCGAAAGCCAACCCTGCTGAATCGAATCTTTCCACCAAAAAGCAATGCATCAAGTTCAAGCCCCATAAACACATACAACACAGCCACATTCATAATTCAAACACCATCCAAAATTCAAACAGTTACTCACAGTTCCATTCATATCAATTAGAATCCAAATCAGAACCACAAAAATAAACTAACAGCAGCATTTGAAATACACATTCAGCATTTAGTTTGTTCAAGTTCAGAATTACAGTCAACTAACCAATTCTGGAATAACCAGTCTGATTCCCTAACTGCTGAACTGTGACAGTTATCTCTCTCTATCATATTAGATCCAGAAATGAATAAAAGGCCGCTGTACATTTTAACTAATTCAGAGTTCACCTTCGCCCATGTACATATCCATATAAACCAAATCCAAATCGTAACTAGTTGCCAAAATAACTTTACATTCACTGCAGCTAACAATTCAAAACAGAACCCCACACTTCAAATTCTTCAATAACCTGGATACATGAGCCAAGAGAAGTTCTATTCAGATTCAAAAAAGGAAAAACAAATAACCATAACAGAACTTCAAACCAACATTTCCCAACTGCCATTTAACAAACTCCTAACTTCCCAAACTAATTCAGTTTTCATTCATAACTAACTAACCAACTTTTATAACAGAATCATAACCAATATAACTAACCTCTCAACCCTCAATCTCCTCCATCCAATTTCCTAACTAACTCTTCAATCCAAGGGCTCATAAAGCTTCTCAATCCCTAACTGATTCCTCACTACCTCAATCTCTATATAACTTCTACTCCCTCCATAATTCAAGGCTTCACGCCATAATCATCTTCACCACAACCCACACCATTTCACACACGCTCATTCTCACCCTTCCCTCTCCATTCTCCCTTCTTCAATCTTCCATCTTCATCACCTTCACCCTCTCTAATCTTCCCCATAACCAATCTTCAATCTCCAATCCCTCCACCACTCTCAATCCACCACACCAAATTCGCAGAAATAACAGAAGAAGATTTCAGAGAAAAATGACAGATTCAGAACGTAACAGAATTGGATAAGAAACTCACCGGAAAAACGTAAGAAACTCTCACTCGAGCTCTCTCTTGATCCTCATCTTCAATCATCAACCTCATCAATCTTCAATCTTTAAGCTACATCTTCATCATCTCTATATCTTCATCATCTTCGAGCTCCAACCGATTCTTCACTCTTCGATCATCTCTTCATCAATCACCAACATCCAGTGTTCTTCATCGCCTCTAAATAATCAATCTTCATCTTCGCATATTCAGTCCTCATCACGCCTTGATTTCAACCATCATCGTCGTCTCATCATCATCGTCAACCTGCAAAAATGATGACAACAACCACGCAACATCACGTACAACACAAAAACCCAGAAGACGAAGATAAAGCGAATCGGAGAAGATGAAAGAGGTATCGATAATAGTTAAAGATTGAGAGCATAACGAATCGTGAGAATGAGACGATGAACCGCAAGGGAAATCGGAGTTGAATCGGGGATTGATTCGGAAAGAGATCGAGAGGTGGCCGGAATTTCCACCGGAGAGAAAGAGAAGGAGCCGCCGCGTTTCGAGTAAAGAGAGGGAGAAGTTTGATTCACAATTCCAACAGTCACAATACAAGTAACCCTAAAATCCCTCTTTTTCTTTTCTTTTTTTTTTATTTCCATTTTTAATTGTTTTAATAAATCTAATAACTGGAAATTGAATAATAAAAAATTCTGAAAACAAAATTGGATCATGTACACAAAATCATCCCTGGGCCGAATTTCAGCTCTCACCCCCCTTAGAGCCCATGCACACCATGTTTTTGGCCAAAAATCTGAAATAAAAACCTCCTTGGGCAAACTCTGGACCAGGCCTGCGCCCATGCTTTCTACACCATTAAAATCAACATACACCCCCTGACTCACATATAATTGATAGTTTTTTTTAGATTTTTTACTTAGCTTTTTCACTACCTTTTTTTAGATGATAAAAACATGATGAAAATCCCTTAACTTTTGTTAGATTTTTTGATAGCGATAACATGTAGAATCATTGATTTTTGTTTGATAATAAAAATGACATAAAAACCTCAAGAAAAAGAATAGTAGTTTTAGGCTATTTTCTTTTAGTCTTTTTACTTGACTTGTAATTCAAATCCTCCCTTAAAAATCAATATAAAAAATAGTAGTATTTTTAGTCTATTTTTGTACTATATTCTTAACTTGTCGCTATGTGCTTGTATGCTAATTTTTGTACCATTGTGTTACTCACTATTGACTTCTAATTGCGATCTTTATTTTCATGTTTCTTTTATTCCTAACCTTAGGTAGAAACCATGATAACATTAGGTAGAAATTCCCTTCATACTTAGGCTAGTTTCTTTTCCTTTTCAACTCTAAAACATTTAAAAATATTCAAAATAAAATCCCCTTTAAAAAATACAAAGAAAATACTTGAAAAGCACTAATAATCAAAGTGAAAATCATTAAACAGGGAATGGAAGCTTGGATCTCCCTTGCTTTAGGGAATCATTCGAGTGCCTGGATTTCCCTTGCTTTAGGGTTCCATTCGGGCGTAAGTTCCCAAATTCTAAAAGACACAAACCAAAGAGTAACTCGAGTTTCCCTTGCTTTAGGGATTTCCTCGAAACACTCAAACTCTCTCTCTCTCTTCTCTCCTTTCTTAAGGGCATTGTTATCTCCGCTCTATTGCATCCTAGGCTGTTCCCTTATGCAAGAGCGTGAGCGTTAACTTCGCCCAACTAAAAAACGCAAAAACAAACAAAATTATGGAGCCGAACTACGGCGCTCTGATTCCTGAAAAGGATACGTAGGCATCAAGTCGCGGGGCTTGAACGAGCACATTTGTAAATAATTCCTTCTTTTCCCCGTATTTCTTTTGCATTCATTCGCATGTAGACATAGACATAGTACACACCCTTTAGATAGAAACAAACATAGGTGGATACCATCGAGTACGATGGGCGCGAGGGGTGCTAATACCTTCCCCTCGCGTAACCGACTCCCGTACCTTGATTCTCTGGTCGCAAGACCTTGTTCTTACCCTTTTTTAGGTTTCCTGATATTCCTTTCCCTTATGGGATAAATATATTGGTGGCGACTCTGTTCATTTTTTCGCGAGCGTGCGACACGGAATCACTTCATTCCCCAACGTCTCTATCTTTCTTTTCACTCTATAAATACCTCTCATTTTTTCCATAAATTCTCACATCAAATTTCAACTCATTTCTCAAACTTCTACCTCATAATTATTTTCTCTTCTTCCCCGGCAAAAATGGCAAAATGGATGGATACGTGTTTTCTTATGGTCATCACTATTTTGGTGGTGATCATGTCCTTTTTTTGTCTGCATAGTCCTGAAAAATGCGGACCTGGGTTGCTTACACTCCCGTTCATCTATATGTAATATTTGTACTGTCAGTATTAAATGTCGTACTATCTGTCGTACTGTCGTTTAATTATTAAGATAATATTATGTGTGTTTTCTGCTAGTTAAATATTTATTTTTCTGTGCATTAAATATTTTTCAAGGTTTTTATCGGTAATTTCGTTCGCATACAGTATATTCTATTTATTTATTCTGTTTGTGTTTTTTTAACAACTCAGGTAAATAAATTTTCACCATTAACACAACAAAAAACAAAAAGAAAAATTAACTTTAACTGTTGAATTTTCACTTTAACTGTTACACTAATGCCCGGACAGCCAGTTGACAGTCAAGCCCGCTGACAGCACGATTCTCCGTGTTTTGTACCATCAATCAAGTCAATCTTTTGCATTTCAAAAATTCCAAGATTTTTGTTCTAGAAGTCTTCTGATAATCACATGATCAGCAGAGACTCAACACTGCACAAAAATCAGGTACGCTTAACTGTCTTCTACACAAACAGTCCCTAACTAGGGTTTTTGTTTTTTTCAGGAGAACAAGTTTTTTGAGACCTCAAGTGGATTTCATGGACCTCCATATGTCTCAAAGTACCACCAGACAAATTTTCAAACTTCAATTCGCTCAGACGCCCAGTCAGCAGCTCAAACAGTCAACAGACGACCAGTTTGACCGAAAAGTCAACAGACAGTCAAAAATGAAATTTTTTGTCAACATCCATATTTTGTCAAAAGATTCATCATTTGATCAATGGTTGATCATAATTCATCAAGAAAAGATCTGAAATCAACAAAACCCTAAGTTTCAAAATTAGGGTTTTCTCCTAAAAAGTCAACTGAACTTTAACCGGCCATAACTCTTTCCTCGTTCATCCAAAAAATTCCAACCAAAGCTTGTTTTGAAGTAAATTCAATTATATTTCAAATGCAATTGATCCCATGGTCATTGGATTTACCATTTGGAAAATATGAGCCAGGACATTACAGGTCATTTTCAAAGTCAACAAAAAGTGGTTTTTTGTCAAAAGCCATAACATCAAGATAACTTCTCCAAATGCAAAAAATTTTCCAAAGTAGCTTGTAGAGGACATCTTGAGGTTTCTAAAAACTACAAGAACTCCTTCATATGATCAAAATTGAGGGAGATATGCCTTGTTGAAGTTGGCTATTTTTTGGGAAAATGCATGAAACCAACATTGATCAAAAATGGTTTTCTTCCAAAAGAGGCCAAGCATTCATGATCCAAACATGTTTCTAATGATACTAAAGGGCTCCCATGATCAACATTAGGCCCATGACATTTTTGTTTCTTTTTAATTTAATTTTATTACATTTAAAATTAAATTAAGAAAGAAATGGTTCAAGACAATTATCCAAGGTTCTTGTCCTTAGCATGAGTCACCAAGGTGGCTTAATTTCTGCAACAAAGAGATGGTACAGCAGGCCTAGAGCAAGAGGTTGAAGAAAAATGAAGCCATGGTCAAAAATTCAAAGCTTTATATATTAAAAAATTCAAAAAATCAAAAGCCATCAATAATTGTTAGCTTAAGATTTAAGCACTCTTGTTGCTCATATAATGCTTAGAATACTTCAGTAGGAAGAGAGACACGAATTCAGAGCCAATCCTATGCTTGTATCATACTTGTATGAACTTGAAATTTTCAAAGAAAACTAAATTTTGAATTTTGAGTTCAAGCTAGTTTCAATCCAAACTAAACATTCAAACATCATCCCTGAACATCATTGAACATATCCAAATCAATTTCAAGCCTCAAAGCCTCACAAATCGAGCCATACAAGCCACGGTTTGTCAAGAACTAAATCAAGTTCTAACACATACTTACATGTTTATTTAATTGAATTTAACCTTGTATTTGTGCTTATGATGAAGTATAGATGCTTTCTGGGTGGTTTAATTAAAGTTTAAGTGCAAAACGAAGTATACACCATTTTAGGGTTTTTGAGTTCAAAAAGAGGGGTCTTCGTTTTAAGCAAAATTTCAGGAAACTAATGGTTCTAATGAGTTCGTGAGGTCCATACGAGCTCAACCATGGTCTCATATTAGATTTATCATGCTTGTGTGAGATTTTTGAATTTGCAGGAGCTTTAGTGATGGAAAAAACCGTAGGTAAAACCTTTACCTACAGTTGCAGGTATTTGAAATGAAGAAGACGAAGACGTGGCTTGTTCTGATTGGTTGGTTTGCGCGTGCGTGTATTTTGAAGTTCAGACCAATCATATGCTTAGCGTTCCACTATCATATCATGTGCCTTATGATCTCAGCCATCAGATTTCATTAATTCAAGATCCAACGCGCTTGAATGCTCATCCTAACCATAGACCTTCCTATCAACCAAACCAGATCATTAATTATATATTTTCCATTTTATTTTATTTACTTTGCAAAATTAATTTAAAATAGTTTAAAAAATCAAAAAAATATAGTAAAAATATTTTTAGGTTTATAAAATAATATATTATTTTTTGTATTTTTTAAAGCGCTAGATCACTAACCTCAAAGACAAATATATCTGAAAATAAAACACAATCACACTTGCACCTCTTAAGGTAATTCCTCTGTTACTCTTTTCAAAATCAATTCTACTGTTTCAAATACAATTCAAATAATTTCTTTCTGTATCCAGTCAAAGAAAATTTTCTAAAAGAAAATAGGAAAGGACCTTATGAACTTAGGGTAGATCTCCTAATTGCTTGCTCAAATCAAACAAAACAACAAATGTTTCACATATCACTGTTTCTCAAAACAAAACTTTCAAAAAAGACAACATTTTGTATATATCCAAACAAGGATCATTACGAAGTTAAAGATCTTTTTTTCAAAACATCTTTCGAAAGATAAAACACTTTGTATACATCCGCACAAGGATCATTACAAAGTTAATTTACAAAGGTATTTTAAAACCACATACAATCATTTCAAAGCAAGACAAATGATTCAAACAAGTGAGCTAAGCAATTAAGAGCCCATGGATAACCATGGATACAAAGGGGTACTAATACCTTCCCTTTGTATAACCTACCCCCGAACCCAAAATCTCTTAAAGGTCTTTTTCTGTTTCTTTTATAAACCTTTCCTTAATTGGATAAAATAAAAGTCGGTGGCAACTCTCTGATTTTCAAAACTCAAAAAATAAAAGAAGAGTAAGTTCGTATCCCACGAGAAAAAACCGAGGACGACAACATCCATTTGTTCACTTTGAGCTTGGTATTGTTTTTAAGACATAATCATTTCATTCCAGTATCACCATTCCATTATTATGTCCACTAATGCTACATTGCATATAACTCTCATTTTGTATATTTGATTACTTCTTTTTTTCAATAATTACACAATCTAAATTGTGTTTAATTTGTTGAGAATTGTATCTTGAGCTATATTCGTGCCCTCATTTCAACACTGTGGTGACAAAACAAAAATTATTTTGAAATACTTTGACAGCGTTATAAATAAAAAAGTTTGTTTTATAATTGTGTTTTGAATATTATGTGTGTTAGAAGCCAAATTTGTACATATATTTGTTCATAACTTTTGTGATATTTTACAACTCTTTTCCTAAGTTTCTACTTAATTATGCATTATATTCATGTAAAAAAATAAAATCGAGTTTTGATTGTAAATATTATGTTTTTGACTCTTCCTTGAAATTTATAGGTGCTTATATTTATGGCATCATTGGAATTCAAATGGTAAAAGATAAAGGCTTGGAAGAGGTTTGGAAACAAAATCAAGAAGTGGAATTTCAGCAAGCTCGCTAAGCCAGCTTCTAGCGGGCTTATCCAGACTAAATCCAGTAACTTCCCAATTTTAATAGCGCGCTTAGCGGACCAACCGCGCTAAGCAGAGTCAACTTGAAGGAAGATATTTTCGCTAGCTTGCTTAGCGCGCCATGCTGGCTAAGCGAGATCACTTTTTGAGGCACTTGTGGAAGGAGACACTTGAAATATTTTTGGTGTTTTTATCCTTATCTTTCTTACCAACTTTTACAACACAAGTTCTAGGGCAAGAAAGAGGATGTGAGAAAAAGAAGTTCAAGAAAAAATATTCAAGATTTACCATCATCTTTTCTTCATCTTTTGGGTTTTGATGTTTATAAATCTTTTATGGTTACTTGTTGTTGAAGCTTCCATGGCTATGGAGAGATAAACCTCTTTTGTGTCAAGATTAGAGGTAGTTAACTTGTATAGTGTGTATTTCTTTTGATCTTTTGATGTATGAACTTGGTTGATGATTATTATATGGTGAATACATTGTTATCAATGTTCTATTTATTGTTTTGAATCACTATTGAGAGATATGTTTCAAATTTTGATCTAAAGATATTCATCTATCAATAAACAAACTCTAGAGATAGATTTGTGAGTTGATAACCACATGTATCAAGCTTTAGGGATTATTATGTTGATTGTTGGCATGAGAGATCATATAATAGTTAATATGATAATATTCACAATATTGTTTTAGAGATAAACAGTATCGAGAGGATACGTGGTTGTATCGATCATTAATAAGTTCATATTGTTGATTAATCGAGTATATATGAACCAAGTTAACAAAAACTAATCTTGACACGGTTTTCTCAAATCTTTTAAAACCCTCTTTTACCATCTTTGTTTACTTTCCATGCAATTTACACTTTATGTCACCAAACTCTTCCAAACACTCTCTCTCCAAACATATAATAATGTAGAACGGCGGTAATATCACACTAATCCATGTGAAAACGATAAAGGAAATACTTACCCTTCTAACAATGTGTATATTAGATTGAAATTTTATTAATTATTTTAGCTTATGGAGCTGTTACTAAGAAGCCAATTGATATTTTAAACATCCGTATGGCACATATCAATTATTTTTGACTTAAAATACTAATACTCAATTACATTCTTTTCTATTATCTAACCTATATTTCATATAAATCTTATTAAAAAATAAAGCATCCCGATAATACATCAAAAGGATATACATAAATATCGTATTTCATATTACACACGAACTTTAAATTCTTTCTCCTTCATATCTATTAAATTTATTGATTTTTTTAATAGGTAAAAAATATTACGAATACTTATAATTAATATAATAAAAGATGGGTTAGAGATTACAGGTACTTTTTAATTTTATAAAAAATTAATAATTTATTTAATAAAATATAAATTTTTTAAAATTTATATTATTCATTTGCATTGCATAAATTTTATTTAATATGTTTTATTATGAATCAAATATTTATGAGAATAATTAATAGATTAGTCAATTTACTCTATATAAGTAAATGGATTTTAAGTTATGTCGGCAAGACATCCTAATATTTCATGTTATATTTTAATTTGATATTAAGAATATACAAATCATACCTACCTACCTATGTATTAAATTTATTGATTTTTTAATTTTGTAGGAAAAAAATTAATACGAAAGGATATAGATTACAGGTAATTTCTATTTATTAATCACCTAGTTACCCTAATTTAAAATTTAAAAGTATGCAAATCAAAGCTACACTTATTAATATATAAATATGTAAATCAAAATTACAAATCAAAATTTAATATTTCATGTCATACTTTAATTCGGTCTTAAAAATATGCAAATCAAAGTTATAATTATTAATATATAAGTAATATTTTTGAAAGATTACTAAATAAAATAAATATATTAAATTTATTAATTACTTTTTTAAATATGAGAAAAATATTACAGGTGATTATTATAAGAGAAAATAATATATTTTTTATCTTTTATAAGAATCAATTATATACCTATGTAAAATATAATTTTTTAATGATAAAATAATAATATTCATACTAAAAATTGCTGTAAATATTTGTTTTAATAAAAAACATGAGACAATTATGATATATGAAAAACACAACTTTCTAATAAAAAAACACATATTTAAGCATAATTTTAGGGAATTTCTAACCACACCCCATACATCTCTCACGCACCTGCGAATTGGCAAAAATGTCCTTCAGCTTCCGTAGATGCATATCCGGAAGAATTTATTTTTGTTTAACGTTGTTTTGTTTCGTAGATGCACATACGGAAGCGTTAAAACATGGTGAAACTTGGGAGAATCACGGTTGCGCGGTGTATGAGAGAATCATGGGGTGCATTGAGAAATTCTCTAATTTTAAGAGTGAGAATATGTTAATTTTTAAAAATATCTCTAAGAAGTTATTATAAACAATTAATTTAAGTTTTAATTATTATCATTATATATTATTATCAAGCATACTAAAAATTTTTATATAAATTTAAAATTATTATTACTAGTTATATATTTTTTTTTTAAATTATCTTATTTTTATTTGAAATTATTCAATGAAATATCAAAAAGTTTAAAATTTTTAAAATTTTATAGAGTTAAACTTCTATTATGAAATTCTCCTAGACAAAAAGATAGAGAAAATATTCATTTAGAACTGAAAGTTCAAGATACCATAGAGTGTAGATATTCATTTAGAACTTAAATTTGACGGAAATCTGTCATATATGGTAGGTTTGTAAAAATGGTAAATATGATATATTAAGAATGATTTAAAACTCATATTTGACGGTAAGCTATTATAATTTTAGGTTTGAAAAAATTGACTAATATCTAAATGTTATTTGAATTGGAAAAATAATTTTATTCTGTAACAACCTGCTTAAAAATTAGAGCCGCCACCCTTTATTTAAAGGAAAAAAGGGTAAAACTTTAAAATTAAAGAAAAATTAAGATTTTGGGTAAGTAGGTTAACTAGGCAAAGGAAAGGTGTTAGGCACCATTTGTCTCCCTTGTACTCAAGGGGACCCATTTAGCCTTTAGGTTTTTATAAAAAAAAATTATAATTGTCAACTAATAGATTTTAAAAAAAGGTAGACCTTTGGCCAAAGGGCAAAACCTTAAAGGTTTTGATAGAATCATTGTCAGATCGAGACAACAATGACTATAGGCCAAAGACCATGTATGGCAAAGAGGGCAAAACCTCTCAATGCATCATTGGCCAAAAACCTTTAAAAGATAAAAAAAACATTAAAATTCAACAGAAGCCTCAGATGTTCATCATTGGGCAAAACAAAGATTTTTAAAAGGGGGGCCTCGTATTAAATCATTGGCCAAAGGTTTTGAAAAAAAAGGTTTTCAAAAAGGAGGCCTCATAGATTAATCATCAGCCAAAAATGGAAAACCCAAGGGACAGAGTCATTGTCAGATCGAGACAACAATGACCAAAGGCCAAAAGCCATGTATGGTGAAAATAGGCCATTGTCAGATCGAGACAACAATGGCCAAAAACCCTTTTTTGGGGAGGCCTCATAGGTAATCATCGGCCGAAAATGTTTGAGTTTGTGATTGAGTTTGAATGATTTGAAATTGCATTTGAGTGGTTTGAAAATTGCGTTTGAAGGGGGAAAGGGTTTGTCGGCTGTTGTCAGTTGATCGACAATGGCGGATTAGGGATGTTCAAGACAAACCCTCAAAAGGAGAAGAGAAAAAGCGTAAAAAACGTAGTTGTGTGAAAAACGTAGTTTTTGGGTGTGTGTGAATTTGTGAAAAAAATACGTGAAAGTGAAAGAAGGTCCCCCTTTCAGGGTTGCCAAGACTCCTTTTTATAGAGTTAGAGAATTAGGTTAAAATCTATAAGAGGGAATAACCCATATCCGAAAACCCAATTTGATATTTTATAAATTAGTAATAATAAAATAATTATTATTATCTAAATAAAATATAAATAATGCTTAATCCAAAATGACCAAAATAGGTTAGAAATATTTAATTGATGATTAAATAAATTGTAAAAATTGACAAAAAACCCTAAGATAAAATAGATGGGCCAAACATTTCAAGATTCAGCCTAGTGTATTTCAATCACACCCCTTTTCCTTTGTATGCACCCCTTAGTCAATAATAATAACCATTTATATTTAAAATAGGTTGTGAGAATTAAAAAACCAAAATAAAATATGTGGGCCAAATGTTTGGGGCCCCAGTATCTACTAACCACACCTCTATTTTAATTCTAACCAATTTATAAGAGAATGGGTTTAACAATAGAGATGTTAAACCCCATGGCTCCTATTTTTTTGGTATATCCTTATGGAATTAATTTTAACCAGACGTAAAACAATCGGGTAAATTTTGGGGTATGACATATTCAAATCTGTAGTTTTAAAATTAACTAATCTAGATTCAACTGAGTTTTGTTAACTCATATGGATTCATGGGTAGATGTAAACGTATCTAAGAGATATCAGTTGTAGATTGTTCATTTTAACGTCAATCTTTTAACTATTTCTCTTGGTGTTGTTTTATATAATTGAAGTTAGATAATCAATTGTACGATTTATTGTAAGTATGAATCAATAATTAAAAATTGGTATTTGATAGACATGTGATGTGAATCCAGACGGGACCCATGCGATAGCACGAATTTCTTACTAGTAACAAATTTTTAATGAAGAAATAGTGTATTAGAAATGTCAATTAGGTTATTGTGGCATTTATCATATCCTTGATGATATAATAGAGAAAAATAGTAATAATACTTTTTAATAGTCGTGGTACAATATGAATTAACATGGTAATTAAATTTCTTTCAACTAGTCGTTCACTCGTGCGATACACAGACATATAGTATTGAATTATCATATGTATGTATTAAATTATTTTCTAATTATTATTAAAAAATTGTCTAAAAATATTGTTAGAACATGAAATGTTCTGATCATATTTTCTAGTTTTGATGATAACATTATATATGAATTTTGTATAAGACAATGTGGTACTCTAATAAATTGCGTTTTCCATTTCAGGAAAAGTACAAAAGAGTATCCACTACATTAGCTTTCAGATGCTCTAACTCAGATGTTCTGGATGGCCACTGTAATACGGTGAACTGACTTTTTATAATCGAAAATGTTGCGGTAAGCAAGAGTCGCCACCGACTTTTATTTTATCCAATTTTAGGAAAGGCTAAAAGAACAGGAAAAGACCTTTTAAAAAGATTTTGAGTTCGGGGGGTAAGTTATACAAAGGGAAGGTTTAAAAAGCACCCTTTGCATCCATGGTTATCCATGGGCTCTTATTTGCTTTAGCTCACCTCGTTTGTTTGAAATGTTTGATTGTTTGAAAAAGCAGTGTGCAAATAGAAATTTTGAATAAGAAAAGATTTCGAAGAAGAACTTTAGCTTGTAAATAAGCGTAGTCTTTTTGAAAATATTCTTTGAAAAGAAGTGGGAAAAGATTTTGAATTTTTGAATTTGAATTCGAATAGAGCAAGCAATCAGGAGCAACTACCCTAAGTTTGAAAAATTGTTCTTTTAGTCTTTCGGGTGAAAGGGTCTATCCATACCATAAGGGGTAGGAAGTCTTTCAATTGGATGTTGAAGGGTCATCGAGTAATCGTTCGCCATAAGACTGTCCCTTGCCATAAAGAGGGCAGGTAGTCTAAGGGAAAGATTTAATAGTCATTAATCTTTTTAGGCATCATGCGAGGATACCTTAGCAATAGGACAATCATCTTTATTTTTCCGAGGCAGCATCGAGGGACAACATTGATGATAATGAACTTAAGGCAACATTTGTTTTGCTTTAGGTATCCTCGGAATCGAGGGACGTTGACTATTTAGTAACTTAGAGGCAACAGACAACAGATGATAAGGCAACAATAAGGCAACAAGAGGGATTACCCTAAAGGTGTGTGTGTGCACCAATCACGTGATTAACTTCGATTATATTTATCTGTAGATTAGTGATCTAGGTTCAATTTAATTATCTTGCCACTCCCTAAATTACTAACCACGCAGTAAAAATAATATCACAATTTAAGTGCCTTCAAGGCCAAGCAATACAACCGGTAAACAGTTACATAATAATAGGGGAAGGGGACAATGAAACCAGCGGATCCCTTAAAAGGGTTTGACATAAGTAATAATGAAAACAGGGTTTAGGATTACCAATGTTAGTAGCTTTGGCAGTTTGACAAACCTTTGGCTTTGATTGATGAAGGTTGAGGGGGGCAGAGATTTGCCTTGAAGCAATGAAACATATGAAGCATTGACCATGACCATCGGAGAATTGACGACAGAGAAAGAAGGCAATGATGAGTATATTGACTATTCAAGGCAAAAATAATACAGATAATATTTAAACAAAAATAAATAATAACAAGAAAAGAAAAGTTTTAGGAGCTTATCTTTTTTTGATGGGCATGGTGCGCAGTCGGAGTATTTTGATTAAACCTGAAAAGTCAGACAAAGAAGAAAAATTTTAGTGTATGAATGTTCTACAAACCCTAGAAGGTTTGCAAACCCTGAACCTAAAAAGGTTTGTTTAAGAAAACTTATTATGACCCACAAGGTTTGTAATGCTAGAAAATGCATTTAGTGGATAACACCTACCAATTGATCATGATAAAAATAAAAGTTTTAAACATTAAACTATTACCCTAAAATAATTATTTATAAAAACACCTATTTTTAATGTTATATAAAAATCGAGTTTTCGATTAAAAAAAGGAAAAATAAAATAATTATAGAATTATTATATAATTTTGTGTAACAAGTGTTAATAAAAAAAAAAACATTATTGATATAGAATAAAAGAGGAATAAATATAACATAGAAATTATATAATTAAAATAAAATAATAATAATTAAAAAAAAATTAGAGAACACTTAGCTGCGATTCTGTGTGGCTGTCCTGTGAGGGAGTATGGTGGGGCTGCAGGCTGTGGGCGTTTGGATCTGATCCGTATGTGATCCAAGGGAGGAAGCATGATGGTGCATCATAGTCTCGCATATGGGTGTTGTATTGAATCTGTAACAAAGCAAATTCAAAGAAAAATGAATGGCACGCCTGGGTTCGAACCCAGGACTTGTCACTGAATAATAATCCCTTGCTTACCACCTGCGCTGGGACCCTTTTCTGTTAGTCAATTAACTTAAACATAATAAATATAAAACAATAGAATAATGGCATAAGTCAAAAGATGAATGCGCGTGGCCCCCCACTTCCCTGGATGGACGAATCAGAGATGAGAGAGAGTCATTGGACTCTTTGACCGTCCAATAGAATGGAGAGAGAATTTGTAAAATTCTGACCGGCCAATCAAAAGCCCCCGCGTGCGGCATCCTGCTATCATCTTCTTCGTGAAGACCCTAGCCCCACTTTCCTGCGGATTTATCCGCCCATTCACCTACGGATTCAGCCGCGAAAAATCCTTCAAATCCTGCAAAAAAAAACTGAAACTCAAATAAAACGCATGGATCAAGACGAACTAAGAGCCCAGATTATGTTAAAAGTGTCTCCTGATCATGAATATCGCATCTGTTTGGATCGAATCCTCCTGAGTCATGGAAATCGAAGGTGATCCTTCTTTATGCCCTAGCAATGGTGAATGTCGCCCTATGCGTTATGGCTCTGTTTCGATGGCTCAGATCTCTTCTATATAACACCATGAACTCATACAAGTGATTAGTTAGAATTTAAACACGCTTGAAGGTCAAATACGAAAGTCATGAGAGTTATGAACATGATGAGCGTGAAAACGAACCCTGGGCATTATAGGCCTTACCTACCGGTGTGTCCTTACCTCCTTGCACCTTAGAAGAATGATAGTATGACTGGTTTCACATGGGAGTGGCTGCAATTCAAAATATCGTACGCCCTAGCTTTTTGAAGTTTTTTGTAACTTGGAATCCTAATGTTTTCCTCTCAATTTCGTCTCCTAATGATTGGTGTCGTTCAGCCTTATATAGAGAGTGTATTTAGGGTTAGGACTTGGCAAAAGATTGAATGATTTGATGATGTGGAAATTTGAGAAGATTTTGCATTAAACCTTTCTAATTTTGTATCAATTCTAAATCATGCATATTTTCTCTTTAGCCATGGCCATTTGATTGATTCTATATTGATTGAATTAATAGAGATTGGATCATAAAGTTTATTTCATTTAAATGTGATTATATTTGATTTAATTTGAATTTAAATGGATAAAATCAAATATAAATAAAATAAAATCATGAAATAAAATTTTAATGATAAATGGGCCTATCTTGAGCTTAAAATTTCGTGCATAGTCCAAAATTGTAGGCCCATTACTCAAGAATTGGAGTTTTGTCAATTAGGGTTTTATCCATCATCCAAATTTTGCCCAACTTCTAACAGTTGTAACTCACCCAATTTTTGTCATATGAAGGTGTTCTAGGACTTTTTTAGAAACCTTAGAGAGTCCTCTAACCAATTTCTTTGGTCTCATATCAAAATCATTTTCCATTCTCATTTTATGACCTTTTGAAAAATGTGTCTTTTTGTTGACTTTTGAAAAGGACCTATAATGTTTTGGTCCATATCTCTTGAATGAAGCATTTTTAGGCTTGGCATGTGAGAGACAAAGTTGTAGAGAATTCAATTTCCTTCAAAGTGAGCTTTGGATGGGAAATTTCTGATGTTCCATGTGAAAGTTATGGCCGGTCAAAGTTCAGTTGACTTTCTTCTAGAAAACCCTAATTTAGAAACTCAGGTTCTTGAAGATTCTGGAGCTTTCCTTGATGAATCATGATCAACTTTTGATCAACTGATGCTTTATACTTCATAATGAGGATGTTGACCAAAAATCAGAAGTTTTGACTGTGGCTTGACCATAGTTTGACTTTTTAGGTCAACTAGTCGATTATTGATCGTTCGGGCCATTGAGTGAGCAATCTTATGAAGCAGAGCTTGAAACTTGGCATGAGGATTATTTGAATCATATTAGAGACTATGGAATCCACTTGAGGCATCAGAACCTGATTTTTCTTTGAAAAGATCAAAACCCCAGTTGGAAGGTTGTTGTTTAGGAGAGTGTATACTCAATCGAGTATTGAGACTTTGGTATTCAAATGAGCTTGAGTATGAAAACGTAACGGGCAAATTTTGGGGTATGACAGCTGCCCCTGTTCAATCTTCTTAAACCTTTAGATATAGAGTGGTTTGTGTGCCAGTCGGTATCTGAAGGTGGAAGATGATTGAACACTAGAATACCAAGAAATTTGCCCTAGCTGAAATAGGGACTTTTGTCGGAGATGGGCTTAAAGATGCCATCCAGGTGTTTGGAAAAGAAGTATGATTGAGATGGGCTTAAAGATGCACCCAGATGTCGTGACTGAAGTGTTTGAGAAGTAATTGTTTGAGTGTTGATCGTGTCATTACTGTTCGTAGTAGATGAGTTAGATCTTTGAGAGATGATCGTGTCTACACCGTTCGTGATGATAGAATTAGATCTCTGAGCGTTGACCGTGTCAGTACCGTTCGTAGTAACTGAATTAGATCTTAGAAGCAGTTGATCGTGTCCACGTCGTTCGTGATGATAGAATTAGATTCTTTAGAGGTCGACCGTGTCAGCACCGTTCGTAGTAACCGAATTAGATCTTGGAAAGATAATCGTGTCCACACCGTTCGTGATGATGGAATTAGATCTCTGAGATTTGATCGTGTCAGTACCGTTTGTAGTATCTGAATTAGATCTTGGAGAGATAATCGTGTCTACATCGTTCGTGATGATAGAATTAGACTCTCTTGTCGTGTCAGCACCGTTTGTGGTAACTGAATTAGACTGGGGACGTCAGTGATCGTGTCTACATCGTTCGTGATGATAGAATTAGATCTCTGAGAGTTGATCGTGTCGGTACCGTTCGTAGTAACCGAATTAGATCTTTGAAAGTGATCGTGTCATTACCGTTCGTGGTAAATGAATTAGATCTTCGAGCGTTGACTGTGTCAGTACCATTCGTAGTAGCTGAATTAGATCTTGGAGATTTCGTTCATTTGTCGGTACCTGTGTTCTGAAAAGGTAAGGTTAATCTTTATGCAATGTCATGATGCATGGGTTATGTAATGAATCCCTCAAAATAAATGAGAGCTTTTGCATGTTATGTATGAGTTCATTATGAGGTAATGTATGCAATGTATGAATATGTTTATGACATATGATATGTGAATATGATTTATGTTGTCTTGATTGGGAAAATAAATCTCTATGTCTTTGTGATTTTGATGTCTAATCTTGCTTTGGAGATGCTCAGCTGGGAATTTATAATTTTTGCTTGGGGATGACCAGTAAAAAGTATTTGGAAGAGAGCAGAGTGTTGGAGAACCAGCAGTGTTGAAGATGTAAACTCTGTTGGGGAGTCATGTCTTTGTCGGGACGAAAGTATTTGAAGATGATTACTCTGTGGGGGTGTGAAAGTTGCCCCCAGTATTATAGTAACTACCATTCCTGGATGTCAAACTGGATTTGCGCAGGTTTGCCCCAGTTAGTAGGAACTTTGGAAAGATTCGCCTCGCGAGGACTTTATGAGATGTGCACTATGGGCGACATGCCCCTAGTAATCATAATCTTAGGACGACACCCCTGACTATTTTTGCTTTTGAGAGATTCTTGGAATCTTGACTTGATTGCCCCAGATTGATTGGGCAAAACGTACCATGCCCCTTGTTTGCGTAGGATACATTGCTTCTCGGCGTAATCTTGTCTGTCGGGATAACTTTCAGTCATTAGTTGTACCCTGTGCAAGTTCTTTCTGATGCTAACATTTGAAATTATGTAGCAGAATATGTTTAATAATGAATTCATGAGATGCAATGCATACGTTTGTCTTGAATTTTTGAAAAACCTTTAAAGCATGAGATGCAAAAACACGACACTTGTAAAAAAATGATATTTGTAAGAATGAAATACCGACTCCTCGTTTTTGGTAAACCTTAAGGAGTCAGGATACCTTTTTTTTGGTGACAGTATGCTTTCGAACTAACCATGCTTCAATTAGGACTTTCAAGGGTTGTAACGTGGCTTGGTTCACGGTTTAAGAAACAAAGGATAAAGGCTCAAAATTTGATTGTACCCACCCCTCTTCGTGATGATCTTCAGTCCTAAGCTCAGTTAATTCAACTTATGCATTCAGGTTCCAAGAGACTTTTGGATTTGCACCTTTGAGAATGATGATGGTTCACAAGCAAAGAGAACTTTTGAGATGGCAGTCACTTCTTCCTTTTGGTAGTCACAACATTGTGTTGTTCAGGAATTTATTGACTTCTCTTTTTTCATCTTTTTGATACCCCTAACTTTTGCCTGAACTGTCTATTTTGAGCTTACAGTCAGCGGGATGCCTTGATTTTTGCCTAAGTCTTCTTTTTGATTTTTGACTTAGCAGGCTTTTCTTTGTATATATGTTTTTTCATCTTTTTTCTTTTTGAAAGATATTGACTGCCTTGCTTAATGATTGATGAACCATCATTGGCTTTTGATTGACCAACACTTCTTTGATGTGTGCGGATGAACGCTTGTGATTGAAACCTTTGTTGAAAGGTGTACTGAATGATTCTCTTAAAATAGAATGCACAGTCAAATTAACTGAGAACTACCCTGCCCCAGGTTATGATCAAGGGTTTTAATTAGTACAAGAAAGAAACTTCTACTTCTTAGGCTCAACGGGGTTGACGAGGGATTAACATCCTTATATCTCCACTGTTTAGGAATTGAAACAATGCCTGTACATCGTCAGCATAGTCTGCTCAAAATCATACTGTATGAGGTTGCGGTATCATTTTCGTCATCCTCCCCCAAAAGGCATACAACTTTTAGTAGGAGTCGAGTATCACAAAACATATGCAAAGTAAAGACATAATTTAAAAAGAGTGATAGCGAAATAAATTACTCAAGACAAACATATGCAATGCACTGATGATGATTATTAAAACAAATAATGTCTATCATAAGTCGAATGTTTAAACAAACAGAAAAGAAGCTTGCAAATGAAAGTAGATCTAATGATCCAAAAGTTCGTCCGTCTAGACGTCAATCAATCTTGTCATGACTAGGCATATGGGCGGTGATCACCACAGGGATTTCAGGAGGGTTGAATTTTATTTCCCCATCACCGATCAGATCTTGAATCTTATTCTTCAATGTCCAGTAATTGTTTTGTGTAATGTCCAGGAATGTTGGAATGGTGCGCTCACCTCACATTGAGTTTATAGCCAGGAGCGGAAGTGTTATAATTCTTAGGAGCATCCCTCCGAGTAATTAATCTGATCTTCAACAGATGTCGTAATGTTTGAGCGGAAGGCTCTGGATTTTAGTGAATTGACGCTTAGGTGCATCTGGCTTGCGTCGTTGTTGTAGGACTTGGTGTAGAGATTCAGAGTATCCGGGGTTCGAGCTTCCGGAATGTGTATCTAATTGAGAAGACCAGAACGGGTCATGCTTTAGACCATATCTGTAGAGGAGTGTCAGAACGAGTCATACATTAGACCATATCTGAGGAGGAATATCAGAACGATCCATACATTAGACTATATCTGTTGAGGAATAGCAGAACGAGTCGTATGTTAGACCATATCTGTTGGAATGTCAGAACGAGTCATACATTGGACTATATCTGTTGAAGGATATCAGAACGAGTTATTCATTAAACCATATCTGAAGGGGAATGTCAGAACGAGTCATACATTAGACCATATCTGATGAATAATGCCAGAACGAGTCATACATTAGACCATATCTGACTGAAGATACCGGAACGGGTCACACATTGGACCATATCTGATAGGGAATACCGGAACGGGTCGCACATTAGACCATATCTGATAGGGAATGCTTGCTTGTTAGAGTCGATGAGTTATTTGACGAAGTTTTGGAATGTAAAAAGGGCTCGTCAGAATGAATCTCCAGCTCGATTATATCTGAGAGGAATGATTGTCGAGGCGGAACCTGAAAACAAGGTTAGGAATATGCGATGTCATGAATGCAAATGTAATGTTTTCAAGGATCTATAGGAAATTTAGATTGGTTGCATTTTCGTCTGAAGAATTCTGAATTCCGTTTTTGAACATCCTTCTTTGAGAATCGAGCTCACCATATCGAGTGGGTCATCGCCTCTGATTCGGGATACTTCTGAATTTGAAGATACATGGCCAGAGGAAAGTAAATCCTCTTGCCCCTTGTCAGGTGCTAAACCTTTGAATCGGAAGGTATGTGGCTAGAGGAAAATAAATCCTCTTGCCCCTTGAAAGGAATTTAGTCCTTGATAAGAGTACCTGAAATTATGTGTCCTAAATCCCTAAGATCCTTGAAAGGGTTAGCTAACATGCTATGTTATGATGTCATGATGTAATGCAGATGCAATGCATTAAGTAAAGCATAAGGTCATAAGGACTAGGTGTCCTACAGACAATCCCTGCAAGGAAATAAAAGGGTTAGAGCATAAGGTAATGAGGATGAAATGTCCTACGAGCGAATCCTGCAAGGAAACAAAGGTTAGTATGTTATGCAACTTATTAGGAACAACATGGAATAGTGAGGGCAAACAAGTCTTTAACAAAACCTGCAAGAAAACCAAAGGGTTAGTAGCCAGCACAAACAAGTCACACAAGTGCCCTTAGGTTTAAAGGCTTGCGTGAAGTTCGTAGGTAAGTACACTCCCCACTGAAGTTTAGTTGGTTCAACCTGTCCTAGATAAAGATCGGGTTCTACGGTGCTCATATCCCTGATCTTTCTCGTGGGCATTGTCTCAACATAGCGCACAATCGGCCAGCCAAAAGCATCCCTTGAGTCCAATCTCAATGAGTGTAGCATCGAGTATCAACCAGCTTCAGTCAGGAATCCAAAGCCAGCCATCTCGCTACTTCCTATAGGCCAAGGTCAAGTTCAACTAAGGTTCTAAGGGCGAATTAGTGTTTGTGACACCACGCGGTAGCCAAATGTCTCCTCGATCATATTCAAGGGCCATCAGGACAAACCAAAGCATCGCACTAACGGTGGCCACCAGTTCAACCATAACGATACATGTCGTACAGCCTCCTTGGTCTCATGCCACATACCTAAGGTACACTAGATCCGGGTGTAGGATCTTTCACACAGTAGAATACCAAAAACAGCCTTTAAAGATAAAGCAAACAAGTCAAACAAATTTAAAGTGATCCTAGCTCTAAGGTAACCCCTCTTTTATTCGAAAGCATCCCCAGCAGAGTCGCCAGTTCTGTAATACGGTGAACTGACTTTTTATAATCGAAAATGTTGCGGTAAGCAAGAGTCGCCACCGACTTTTATTTTATCCAATTTTAGGAAAGGCTAAAAGAACAGGAAAAGACCTTTTAAAAAGATTTTGAGTTCGGGGGGTAAGTTATACAAAGGGAAGGTTTAAAAAGCACCCTTTGCATCCATGGTTATCCATGGGCTCTTATTTGCTTTAGCTCACCTCGTTTGTTTGAAATGTTTGATTGTTTGAAAAAGCAGTGTGCAAATAGAAATTTTGAATAAGAAAAGATTTCGAAGAAGAACTTTAGCTTGTAAATAAGCGTAGTCTTTTTGAAAATATTCTTTGAAAAGAAGTGGGAAAAGATTTTGAATTTTTGAATTTGAATTCGAATAGAGCAAGCAATCAGGAGCAACTACCCTAAGTTTGAAAAATTGTTCTTTTAGTCTTTCGGGTGAAAGGGTCTATCCATACCATAAGGGGTAGGAAGTCTTTCAATTGGATGTTGAAGGGTCATCGAGTAATCGTTCGCCATAAGACTGTCCCTTGCCATAAAGAGGGCAGGTAGTCTAAGGGAAAGATTTAATAGTCATTAATCTTTTTAGGCATCATGCGAGGATACCTTAGCAATAGGACAATCATCTTTATTTTTCCGAGGCAGCATCGAGGGACAACATTGATGATAATGAACTTAAGGCAACATTTGTTTTGCTTTAGGTATCCTCGGAATCGAGGGACGTTGACTATTTAGTAACTTAGAGGCAACAGACAACAGATGATAAGGCAACAATAAGGCAACAAGAGGGATTACCCTAAAGGTGTGTGTGTGCACCAATCACGTGATTAACTTCGATTATATTTATCTGTAGATTAGTGATCTAGGTTCAATTTAATTATCTTGCCACTCCCTAAATTACTAACCACGCAGTAAAAATAATATCACAATTTAAGTGCCTTCAAGGCCAAGCAATACAACCGGTAAACAGTTACATAATAATAGGGGAAGGGGACAATGAAACCAGCGGATCCCTTAAAAGGGTTTGACATAAGTAATAATGAAAACAGGGTTTAGGATTACCAATGTTAGTAGCTTTGGCAGTTTGACAAACCTTTGGCTTTGATTGATGAAGGTTGAGGGGGGCAGAGATTTGCCTTGAAGCAATGAAACATATGAAGCATTGACCATGACCATCGGAGAATTGACGACAGAGAAAGAAGGCAATGATGAGTATATTGACTATTCAAGGCAAAAATAATACAGATAATATTTAAACAAAAATAAATAATAACAAGAAAAGAAAAGTTTTAGGAGCTTATCTTTTTTTGATGGGCATGGTGCGCAGTCGGAGTATTTTGATTAAACCTGAAAAGTCAGACAAAGAAGAAAAATTTTAGTGTATGAATGTTCTACAAACCCTAGAAGGTTTGCAAACCCTGAACCTAAAAAGGTTTGTTTAAGAAAACTTATTATGACCCACAAGGTTTGTAATGCTAGAAAATGCATTTAGTGGATAACACCTACCAATTGATCATGATAAAAATAAAAGTTTTAAACATTAAACTATTACCCTAAAATAATTATTTATAAAAACACCTATTTTTAATGTTATATAAAAATCGAGTTTTCGATTAAAAAAAGGAAAAATAAAATAATTATAGAATTATTATATAATTTTGTGTAACAAGTGTTAATAAAAAAAAAACATTATTGATATAGAATAAAAGAGGAATAAATATAACATAGAAATTATATAATTAAAATAAAATAATAATAATTAAAAAAAAATTAGAGAACACTTAGCTGCGATTCTGTGTGGCTGTCCTGTGAGGGAGTATGGTGGGGCTGCAGGCTGTGGGCGTTTGGATCTGATCCGTATGTGATCCAAGGGAGGAAGCATGATGGTGCATCATAGTCTCGCATATGGGTGTTGTATTGAATCTGTAACAAAGCAAATTCAAAGAAAAATGAATGGCACGCCTGGGTTCGAACCCAGGACTTGTCACTGAATAATAATCCCTTGCTTACCACCTGCGCTGGGACCCTTTTCTGTTAGTCAATTAACTTAAACATAATAAATATAAAACAATAGAATAATGGCATAAGTCAAAAGATGAATGCGCGTGGCCCCCCACTTCCCTGGATGGACGAATCAGAGATGAGAGAGAGTCATTGGACTCTTTGACCGTCCAATAGAATGGAGAGAGAATTTGTAAAATTCTGACCGGCCAATCAAAAGCCCCCGCGTGCGGCATCCTGCTATCATCTTCTTCGTGAAGACCCTAGCCCCACTTTCCTGCGGATTTATCCGCCCATTCACCTACGGATTCAGCCGCGAAAAATCCTTCAAATCCTGCAAAAAAAAACTGAAACTCAAATAAAACGCATGGATCAAGACGAACTAAGAGCCCAGATTATGTTAAAAGTGTCTCCTGATCATGAATATCGCATCTGTTTGGATCGAATCCTCCTGAGTCATGGAAATCGAAGGTGATCCTTCTTTATGCCCTAGCAATGGTGAATGTCGCCCTATGCGTTATGGCTCTGTTTCGATGGCTCAGATCTCTTCTATATAACACCATGAACTCATACAAGTGATTAGTTAGAATTTAAACACGCTTGAAGGTCAAATACGAAAGTCATGAGAGTTATGAACATGATGAGCGTGAAAACGAACCCTGGGCATTATAGGCCTTACCTACCGGTGTGTCCTTACCTCCTTGCACCTTAGAAGAATGATAGTATGACTGGTTTCACATGGGAGTGGCTGCAATTCAAAATATCGTACGCCCTAGCTTTTTGAAGTTTTTTGTAACTTGGAATCCTAATGTTTTCCTCTCAATTTCGTCTCCTAATGATTGGTGTCGTTCAGCCTTATATAGAGAGTGTATTTAGGGTTAGGACTTGGCAAAAGATTGAATGATTTGATGATGTGGAAATTTGAGAAGATTTTGCATTAAACCTTTCTAATTTTGTATCAATTCTAAATCATGCATATTTTCTCTTTAGCCATGGCCATTTGATTGATTCTATATTGATTGAATTAATAGAGATTGGATCATAAAGTTTATTTCATTTAAATGTGATTATATTTGATTTAATTTGAATTTAAATGGATAAAATCAAATATAAATAAAATAAAATCATGAAATAAAATTTTAATGATAAATGGGCCTATCTTGAGCTTAAAATTTCGTGCATAGTCCAAAATTGTAGGCCCATTACTCAAGAATTGGAGTTTTGTCAATTAGGGTTTTATCCATCATCCAAATTTTGCCCAACTTCTAACAGTTGTAACTCACCCAATTTTTGTCATATGAAGGTGTTCTAGGACTTTTTTAGAAACCTTAGAGAGTCCTCTAACCAATTTCTTTGGTCTCATATCAAAATCATTTTCCATTCTCATTTTATGACCTTTTGAAAAATGTGTCTTTTTGTTGACTTTTGAAAAGGACCTATAATGTTTTGGTCCATATCTCTTGAATGAAGCATTTTTAGGCTTGGCATGTGAGAGACAAAGTTGTAGAGAATTCAATTTCCTTCAAAGTGAGCTTTGGATGGGAAATTTCTGATGTTCCATGTGAAAGTTATGGCCGGTCAAAGTTCAGTTGACTTTCTTCTAGAAAACCCTAATTTAGAAACTCAGGTTCTTGAAGATTCTGGAGCTTTCCTTGATGAATCATGATCAACTTTTGATCAACTGATGCTTTATACTTCATAATGAGGATGTTGACCAAAAATCAGAAGTTTTGACTGTGGCTTGACCATAGTTTGACTTTTTAGGTCAACTAGTCGATTATTGATCGTTCGGGCCATTGAGTGAGCAATCTTATGAAGCAGAGCTTGAAACTTGGCATGAGGATTATTTGAATCATATTAGAGACTATGGAATCCACTTGAGGCATCAGAACCTGATTTTTCTTTGAAAAGATCAAAACCCCAGTTGGAAGGTTGTTGTTTAGGAGAGTGTATACTCAATCGAGTATTGAGACTTTGGTATTCAAATGAGCTTGAGTATGAAAACGTAACGGGCAAATTTTGGGGTATGACAGCCACATCAGAACATGACCTTGAAGACATCAGAAGAAGGTCTTGAAGTTGTCAGAACATGATCTATGAGAAGCAAGTTCTGAAGCTCTAAAGGTATCACGCTCTAAAGAACTTCCAAAAGCTGAAGCGCTGAAGTTCTTACACTGCACCAATCACTGGAAACTCTGATATTCAAAGAGACTTGCAAAGTGTGGATCAAGTACAAAAGCAAATGATGAAAATCTAGAAAGTCTAGTCTGTGTGTCTGACAAAAGGAACGTCGGAAGTATGGCTACAAAAGGCAAAGTCAAAAATAGCAGTTAATGCAAGGCTCGAGGTAGTTGACAAAAGTGTGAAACATTAAATTCAACGTTGTACTGTACACGTAAAGCATTAAATGCAGAACTGTTCAACGGTCATATTCTCACACCTATAAAAGGAAGATGTCAGCAAGGAAAAATGTTAGAAAGCCTACGTTCATTTTTCACATTCTCATCATCTGACTCTGAACCTTTCTCACGCTAAAAGCTCAAGAACAAAGAAGTAACTTTCATCTTCAAGCTCACATAATTTTGTATACTTAGTGAGATTTAGATTTTAATCTTAAGAGAAAAATCACTTAGTGATTACAGCTTTATTAGAAGCAACTTTAATCTCTTGTATTTGATTATATCTTTGTAAACCAAAATTCCTTGAGTGGTCAAGTTGTGATCTGTAGACTCAAGAAGACTTAGAGGTTGATCTAAGTGGAGAACCATTGTAATCATTTTTTATTAGTGGATTAAATCCTCAGTGGAGGTAAATCACCTGTGAGGGTCTGGAGGTAGTTTGAGTTCAAGCGAACCAGGATAAAAATAATTGTGTTCATTATTTTTAACTGCCAAAAAGAAAAAACCCTTATTCAATCCCCCCTTTCTAAGTGTTTTTCACTCCTTCAATTGGTATCAGAGCGCCTTGGTTCTAGGTGCAAGCATTTAACAGTGTTAGACAAAAGATTCAAGAGAAAAAACACGCAAATGGAAGTTGCAGTACCACCTCATAATGAATAAAACAACAATGGTAGTAATAGTTTCAATGGATACAACAGACCACCAGTCTTTGATGGTGAAAATTTTGAATATTGGAAAGATAGGCTAGAGAGCTACTTTCTATGTCAAGATGGTGACCTATGGGACTTGGTGTTGGATGGTTACAAACATCCAGAAACTAGTGGACTCAAAATTAGTAGACAAGCTATGAGTGATGCTCAAAAGAAAGATTTCAAAAATCATCATAAAGCAAGAACCATATTGTTAAATGTTATATCTCATGCTGAGTATGAGAAGATAACTAATAGGGAAACAACCCATGATATTTTTGAATCTTTGAAAATGACTCGTGAAGGGAATGCTCAAGTCATAGAGACCAAAGCTCTGGCTCTCATCTAGAAGTATGAAGCTTTCAAGATGGAAGATGATGAAAATATTGAAGCAATGTTTTCTAGATTCCATACTCTGACAGCTGGACTGAGAGTTCTAGATAAAGGTTATACTAAAGTTGATCATGTCAAAAAGATAATCAGAAGTTTACCCAGAAGATGGGGACCAATGGTTACAGCTTTCAAGATAGCCAAGAATCTGAATGAAGTATCCCTTGAAGAGCTTAAAAGTGCTTTGAGGAGTCATGAAATTGAGCTGGACGCAAATGAACCTCAAAAGAAAGGTAAATATATTGCTTTAAAGTTTAATAAAAGAAACTATACTAACGCTTTTCAGGCAAAAGAAGAAAGATCTGATGACTCAGAGTCTGAAGAAGAAAATGATTTATCTCTTATTTCTAGAAGAGTAAGTCAACTCTGGAAAAGCAAGCAGAGGAGATTTAAAAGCTTCAAGAAACCTGAAAAGGGAGAATCTTCTAGACCCAGAAGATTTGGAAAGAAAAGCATAGTCTGTTATGAAAGCAAAGAACCAGGACACTTCAAGAATGAATGTCCTAAGCTTCAGAGAGAAAAGCCCAAGAAAAGATTTGAGAAGAAGAAAGGTATGATGGCCACTTGGGATGACTCAAAATTCCTCTGATCAAGAATCTGACTCTGAAGATGAGCAAGCAAATATAGCATTCATGGTAATTGTAGATGGTGAAGAAGAATCTGCCTCTGACTCAGACTCTGAAGAGATCTCCTTAACAGCACAAAAGACAAACATGTCATGGTACTTGGATTCTAGATGCTCACGACATATGACGGGAAAAAGGTCTATGTTCCAAAGTCTGGAAGTTAAATCTGGAGGAGACGTTAAGTTTGGAGGGAACCAGAAGGGCAAGATCATAGGCTCTAGAACCATTGGTATTGTTAACTCTCCCTCTATAACTAATGTTCTTCTAGTAGATGGATTAGCTCATAACTTATTGTCCATAAGTCAATTAAGTGACAATGGTTATGACATAATCTTTAATCAAAAGTCTTGTAGAGCTGTTATTCAAAAGGATGGCTCAATCCTATTTACAGGCAAAAGAAAGAACAACATTTATAAGATTGATCTTTTAGATCTTAAAAACCAACAGGTTACTTGCCTTCTTTCTATTAACGAAGAGCAATGGGTCTGGCACAGAAGATTGGATCATGTTAGCATGAGAAAAATTTCTCAAATTAACAAACTCAATCTGGTCAGAGGACTCCCTGAACTGAAATATAAATCAGATGCTCTTTGTGAAGCATGTCAGAAAGGGAAGTTTTCAAAATCTGCTTTTAAGTCTAAAAATGTTGTTTCTTCTTCAAAGCCTTTAGAACTTCTGCATATTGATCTGTTTGGTCCAGTCAAAATAGAATCAACTAGAGGTAAGAAATATGGATTGGTCATTGTAGATGACTACAGCAGATGGACATGGGTAAAGTTCTTAAAACACAAGGATGATTCACATTCTGTGTTCTTTGATTTTTGCAAACAGATTCAAACTGAAAAGGAATGTAAAATCATAAAAGTCAGAAGTGATCATGGTGGTGAATTTGAGAACAGATTCTTTGAAATTTATTTCAAAGAAAATGGTATTGCCCGTGATTTCTCTTATCCTAGAACTCCACAACAAAATGGAGTTGTAGAACGAAAGAATAGGGCTCTCCAAGAAATGGCCAGAACCATGACCAATAAGACTAATATGTCCAAGCATTTCTGGGCAGAAGCAATTAACACAGCATGTTACATTCAGAATAGAATCTCCATAAGACCTATTCTAAATAAGACTCCTTATGAATTGTGGAAGAATAGAAAACCCAACATTTCATATTTCCGTCCTTTGGGATGTATTTGTTATATTATGAATACTAAGGATCATCTGAGCAAGTTTGATTCCAAAGCTTAGAAGTGTTTTCTTCTTGGATATTCTGAATGCTCTAAGGGCTACAGAGTATACAATATTGAAACTCTGATAGTTGAGGAATCAATCCATGTCAAATTTGATGATAAGCTTGGCATTGAAAAGCCAAAGCAGAGTGAGAATTTTGCAGATATAGACATTTCTGATTCGGATCATGAAGATCCCAGAGGAAAGGATGATTCAGAAGATCAAGTTGCAGCTTCTTTAGAGAATCTCAGAATATCTGAAGAACCAACAGTCAGAAGATCCTCGAGAATCATCTCAGCTCATCCAGAGGATGTCATTATTGGAAAGAAAGATGATCTCATCAGGACAAGATCATTTCTAAAGAACAATGCAGAACCTCTATTTGGATTAATGTCACTAATTGAGCCAACATCTGTTAATGAAGCTCTGGAAGATACTGATTGGATTATTACAATGCAAGAAGAGTTAAATTAGTTTACAAGAAATGATGTTTGGGATCTAGTTCCAAGACCTAAAGGATTTAATATTATTGGAACAAAGTGGGTGTTCAAAAACAACCTAAATGAAAAAGGTGAAGTAGTCAGAAACAAGGCCAGACTGGTTGGTCAAGGTTATAGTCAACAAGAAGGTATTGATTATAATAAAACTTTTGCACCAGTTGCCAGGTTAGAGTCTATAAGATTATTAATTTCATTTGCCACTCAGAATAACATCACTCTGTATCAGATGGATGTTAAGAGTGTCTTTTTAAATGGTTATATAGATGAAGAAGTTTATGTTCACCAACCTCCTGGTTTTGAAGACTCTAAGTCTCCAGAACATGTTTTCAAACTTAAGAAATCATTATATGGTCTGAAGCAAGCTCCCGGAGTTTGGTATGAAAGATTAAGTTCTTTCCTTCTAGATAATGGTTTCACAAGAGGAAAAGTAGACACAACTCTCTTCTGTAAAACCTTTAAAAAGGATATTTTAATTTGTCAAATTTATGTTGATGATATTATATTTGGAACATCTAATGCCTCTCTCGGAAAGGATTTTGCTACGTCTATGCAGGCAGAGTCTGAAATGAGCATGATGGGAGAGCTAAAATACTTTCTAGGCATTCAGATAAACCAAACCTCTGAAGAAACTTACATACATCAGACTAAGTATGTCAAAGAACTTCTGAAGAAGTTTAAATTATCAGACTGTAAGGAAGATAAAACTCCAATGCATCCAACTAGCATTTTAGGTAAGGATGAGGTAAGTAAGAAGGTAGATCAAAAGATCTACAGAGGTATGATAGGATCTCTTCTCTATCTGACTGCTTCTAGGCCTGACATCTTATTTAGTGTCTGTTTGTGTGCTAGATTCCAATCAAATCCTAGTGAATCTCACTTAACTGTAGTTAAGAGAATTCTTATGTATCTGAAAGGTACTACTAATGTTGGTTTTTCCTACAGAAGATCTGAAGAATTCAACTTAGTAGGTTATTGTGCTGCTGATTACGCTGGAGATAGAGTTGAAAGGAAATGTACTTCTGGAAGTTGTTAGTTTCTGGGAAGAAATCTAATCTCCTGGTACATCAAGAAACAAGCCACAATTGCATTATCTACAACTGAAGCATAATATGTAGCTTCTGCTGTATATAGTACACAGATGCTCTGGATGAAAAGTCAGGTAGAAGACTATCAGATATATGAGAGTAACATTCCTATATTCTGTGAAAACACTTCTGCTATTTGTCTTTCTAAAAATCCTATTTTACATTCTAAATCTAAGCATATAGAGATTAAACATCATTTTATTAGGGACTATATTCAGAAGGATGATCTTTCTTTAAACTTTGCAGATAAAGACCATCAATGGGCTGATATCTTTACAAAACCCCTTGCTGAAGATAGGTTTAAATTCATTCTGATGAATATTGGTATGGATTTATTCCCAGAGTGAAGTGACTGTGAAGATCTGATATGTTTTTAGTCTGAAGAATATGTTTTGTTTATCAGATGTTCTGATTGTGTTTGTTCACAAGTACACTCTGAAATTGTTACCAATAACGTTTCATGTGCCTAGTATGACTCAGAACTTCTGTTAAAGCAAAACAGCTGTCACTAGCTACCCCAAGATGATGACCACGTGTTCATCTAATCTGAAGGGACAAGCATGCGTGTAGTTGATGAGACGCCGCCCTAGGTAACTGTGTAAAATCTTTTCAAATCTTACGTTACCCCCCATTAATGTCATTCATCATAAATGCATTTTCTGTAACCGTTGCATTCAGAACTTCATTGCATTTTATTTCAAATCTGTGTCTATATAACTTCATTTCATCTTCACTTTCTCTCTTTTCACTATTTCATTCTCTTCTTCGTTTATGCATTTTTGTTCTCTGTTTCGCCTTTACCAAAACCCCAAACCCAAAAATCCTTGTTCTTCGTCTCCAATGGCTTCTTTAACATCAAACCCTTCATCATCTCAGTAACAATAACAACCTGCTTCATCTCAACAACAACAACCAACATTTATACCACCAACAAGAACTTGTCTAATTCCGTGTGCAGAAGTTCTCTATGAACTAATGGTGGATTTTAACAATCTTCAAGAACACGGCTTCAACATCAAAGCAAACATGTTGGTTCAAGGTTGGGCAAACTATTTTGATCGTCTCATTGGACCGGTTTACCCAGATCTGGTAAAATAATTTTGGATTCATGTTACCCTCACCCCCAAAGCCACCATCTCCTTCGTCTTAGGGCAAGAGATTTCAATCACTGAAAATCTCATAAGGCAGTTACTGAATTTAAAAGGTTTGGGTGGAGTAACTGGCGCTATTGCAGGAAGAACTAATTGGAAAGCAGTTTATCCTGAAATTTTTACATCTGGTCAAGGTTCAGCCAACGCTAAAGATCTGAAGCCTCCCTACAGAGTTTGGGCAAAAATCATTCTGGGATGCATTAATCATAGAAAGTCTTCAATTTCTGCAACCTACATCAATCAAGACCAGTAGTTCCTTCTGTACTGCATTGGCAAGGGTCAGAGGATTGATTTACCTCACATTCTGTTCAATCATCTGTGGACCCATGTGAAGGATTCAAGAGAGCAAGAAAGGCTAAAATATCCAAAGGTCAAGAGGAACACCATCCCTATGGGTAGGCTCATATCAGACATTCTGACAGAGAATGGTTTGATAGATGCTCTGAAGGAATCTGGAGTAGCTCAATATCTGGTAGCTGTTTGTGAGAGTACTCTGACTTCCCATAGTCTGAAGAAAATGAAGCTGATTAACAAGTTCATTTCTCCACCCAGTGTGGTCAGTGAAATTATGACAAGAAAAAACCCAGTTGATGACTTTCAGCTTTCTTCAAGGAAGAACATCCCGACTCTGTCCTCTTCTATCTGGAGTCATGCCTGAAAGACAACACAGAGTTTGATCCAGCTTGGCTACATGGCAGAAGTCTTCCCTCTCTAGATGACTTAAAGAAGAAGAAGAAGAAAAAGAAGAAGAGAAAGACTACTGGAAATGGTCCTTCCAACCCTCTGAAGAAGAAGAAGAAGAAGAAAAGCTCAGGTATTTCTATATCTAGTTTTGTACCTTCCTCTATTAATATTTCTGAAAAAAGTATCAACAGGAGACCCTCTCTCACTCAAACTCCCTAGATCATCTGACGACATTAGGAAGTTGATAGATGATATAGATAATGTAGATGATTCTATTCTAGAATCTGTTTTTGAACCAGAACTTCCCCCATAACAAAATCAACCATGTTTTGAAATTCCTTCTACCTCCACTCCCTCAAAAGGAAAACAAACAGTTCAATCTTCTGAACCACAAATTCTGAACCCTCCACCACTCACTGTTATTTTCCCCTCCATACCCTCTGAAAACATCTTCTCTACTTCGCAACCTCAACCATCTGAACCTCAAACCTCTGCACCTCAACCTCCACTAACATCTCCAATATCTGAACCTCCACCAGCAGTTGACATTCCTGTCTTCTATGATCTTTCTGAATCTTCCTCCTCTGATTCTCTCCTTCACCACCCTCGCAACCCAGCACCTTCTTCTGATCCAACAATTGTTATTATTGACTCTGATCATGAAGAAACATACTCACCCCTCTCAACCATCTCATATTTTCTTCCTGATAGACCATCTAAACCCTATCTCATCTCCAAACCCCAAGAGCCAATAACCATCATCAGACCCACCTCAACCCTACCCTCTGTTGATACTTTTTTTCAAATTTTTAACTACAGGATACAGGGTAGGTTGGAGATTATGAAGGCTGCCCATGATCACAAGTTAGATCATGTGGTTGTTGGCAAGCTTTGGGAGGTTTTCACCAAGGATCTGCAGGATGATGTTCTGAATCTTCAGAATATCTGTGTGTCTGAAGCTCCTGGTCCTGCTGGTCTAGCTCTGGATTTTGGACATTGGAAGACTCCGTAGGAAATCAAGAAATGGAAGACTCTGCAGGTTGAATCTTCTGGTGCTGCAACCTCTAAGGTTGATGAGATGGAGCTTGAGGCTGATGAAATGGATCTTGATAATCCTCTGCCCATGGTGGTCTGGAAGCCACAGCAATTTCCTTTCGCTCCTAAGGATTTTGCGGTTCTGAATGGAGACATGGAAACTCTGTTCTCATGGTTTTACTCTAATCCAGTTGTTCAACCAATGGTTCAAGCCCCTTCTTCTTCTGTTGTTGGTTCCTCATCTTCTGAAGTGTGGAACACTCTGAAGGAACTTCAGAAGAATCAAGAAGCTGTGATCGTCTGGCTAAGCAAGAGGTTACAAACCAAGAGTTCAAGACTTGATGCAGAAGTCTGAGGAGAATTCTAAGAAGCAAGCAGAAGATACCGCTGAGATCAAGAACATCCTAGCCCTCTTAGCTTCTAAGCTCTCTTAGTCTGTGTCTTGTGTCTTTAGGAGTTTTCTTTTGTTTTTTGCATCTGTTTTATTAACATTCTGTTCATCAATAAAATTTGTTCTTTCATTTCATCTGCTTTGTTCATCTGAATCTTTTTATTCTTTTTGATGCATGACAAAAAGGGGGAGAAATGTATTAATTGAATTGATTTTATTATATCAGTTGCTGGGCTTAAGCCTCAACATTTTCTAACAAGAAATGCAAAGCTCTGTATCTGAAAGTTTTTGCAGGAATATAATGTTCTGAAGATCTTTAAGATAATGAATGAAATTCTAAAGATCTGAAGCAAACAAAAGTTGATGCTCTGATACGCTGGTTCTCTAAAGAAAATTCAAAGCTTTGATGTTGTCCAAAAGGAAGCTCTGAATCATCTTAAGAAAAAGCTTAACTGCAAAGTCTCTTCTGAAATGGAAAATACTCAGGGAAGCCTTTTAAATTAAATTCATCTGGTATTAATCTCAGGGGGAGATTATTCTATTCATTTTTTCTAGTATACATTGCTATATCTGCTTCATCTTCTTTTTGGATACAAATTCATATCAATTCTATATGTTTTTGTCATCATCAAAAAGGGGAAGATTGTTAGAACATGAAATTTTCTGATCATATTTACTAGTTTTGATGATAACATTAGATATGAATTTTGTACAAGACAATGTGGTACTCTAGTAAATTGTGTTTTCCATTTCAAGAAAAGTACAAAAGAGTATGCACTACATTAGCTTTCAGATGCTCTGACTCAGATGTTCTGGATGGCCACATTAGAACATGACCTTAAAGACATCGGAAGAAGGTCTTGAAGTTGTCAAAACATGATCAATGAGAAGCAACTTCTGAAGTTCTAAAGGTATCACGCTCTGAAGAACTTCCAAAAGTTGAAGCGCTGAAGTTCTTACATTGCACCAATCGCTGGAAACTCTGATATTCAAAGGCACTTGCAAAGTCTGAATCCAGTACAGAAGCAAATGATGAAAAGCTAGAAAGTCTAGTTTGTGACAAAAGGAACGTTGGAAGTATGGCTACAAAAGGCAAAGTCAGAAGTAGCAGTTAATGCAAGGCTCGTGGTAGTTGACTAAAGTGTTAAACATTAAATGCAATGTTGTACTGTACACGCAAAGCATTAAATGCAGAATTGTTCAACGGTCATATTCTCACGCCTATAAAAGGAAGATGTCAGCAAGGAAAAATGTTAGAAAGCCTACGTTCATTTTTCACATTCTCATCATCTGACTCTGAACCTTTCTCACGCTAAAAGCTCAAGAACAAAGAAGTAACTTTCATCTTCAAGCTCACATAATTTTGTATACTTAGTGAGATTTAGATTTTAATCTTAAAAGAAAAATCACTTGGTGATTACAGCTTTAATAGAAGCAGCTTTAATCTCTTGTATTTGATTATATCTTTGTAAACCAAAATTCCTTGAGTGATCAAGTTGTGATCTGTAGACTCAAGAAGAATTAGAGGTTGGTCTAAGTGGAGAACCATTGTAATCATTTTTATTAGTGGATTAAATCCTCAGTGGAGGTAAATCACCTGTGAGAGTGGACTGGAGGTAGTTTGAGTTCAAGCGAACCAGGATAAAAATATTTGTGTTCATTATTTTTAACTACCAAAAAGAAACAACCCTTATTCAATCCCCCCTTTCTAAGTGTTTTTCACTCCTTCAAATATATCAATTAATTTAGAGTGTTGGAGATTATTGTTAATAGAAAAAAGACGAGTTAAATAATATAATTTAGTTTGTGCCACTTGATTCTACTCTTAACATGTGAAATAAAAGAAGAAAAAAATATAACAATATAATTAATAAAATAGAAAATTTCGATACATAAACCAAAAATGTCTTAATGTGTAATTTTACATCCATGACATGTTTATAACTACACATATAAAACATTCATGGCATGCTAATGCTAATATATGGACACATGAAAAATATAAAATAAATTAAAAGAATGAAAAATAGAAATAAATAATAATGCATAAAAATATATTATAATAATAATAATAATAATAATAATAATAATAATAATAATAATAATAATAATAATAATAATAATAATAATAATAATAATAATAATACATGGATAAAAGTCATCATGCTACTATATGGGCACACAAAATAAAAATAAAAAACTATAGAACAATAGAAACAATCAATAAAATAATACAATTAATAATAATACAATAAATAATTTTTTTATTTTATTTTACGATGCACTTTGTTAATGAATTTCCCACAGAATAAAGAAATAGACATCTGAATACAATTCCGCGATTGAGTTTCAAGTAGGAGATGTCAATCTTAAATGCAAAATCTCTGTCTAATTGTGTACTCCATTATATAAATTCATCTATAAGAGGTTAATAAAGCAATTTGTATGCATGTCTAACTTCAAGATACCACATAGTTTTTCGGTCATGGGAAGATGAAAGATCAACAATCTTGCAATCCTTGATCACAAAAAGGCTCTCCGGCTGCACTTACCCTCCAAGTACCATCGTATACATCTCAACTTTCAATTGATGTTGAGGAAATTTGCAGGAGAGTGACAGTTTGATGATGACAGTTCCATTTTCAAGAAACCGCCAACGTTCGCTATCTTTCTTCAGCTTTAAGTCTTTCAAAATATCTTTCAAAAACCGCCAACGTTCGCTACGCGAACTTCCTGCGCTGCTGCTCGCTGCTAGCAAAACTGAGTAATTTGCTTCTGACTTGGTTCGCTACGCGAAAATTGGCTCACTTTAGCGAATTGGGCTCTCGCTACACATTCGCTTAGCGAATTGTCTGTTATCTGGATTTTGCTTTTAACTTCACTGGAGTTCACTATGTGAACACTCTGATTGCTGGTTTTTGCTTTAAGGTCATATCTAGCACAAAAGTAAACCATACCAAGTAAACTTGCACAATAATACTTTATTTAATAATTGGAGTTTTTATATGAAAAACTTACAATTTAAGTAAGATAAATGCTATATCATAATAGGACTTTTTAACATGAATCAAGCACTTATCAGCGCTCACTTTCTTCAAGCTTCCAACCGTCTTTGCCAGCAAGAAATCCAGGACAAGCAAAAAATTTCATAGCATTAAACAGGTAAGATTCGTAATTTAAAAATAAATAAATATATTTAAATACAATAGTATTGACACTTCTATAATAGTTTATGATGAAATAAAAATAAATAGTTATATTGATGAGTTTTAATTTCTGCTTAAATACAATAGTATTGACACTTCTATAATAGTTTACAATCTTGCAATCCTTGATCACAAAAAGGCTCTCCGGCTGCACTTATCCTCCAAGTACCATCGTATACATCTCAACTTTCAATTGATGTTGAGGAAATTTGCAGGAGAGTGAGAGTTTGATGATGACAGATCCATTTTCAAGAAACCGCCAACGCTCGCTATCTTTCTTCAGCTTTAAGTCTTTCAAAATATCTTTCAGAAACCGCCAACGTTCGCTACGCGAACTTCATGCGCTGCTGCTCGCTGCTAGCAAAACTAAGTAATTTGCTTCTGACTTGGTTCGCTACGCGAAAATTGGCTCACTTTAGCGAATTGGGCTCTCGCTGCACATTCGCTTAGCGAATTGTCTGTTATCTGGATTTAGCTTTTAACTTCACTGGAGTTCACTATGTGAACACTCTGATTGCTGGTTTTTGCTTTAAGGTCATATCTAGCACAAAAGTAAACCATACCAAGTAAACTTGCACAGTAATACTTTATTTAATAATTGGAGTTTTTATATGAAAAACTTACAATTTAAGTAAGATAAATGCTATATCATAATAGGACTTTTTAACATGAATCAAGCACTTATCAGCGCTCACTTTCTTCAAGCTTCCAACCGTCTTTGCCAGCAAGAAATCCAGGACAAGCAAAAAATTTCATAGCATTAAACAGGTAAGAATCGTATTTTAAAAATAAATAAATATATTTAAATACAATAGTATTGACACTTCTATAACAGTTTATGATGAAATAAAAATAAATAGTTATATTGATGAGTTTTAATTTCTGCTTAAATACAATAGTATTGACACTTCTATAATAGTTTACAATCTTGCAATCCTTGATCACAAAAAGGCTCTCCGGCTGCACTTATCCTCCAAGTACCATCGTATACATCTCAACTTTCAATTGATGTTGAGGAAATTTGCAGGAGAGTGAGAGTTTGATGATGACAGATCCATTTTCAAGAAACCGCCAACGCTCGCTATCTTTCTTCAGCTTTAAGTCTTTCAAAATATCTTTCAGAAACCGCCAACGTTCGCTACGCGAACTTCCTGCGCTGCTGCTCGCTACTAGCAAAACTGAGTAATTTGCTTCTGACTTGGTTCGCTACGCGAAAATTGGCTCACTTTAGTCAATTGGGCTCTCGCTGCACATTCGCTTAGCGAATTGTCTGTTATCTGGATTTTGCTTTTAACTTCACTGGAGTTCACTATGTGAACACTCTGATTGCTGGTTTTTGCTTTAAGGTCATATCTAGCACAAAAGTAAACCATACCAAGTAAACTTGCACAGTAATACTTTATTTAATAATTGGAGTTTTTATATGAAAAACTTACAATTTAAGTAAGATAAATGCTATATCATAATAGGACTTTTTAACATGAATCAAGCACTTATCAGCGCTCACTTTCTTCAAGCTTCCAACCGTCTTTGCCAGCAAGAAATCCAGGACAAGCAAAAAATTTCATAGCATTAAACAGGTAAGAATCGTAATTTAAAAATAAATAAATATATTTAAATACAATAGTATTGACACTTCTATAACAGTTTATGATGAAATAAAAATAAATAGTTATATTGATGAGTTTTAATTTCTGCTTAAATACAATAGTATTGACACTTCTATAATAGTTTACAATCTTGCAATCCTTGATCACAAAAAGGCTCTCCAGCTGCACTTATCCTCCAAGTACCATCGTATACATCTTAACTTTCAATTGATGTTGAGGAAATTTGCAGGAGAGTGAGATTTTGATGATGACAGATCCATTTTCAAGAAACCGCCAACGCTCGCTATCTTTCTTCAGCTTTAAGTCTTTCAAAATATCTTTCAGAAACCGCCAACGTTCGCTACGCGAACTTCCTGCGCTGCTGCTCGCTGCTAGCAAAACTAAGTAATTTGCTTCTGACTTGGTTCGCTACGCGAAAATTGGCTCACTTTAGCGAATTGGGCTCTCGCTGCACATTCGCTTAGCGAATTGTCTGTTATCTGGATTTTGCATTTAACTTCACTGGAGTTCACTATGTGAACACTCTGATTGCTGGTTTTTGCTTTAAGGTCATATCTAGCACAAAAGTAAACCATACCAAGTAAACTTGCACAATAATACTTTATTTAATAATTGGAGTTTTTATATGAAAAACTTACAATTTAAGTAAGATAAATGCTATATCATAATAGGACTTTTTAACATGAATCAAGCACTTATCAGCGCTCACTTTCTTCAAGCTTCCAACCGTCTTTGCCAGCAAGAAATCCAGGACAAGCAAAAAATTTCATAGCATTAAACAGGTAAGAATCGTAATTTAAAAATAAATAAATATATTTAAATACAATAGTATTGACACTTCTATAACAGTTTATGATGAAATAAAAATAAATAGTTATATTGATGAGTTTTAATTTCTGCTTAAATACAATAGTATTGACACTTCTATAATAGTTTACAATCTTGCAATCCTTGATCACAAAAAGGCTCTCCGGCTGCACTTATCCTCCAAGTACCATCGTATACATCTCAACTTTCAATTGATGTTGAGGAAATTTGCAGGAGAGTGAGAGTTTGATGATGACAGATCCATTTTCAAGAAACCGCCAACGCTCGCTATCTTTCTTCAGCTTTAAGTCTTTCAATCAGAAACCGCCAACGTTCGCTACGCGAACTTCCTGCGCTGCTGCTCGCTGCTAGCAAAACTAAGTAATTTGCTTCTGACTTGGTTCGCTACGCGAAAATTGGCTCACTTTAGCGAATTGGGCTCTCGCTGCACATTCGCTTAGCGAATTGTCTGTTATCTGGATTTTGCTTTTAACTTCACTGGAGTTCACTATGTGAACACTCTGATTGCTGGTTTTTGCTTTAAGGTCATATCTAGCACAAAAGTAAACCATACCAAGTAAACTTGCACAGTAATACTTTCTTTAATAATTGGAGTTTTTATATGAAAAACTTACAATTTAAGTAAGATAAATGCTATATCATAATAGGACTTTTTAACATGAATCAAGCACTTATCAGCGCTCACTTTCTTCAAGCTTCCAACCGTCTTTGCCAGCAAGAAATCCAGGACAAGCAAAAAAATTCATAGCATTAAACAGGTAAGAATCGTAATTTAAAAATAAATAAATATATTTAAATACAATAGTATTGACACTTCTATAACAGTTTATGATGAAATAAAAATAAATAGTTATATTGATGAGTTTTAATTTCTGCTTAAATACAATAGTATTGACACTTCTATAATAGTTTACAATCTTGCAATCCTTGATCACAAAAAGGCTCTCCGGCTGCACTTATCCTCCAAGTACCATCGTATACATCTCAACTTTCAATTGATGTTGAGGAAATTTGCAGGAGAGTGAGAGTTTGATGATGACAGATCCATTTTCAAGAAACCGCCAACGCTCGCTATCTTTCTTCAGCTTTAAGTCTTTCAAAATATCTTTCAGAAACCGCCAACGTTCGCTACGCGAACTTCCTGCGCTGCTGCTCGCTGCTAGCAAAACTAAGTAATTTGCTTCTGACTTGGTTCGCTACGCGAAAATTGGCTCACTTTAGCGAATTGGGCTCTCGCTGCACATTCGCTTAGCGAATTGTCTGTTATCTGGATTTTGCTTTTAACTTCACTGGAGTTCACTATGTGAACACTCTGATTGCTGGTTTTTGCTTTAAGGTCATATCTAGCACAAAAGTAAACCATACCAAGTAAACTTGCACAATAATACTTTATTTAATAATTGGAGTTTTTATATGAAAAACTTACAATTTAAGTAAGATAAATGCTATATCATAATAGGACTTTTTAACATGAATCAAGCACTTATCAGCGCTCACTTTCTTCAAGCTTCCAACCGTCTTTGCCAGCAAGAAATCCAGGACAAGCAAAACATTTCATAGCATTAAACAGGTAAGAATCGTAATTTAAAAATAAATAAATATATTTAAATACAATAGTATTGACACTTCTATAATAGTTTATGATGAAATAAAAATAAATAGTTATATTGACGAGTTTTAATTTCTGCTTAAATACAATAGTATTGACACTTCTATAATAGTTTACAATCTTGCAATCCTTGATCACAAAAAGGCTCTCCGGCTGCACTTATCCTCCAAGTACCATCGTATACATCTCAACTTTCAATTGATGTTGAGGAAATTTGCAGGAGAGTGAGAGTTTGATGATGACAGATCCATTTTCAAGAAACCGCCAACGCTCGCTATCTTTCTTCAGCTTTAAGTCTTTCAAAATATCTTTCGGAAACCGCCAACGTTCGCTACGCGAACTTCCTGCGCTGCTGCTCGCTACTAGCAAAACTGAGTAATTTGTTTCTGACTTGGTTCGCTACGCGAAAATTGGCTCACTTTAGTGAATTGGGCTCTCGCTGCACATTCGCTTAGCGAATTGTCTGTTATCTGGATTTTGCTTTTAACTTCACTGGAGTTCACTATGTGAACACTCTGATTGCTGGTTTTTGCTTTAAGGTCATATCTAGCACAAAAGTAAACCATACCAAGTAAACTTGCACAATAATACTTTATTTAATAATTGGAGTTTTTATATGAAAAACTTACAATTTAAGTAAGATAAATGCTATATCACAATAGGACTTTTTAACATGAATCAAGCACTTATCAGCGCTCACTTTCTTCAAGCTTCCAACCGTCTTTGCCAGCAAGAAATCCAGGACAAGCAAAAAATTTCATAGCATTAAACAGGTAAGAATCGTAATTTAAAAATAAATAAATATATTTAAATACAATAGTATTGACACTTCTATAACAGTTTATGATGAAATAAAAATAAATAGTTATATTGATGAGTTTTAATTTCTGCTTAAATACAATAGTATTGACACTTCTATAATAGTTTACAATCTTGCAATCCTTGATCACAAAAAGGCTCTCCAGCTGCACTTATCCTCCAAGTACCATCGTATACATCTCAACTTTCAATTGATGTTGAGGAAATTTGCAGGAGAGTGAGAGTTTGATGATGACAGATCCATTTTCAAGAAACCGCCAACGCTCGCTATCTTTCTTCAGCTTTAAGTCTTTCAAAATATCTTTCAGAAACCGCCAACGTTCGCTACGCGAACTTCCTGCGCTGCTGCTCGCTGCTAGCAAAACTAAGTAATTTGCTTCTGACTTGGTTCGCTACGCGAAAATTGGCTCACTTTAGCGAATTGGGCTCTCGCTGCACATTCGCTTAGCGAATTGTCTGTTATCTGGATTTTGCTTTTAACTTCACTGGAGTTCACTAAGTGAACACTCTGATTGCTGGTTTTTGCTTTAAGGTCATATCTAGCACAAAAGTAAACCATACCAAGTAAACTTGCACAATAATACTTTATTTAATAATTGGAGTTTTTATATGAAAAACTTACAATTTAAGTAAGATAAATGCTATATCATAATAGGACTTTTTAACATGAATCAAGCACTTATCAGCGCTCACTTTCTTCAAGCTTCCAACCGTCTTTGCCAGCAAGAAATCCAGGACAAGCAAAAAATTTCATAGCATTAAACAGGTAAGAATCGTAATTTAAAAATAAATAAATATATTTAAATACAATAGTATTGACACTTCTATAACAGTTTATGATGAAATAAAAATAAATAGTTATATTGATGAGTTTTAATTTCTGCTTAAATACAATAGTATTGACACTTCTATAATAGTTTACAATCTTGCAATCCTTGATCACAAAAAGGCTCTCCGGCTGCACTTATCCTCCAAGTACCATCGTATACATCTCAACTTTCAATTGATGTTGAGGAAATTTGCAGGAGAGTGAGAGTTTGATGATGACAGATCCATTTTCAAGAAACCGCCAACGCTCGCTATCTTTCTTCAGCTTTAAGTCTTTCAAAATATCTTTCAGAAACCGCCAACGTTCGCTACGCGAACTTCCTGCGCTGCTGCTCGCTGCTAGCAAAACTAAGTAATTTGCTTCTGACTTGGTTCGCTACGCGAAAATTGGCTCACTTTAGCGAATTGGGCTCTCGCTGCACATTCGCTTAGCGAATTGTCTGTTATCTGGATTTTGCTTTTAACTTCACTGGAGTTCACTATGTGAACACTCTGATTGCTGGTTTTTGCTTTAAGGTCATATCTAGCACAAAAGTAAACCATACCAAGTAAACTTGCACAATAATACTTTATTTAATAATTGGAGTTTTTATATGAAAAACTTACAATTTAAGTAAGATAAATGCTATATCATAATAGGACTTTTTAACATGAATCAAGCACTTATCAGCGCTCACTTTCTTCAAGCTTCCAACCGTCTTTGCCAGCAAGAAATCCAGGACAAGCAAAAAATTTCATAGCATTAAACAGGTAAGAATCGTAATTTAAAAATAAATAAATATATTTAAATACAATAGTATTGACACTTCTATAACAGTTTATGATGAAATAAAAATAAATAGTTATATTGATGAGTTTTAATTTCTGCTTAAATACAATAGTATTGACACTTCTATAATAGTTTACAATCTTGCAATCCTTGATCACAAAAAGGCTCTCCGGCTGCACTTATCCTCCAAGTACCATCGTATACATCTCAACTTTCAATTGATGTTGAGGAAATTTGCAGGAGAGTGAGAGTTTGATGATGACAGATCCATTTTCAAGAAACCGCCAACGCTCGCTATCTTTCTTCAGCTTTAAGTCTTTCAAAATATCTTTCAGAAACCGCCAACGTTCGCTACGCGAACTTCCTGCGCTGCTGCTCGCTGCTAGCAAAACTAAGTAATTTGCTTCTGACTTGGTTCGCTACGCGAAAATTGGCTCACTTTAGCGAATTGGGCTCTCGCTGCACATTCGCTTAGCGAATTGTCTGTTATCTGGATTTTGCTTTTAACTTCACTGGAGTTCACTATGTGAACACTCTGATTGCTGGTTTTTGCTTTAAGGTCATATCTAGCACAAAAGTAAACCATACCAAGTAAACTTGCACAATAATACTTTATTTAATAATTGGAGTTTTTATATGAAAAACTTACAATTTAAGTAAGATAAATGCTATATCATAATAGGACTTTTTAACATGAATCAAGCACTTATCAGCGCTCACTTTCTTCAAGCTTCCAACCGTCTTTGCCAGCAAGAAATCCAGGACAAGCAAAAAATTTCATAGCATTAAACAGGTAAGAATCGTAATTTAAAAATAAATAAATATATTTAAATACAATAGTATTGACACTTCTATAACAGTTTATGATGAAATAAAAATAAATAGTTATATTGATGAGTTTTAATTTCTGCTTAAATACAATAGTATTGACACTTCTATAATAGTTTACAATCTTGCAATCCTTGATCACAAAAAGGCTCTCCGGCTGCACTTATCCTCCAAGTACCATCGTATACATCTCAACTTTCAATTGATGTTGAGGAAATTTGCAGGAGAGTGAGAGTTTGATGATGACAGATCCATTTTCAAGAAACCGCCAACGCTCGCTATCTTTCTTCAGCTTTAATTCTTTCAAAATATCTTTCAGAAACCGCCAACGTTCGCTACGCGAACTTCCTGCGCTGCTGCTCGCTACTAGCAAAACTGAGTAATTTGCTTCTGACTTGGTTCGCTACGCGAAAATTGGCTCACTTTAGCGAATTGGGCTCTCGCTGCACATTCGCTTAGCGAATTGTCTGTTATCTGGATTTTGCTTTTAACTTCACTGGAGTTCACTATGTGAACACTCTGATTGCTGGTTTTTGCTTTAAGGTCATATCTAGCACAAAAGTAAACCATACCAAGTAAACTTGCACAATAATACTTTATTTAATAATTGGAGTTTTTATATGAAAAACTTACAATTTAAGTAAGATAAATGTTATATCATAATTGGACTTTTTAACATGAATCAAGCACTTATCAGCGCTCACTTTCTTCAAGCTTCCAACCGTCTTTGCCAGCAAGAAATCCAGGAAGAGCAAAAAATTTCATAGCATTAAACAGGTAAGAATCGTAATTTAAAAATAAATAAATATATTTAAATACAATAGTATTGACACTTCTATAATAGTTTATGATGAAATAAAAATAAATAGTTATATTGATGAGTTTTAATTTCTGCTAAAATACAATAGTATTGACACTTCTATAATAGTTTACAATCTTGCAATCCTTGATCACAAAAAGGCTCTCCGGCTGCACTTATCCTCCAAGTACCATCGTATACATCTCAACTTTCAATTGATGTTGAGGAAATTTGCAGGAGAGTGAGAGTTTGTTGATGACAGATCCATTTTCAAGAAACCGCCAACGTTCGCTATCTTTCTTCAGCTTTAAGTCTTTCAAAATATCTTTCAGAAACCGCCAACGTTCGCTACGCGAACTTCCTGCGCTGCTGCTCGCTGCTAGCAAAACTAAGTAATTTGCTTCTGACTTGGTTCGCTACGCGAAAATTGGCTCACTTTAGCGAATTGGGCTCTCGCTGCACATTCGCTTAGCGAATTGTCTGTTATCTGGATTTTGCTTTTAACTTCACTGGAGTTCACTATGTGAACACTCTGATTGCTGGTTTTTGCTTTAAGGTCATATCTAGCACAAAAGTAAACCATACCAAGTAAACTTGCACAATAATACTTTATTTAATAATTGGAGTTTTTATATGAAAAACTTACAATTTAAGTAAGATAAATGCTATATCATAATAGGACTTTTTAACATGAATTAAGCACTTATCAGCGCTCACTTTCTTCAAGCTTCCAACCGTCTTTGCCAGCAAGAAATCCAGGACAAGCAAAAAAATTCATAGCATTAAACAGGTAAGAATCGTAATTTAAAAATAAATAAATATATTTAAATACAATAGTATTGACACTTCTATAATAGTTTATGATGAAATAAAAATAAATAGTTATATTGATGAGTTTTAATTTCTGCTTAAATACAATAGTATTGACACTTCTGTAATAATTTACAATCTTGCAATCCTTGATCACAAAAAGGCTCTTCGGCTGCACTTATCCTCCAAGTACCATCGTATACATCTCAACTTTCAATTGATGTTGAGGAAATTTGCAGGAGAGTGAGAGTTTGATGATGACAGATCCATTTTCAAGAAACCGCCAACGTTCGCTATCTTTCTTCAGCTTTAAGTCTTTCAAAATATCTTTCAGAAACCGCCAACGTTCGCTACGCGAACTTCCTGCGCTGCTGCTCGCTGCTAGCAAAACTGAGTAATTTGCTTCTAACTTGGTTCGCTACGCGAAAATTGGCTCACTTTAGCGAATTGGGCTCTCGCTGCACATTCGCTTAGCGAATTGTCTGTTATCTAGATTTTGCTTTAAACTTCACTGGAGTTCACTACGCGAACACTCTGATTGCTGGTTTTTGCTTTAAGGTCATATCCAGCACAAAAGCAAACCATACCAAGTAAACTTGCACAATAATACTTTTATTTAATAATTGGAGTTTTTATATGAAAAACTTACAATTTAAGATAAATGCTATATCATAATAGGACTTTTTAACATGAATCAAGCACTTATCAGCGCTCACTTTCTTCAAGCTTCCAACCGTCTTTGCCAGCAAGAAATTCAGGACAAGCAAAAAATTTCATAGCATTAAACAGGTAAGAATCGTAATTTAAAATAAATAAATATATTTAAATACAATAGTATTGACACTTCTATAATAGTTCATGATCAAATAAAAATAAATAGTTATATTGATGAGTTTTAATTTTTGCTTAAATATTTTAAGATATTTAGTGTGATCGTGACTCATGATAAAGCGATTTTTTTTTCTTTCTAAATCTTGCTTTTCGAAATCTTTAACAAACTCTATTTTTTAAATAACTTTTAACCATGAACCCACAAAATTATTTATGATAGAAAATGCTCGAATAAAAATATTTTTTTGTCTGAATTAGTTTCAATCTTTTCAGCGGATGAAAATTTAAACCGCAATAATTTTTAAACCAACTCTAATTGTAACAAAATTTTAACTGTGGAATCAGTTAATCACAATATAATTTATGATAGATTAACTGCGAAAAAATTTTTATCGGCAAAAAATGATTTTAGACATTTTTATCAGTGTGTCATGTTGCACCAACAAATGTGCCATTCATGATAAAAATTAGGCGAAGTGACCTATAAATAAATGAGTATAATATTCATGATGATTTTTTTTAAATGAGATGTGAAAAAAATAGTAATGGTTAGAAAATACTGGTAAGATATTTTATAATGAAAAGTTGTTACCAGGAGTTAAAAGAGAACTTAGTGAAAAAGAGAGTAGCTAGTAATCACTTACTTTTATGGTCACAACATCAAAACTTTCACAATTCTCTTAACTAATATATATTCATGCATCAATCCTAAAATTCATTTCATTGATCACTTAACCGCAAAAATAAATAAATTATATTTTCGTTCTCTCAAATTATATCTTGGTTCAGGCTGGTGGATTGGGAATGGCAGAAATGTTAGAGTATGGAATGACAAATGGATTCCCACAGATGGAGGCTTTAAGACCGTTGGGCCGTCTAGTGGAATTGGAGAAGATACCTTGGTCAGTGACCTTATTGATCCCATTGCTGGATGCTGGAATCAGAGCCTTATTAGTTCATGCTTCAGCCCTCTGGTTTGTTCTCAAATCACAAACATCCCCATTTCTTGGAGCCAGCCTGACGACAAACTCATATGGCACCAGGGGCGGAGCCAAGGCCCAGCTAGCCCGGGCAGGCGCCTGGCTCAACCCTTATTTTCTTTGTACTCTCCCAATTTAATATTTGATTTTTAGACAAAATCATGGGCAAAATTAATAAAAATAGGTGTGAAAATTAAAACAGATGAATAATCAATGGTGTAAAGTTTTTGCTCAGGCTGCATAAAATTCCTGACTCCGCCACTGTATGGCACAACGAGAAAGATGGCAATTATTCTGTCAGGTCAGCGTACCACCTCATCGCAAGGAAAAGAGATATTTCTGCGTCTGGACCGTCGCGACGTGTTAACGATAATCAGTGAAAATTGTTGTTGAAAGCTCCAATCCATATAGAGTGAGGAATTTCCTTTGGAGAATGGCCAAGAATACTTTTTCCACTAGGATGAATCTGATTCGTAAGGGCATCAAAACAATACTTGAATGTCCGCTATGCAATCAAAGTCCAGAAAACAATGAACATCTTTTTCTACAGTGCGAGTTCTCCAAACAGGTTTGGTTTGCCTCTCCCCTTCGTCTACGTGATCTCCCCTCCTCTGATCTTAATTCTTGGCTGGAGCTGTGGTTAAATGCGAAGGATCCCTTTAGCTCTCAACTGGTTTGTGCTACTTTGTGGAAACTTTGGGATGCTAGGAACAAGGTTGTGTTCAAGGAGCCACCCTTTTGTCCCAAAGTTGTGGCGAAAATTGCTAGAGAGTGGGTTGAAGAATTTAACATGGCCAATCCGAACATGCAGAAACGGAAGCAAACTCAAAATTCTGCTATTGAAAATTCCTGTCCTCAAGATATTACTAATATTCATGTGGATGCAGGATGCTTTCCCGACGGTTCCGTTGCTATAGGTTGTGTCTTTCAAAACCAGGATGGCTCTATTAGTTATTCAAATATTGTACCAGGCTCTTTGCCTATCTAATGGAAGAGTCGTTTAACCAAAAAAAAATTAAAATTCCTCTCTTACTAAATTACTTAGAATTTTATTCCAACTATCACAAGTATTAATTGCAATCATTGATTTTTCGTATAATGCTATAATAAGTAACTATGATAGAGATGATTGTGTTATTCATTTTAAAGGAAAATATGTGCATATTGTTGAGAATAGTTATGTGTAAAAGTTGGAAACAGATTCTCTGACTTTGTTCCGCGAACTGCAGCCTGCCGTTCACACATTTTCAACCGCCAGATGAATCCAAGGATTAACATAATGCAACATAGCAATTTAGAAAAATAAAAATAAAATGGAGAATCCAAAATGTCCACCCACCATCCTATCGCCCCCACTGTTATGTTAGAAAATAGGTATGATAATCCTGGATAACTTTGAAGAATCGTGTTCGTACACTTTCCGAACAAAGTATTTCGACCCTATTCTTGCTTGGGTTCACGAAATCTTTGTGGGGATAATTCTCGAAGAGCAATCTGTTTCTAACAAAACAGAACAGATCAGGAATGTAGAAAGGAAGTATAATTTTTCGTGTCTGAAACCGAGGCCAAATGACTCCTTATATAGGAGATCAACAACAGAAACCAAAATGACACACTTGTTCGGAAAAAACGGTTATGCCGGTTGGGAAAGGGTACAACTATTCAAAAAAATCGAACGGGACGCTGCCCCGCACCCCGCCCGCGAGCCAGGGGCTCTGCCTCTTGGACCCCAACGGGGCGCTGCCCCGCACCCTGCAAGGGGCTCCGCCCCTTGGACCCTGACGGGGCGCTACCCCGCACCCCGCCAGGGGCTCCGCCCCTTGGAACTCCGTTTCTATTATTCGTATTCAATTGCACATTTGGCTCTACGAGCGTGCACTCCGCACTACCCTAACTCATTTCAAGCTTAACGCATAATTGCATCGGCCTATAGTAAATCACATTACTACCAAAATACATTGATGATACTAAAATCACCAACATGTTAGTCATATCAACTACAGCAACTTGAATCTCTTCACCACAGTTTTGCTGTGAGTTTGACCGTTATCTCCTCACCTTACCGTCGTCGGCCACCCCCACCGCCCGAAGGTTATCATCACAAAGCCACACACCCAGCAATTCTCTGACCTTCGTCAACATGCCTTCTTCCACCATCAACACCTTGCCTCCTCCGGTCGCCGCCTCCTTTCTACCCTGTCCATCACTTCCTTCTTTCTATTGTCCAATACTGCTGCGTTTCAAGCTGAATCCCTTATCTATAACTTGATTTATTGTAAAATTTCAACTTTTAAAATTATTAATGCAAGAAATCTATTTGTCATATTCCATCTATATTCTTCTAATTTTCTCTAAATGTTCTACAATTTTCTTCGTACCTTTGAGACACGGCAAACAAAGGATACACCATCACAATAAAATGTTTAGTGTTTTCTCAAACTGTAGCTTAACTGAGGGAACGTGTGCACCAACTCATACTTTATGCATTTTTATTATTGAAATGAGATTTATCGCCATAAGAAAATATGGTCATGATTGGCCTAAAAGAACAACCAAGAGAAAAAAAACATGGGCTACTAAACCTCGAAGAAGTAACAGAGAGGGAACATCATAAACAAATTTTTTACAAGAATTTTGAAGGTTGAAACAATACAAACGAAACTTTCTTAAAATTCAAGGAGTTCCGACAACGGGGCAAGGAAACCATGGAAGAGGGATGATGGTTGATGGTAGTGGTAACAACGATAATCTGTAATAGGCGGCGAGGAGACAACAATTCAGGATGAATGTAGAAATAATTTGTAATGTTTTTTTCCAAAAATTTGTAATGGGTTGTTTTAATTTTCTTTGTTGAAAAAATTGGCAACGTGGACGCATCGTAGCAATTCAACAAATCCAACGGTGGAAAACTAGTGAAAGTCATTCTAACTTCCCCGCGTGGAAGTTAGAGAATCCGGATCCGTAAAAGTTATGTGGTATGTCGAAATACTGTGTCAAAATTTGTAAACTTTTGAAATGTGGAAGGAGCTAGTTTCAACATAATTTTGCCAAGTGACTTAGCTCCGACAGAATTTCGCTAAGTGGCTTGAGAGAATTAAAGGTGGAGTAATGATATATTTTCGTATAAGATTAAGTTGGAGAACGAGGGGTACTTTAATGATAAAATTAAAATATCTAAAAAAATTGTTGGAAATTGAAAACCCAGTCGCCGCACAGTCATCAAAGCCAGATCTGAGTTTATGTTCCGTTAAACACAACAAAATGTGGTGGTCCTCACCAACGATAACATGCATGACCCACAAGTACATACCCCACCATGTGGCTTCTCTCACCTTCACCAATCACCATCATGGAACTCACACCTGCTCCCTCACAAACAAAACAAACGTCCAAAAAGGCAAAAATCATTATAGAACGCACCACATCATATAACACCACCACAAAACCACACCATTTTCCCACTACCACTCAAAAATTAACACCACCACAAAACCACACCACTTTCCCACTACCACTCAAAAATTAAACAACATTGCACTGTATTAAAAAAAAGCCAAAAACTTAAATTAAAATATAGTACTACAGCATCATTCACGTACAACGGTCCATACCTAAATTAATTTATAATAATAAATAAAAATCTCTAATCCAATCACATTCAGAGAAGAGAGGAAAAAAAACTCAAAATTAAATTTAAATTACAAAAAAATAAAACAAGAACACGCTGAAATTACAAATCAGGACATGAAAACACAAGAAATCACAAAAGCAGACAAAGCAGTCACTGTGAAAGTGACAACACCAGAAGCTTTCACGTGAACACCAGCAGATTTCCCGGAGCTGCTACGCTCCGCCGCAGTCGACGGTGCACCCGCCGGAGAATCGCTTGGACTTTCACCAACAGGAGCCGGAGGCGAGGCAGGTAATGGAGTAGGCGCTTCACCCACCGGAGACGGAGCAGAAGCAGGTGTGGGAGAAGGAGCACCGGCAGGCTCCGGTGCCGGAGCAGGAGACGGCGACTTAGCAAACAACTCAGGAGGAAGAAGCACACTGTCAACAGAGTAAATAGAGATCGGAGTAGAATCCAGAATAGTATCCGCGATTCTGGATGAATCAACGCCGGTGTGAAGTGTAACAGAATCACCGGCGACGGTGACAGAGTAATCAAACTTCCCGGCGCCGTTCGCGGCTAAACTACTGATAGGATCTTTAGTAGTTTTCAAGGATCCGATAGGAAGATATTTAGCAGCTGCATGATACTGTAAAAGTGAAACGGTTTCAGCGTTGGTGAGTTTGGTTAAATCTGGAACTCCGTCAGCTTTGAAAGCTTCATCGTTGGGTGCGAAAATGGTTAAGCCTTTATCAGCGGCTGATTGGAAAGTTTTGATGAGACCGTTAGATAGGATTAAAGAGGCAAATGTTTTGCATCCAGCTTTTTCTATTAGAGCGGTAATGTTAACGTCGGAGGAAGGAGGTGGAGCGGTTAGGATTCCGGGAGCGATGATCGGAGCGGAGATTTCAAGGACGGAGATGTTGTAAGGGATTTGTTTGATGGATTTGGTGTAGGAGGAGTCGAGTTTGGATCCAGGTGTGGCGGAGCCGAAGCCGACTTTGCCGCCTTTTAGGTCGGTGATGTTGACGGATCCGATGTTGCCTTGGGCGTTGCCGGTGGTTTGGAGGAGAGTGGTGGAGAGAGTGGTGCCGTTGGTGATTTGGTGGAGTTTGGAGTTGTCGAAGTAGTCGAGGAGGATGAGGAGACTGAGGACTTTTTTGACGACGGAGAGGGGGTGTTTGGAGGTGATGGAGGAGAATGCGGCGTTGTTGAGGACTAGGACGGTGATGGTTTGGCGGGAGTTGATTTCGTCGGCGAGTTTGGTTTGGGAGAGGAAGTTGTTGTATTGGGAGTAGTCGGGGTTGTCGGAGAGGATTTCGGTGATGTTGTGGGCGGAGATGGTGGTGGTGATGGAGAGGAGAAGGAGAGGGAGTAGGAGGAGGAGAGGGTGGTTACCCATTTTGGGAAATGGGTTATGGTAGTGAGTGTAGTGAGGAAGAAAGAGAGAGATGCTTTGAGTGTGTTGAAGTGAAGTGTGGAAGAAAGAGCAAAGAGTTAAAAGATGGGAGTGTTGTTTGTGTAGTGATGTGTTATGTGTGCGTGTTTGTGGTGTTTGTGGGGTTTGTTTCTTTAACCATGGTTACGGGTAGGTAGGAAACTAAGAATGTGAATAAAATAATTAAAGGAAATTTGCACTTTTTTTTTTCTTTCACAGCAGTACTATTTTTGTTAGGTAAAATAGTAAAAAAAATTTACCGATATGCCACAAAAATGAAAAATTGCCACATATTGAAAAAAAAAAAATTTAAAGTATTCTCTTTTGCAGTTGGGGTTCATCCATATATTGGCTGACCGCATGAAGAAAAATTCACGTAGTTAGGGTTTGGCTAACTTTTGGACGAACTCTTGAAAAATTGTAGAAAATTTGTTAAATCGGTTAAACAGGATACCTGACTTAATAAGTGGAAATTTGAGGTTTTCACATTTGTTAAGTCAGGTATTTTGTTTAACCGACTTAACAAGTTTTCTGCAATTTCTGGAATTTTTCAAACGTTCGTCTAATGCATGGACGAACCTATGAAGGGGAAAATTTTAGTATTCGTTCAGCCAATGTATGGACGAACCCCAACTGCAAAAAAGGACACTTTAAAACTTTTTTGTTCAACTTATGACATATTGGTATTTTGTTTTATTTTTGTGGCATAGTGATAAAAAAATCCAAAATAATTTTATGAGTATATTTAAAAGAAAGTAGATTCACTTCATTGTTATAATTTTCGTGTATAATTGTTCTATTGATTTCATCAAATATTTATACTCGTTATTTACTTCAAAAAATAATGGATTGTTTTAAGAAAATGAAGAAAAAAATATAAACCCTTAAAAGATTAAGGTAACAAGATTTTAAAGGTGCTAATGAATAAGATAGAAGTCTTCTGTCAAAAAAAATAGAAGACTTCATCGTTCAAATGACTTTTTTTATGATTAAAGAGATAAAAAGATCTGGACATACTCTTTTTGACAAAAGCACAGTTGTATGAGATGACATACATTGGATAAAAAAATCTTTAAAATAAGTGAATAAAGTTTAATTATGATGAAACTTATAAAAATTCAAAGGTCATGCGAGTTATTGCGGTCTATCTTAGAACGTGGATGATTGTTTATGAGTACGTATCCCACATACTTCCCACCATCAGGAATCACTTCCTTTATGCATTTAAGTTTTGTAAGTAATTTCTTCTTGGTTCCAACCTCAATTGAGTATGTGTTGCCTGATATAAAGGTGATCAGGTTTGATAAAGACAACAACTCATTCTCTAATTGAGTTTGATAAAGACAACCTCAATTGAGTATGTGTTGCCTGAATTATTGTTCTACTCACTTTTACTTAAATGTATCGAAACATAACTTAATTCTGCTAAACTTAATTTCATAAAAATCAATTCTATCAAACTCATTTTTGCTAGAATCAATTTGTCAATCGTCAATCCAAACAAACCCCATGTTTCACATTTTGGATTTCTATGGTAAAAGTTTTATCAAAAAATTGGCTATCTTGCTTATGCATGTCAGGTTTTTGATGAAATTCCTAAACAATATGTTATCTTAGGAACTCACATTGGAAACGTGTAATTTTTCACTATTAGTTCTATATGTTTGTCTTGTGTTTGTTGGAACATCTGTACATGCTATATAGTACTCACTCCGTCCCAAATTATAAGATGTTTTGTCCATTTCACGGGGCTTAAGAAATACAATTATTATTTTATGGGAAAGTGAAAAGATGTATGACTTAGCAAAAGTACCTTTCAATAATTACATTGGAAAGAGAAATTAAAAAAATTGAAAGAAGAAAGATAAATAAATAAGAGAGAGTATATTAGGCAAAAAAGTCATTAATAATGTATTGGGATTGTAAAATAACTTATAATTTGGGACAAATATTTTTGACAAAGTAACTTATAATTTAGGACAGAGGTAGTAGAAATCATGCATTAGAAAAAGTTCGAGTTAAAGAAATGATACCAATATGAAGATATCAAACTTCAATTCAACTCATGTCTTAATAAATTATTTGTCGCATCAAATAGCATTGTTGATGTCATCTTACGTTCAATTTGCATTGAATAAAGTACTTTAATGAAACAATTTGCATTGAATAATTTACAACTATTTAGTTGAGTTCGTTTCCCATGCAATTTCCTCTGATCATGCATAAATTTTGAAGAAATTAACCTCTACCCTCTATGTCCCACATTATTACTAGTAGAAGAACATTCATTATGTATAAGGATTGCAAGGCATAAGATGATAAAAATAACGGTATTAGAATTAAATTGCATGAGTTTAATGTTTCATTTTATGCAAGGTATGTTAGTAGAACATTAGTACTTCCAATAGGGTCACTTATGGCAATGAGTTTGAACATATATTGCAACCATACTAAGAATTGGTGAGCCACCAAATTTATCATTGTTAATTCTCTGGTTTTTTGTTGGCATTATGTTTGGTAAAACTAACTTAAGTAAAGATGTTGAAGATGTTCTATCTTCAATTGATGAGACATGTCAAACAAATATGTCTTATCCAGGATCATTCAACATCGCGTCCAGGGCACCTGGGTTGGGTTTTATTGAATATGTTCGTTACAATTGCAGAAGATTCTTGGAATATTATGCAATCCTATGCGGCGCTTAATTTAAGGATAGAAGATTTTATCTGTTTTCAACATATTTGATTGGTTTCTAAATTTGGAGAAGATTTAGGAAACTAATATTTGAAGCCCTATCTTCATGGAGAAGATTGTGGAAGATTTTTTGGAGTACACTGCAACGATTTGATGCTCAAATCCAGACCAGAAGATCATTAAAAATAGCAAGCATCAAACCCATTATTTTGTGGGAACTTACATTATAGTTTGTGTTAGGGTTTGTGTTAGGGTTTGTGCAGTCTTGTCTATTGTAAGTCACTCTAATATCACATTGATAGAAGAGTTTAATGTTTCCATCGAGTTGTAATTTCTGTGTTCATTCATAAGCTTTTAAGCATTGGATGACTGTATATTTGTAATTGTATTGAGGGGAATTTGAGGTGGGCCTCATACCTAGGTGAGTCTTAGGTAGATGTTAGCACGGGTAGTGATTAAGTGATAAGTCAGTAAATCGAAGGTTATTTACGTGTGAACCGGAGGTTGCTTGCATAGTAATTTGAATTGATACTATCATAGAGAATTTATCCCTAGATTGGTAGCCCCCATAGTAGGTATTATTGATACTGAACTGGGTGAGCAATTACTTGTGTTCTTTAAAGTTTATGCACTGCACTTTTATACCTTGTCATTGTGTGTGTTTGGAGAATGGTGTCATGACATCCTTTGGGACATCTTTAATCTGAACTCCAGAATTTCAATCATTTTATTGAATATTGGAACATCTTTAATCTGACATCCTTTGGGACATCAAATTGCTATCAATATGTGAAGATTATCTTTGATAGCAATTTGATTACTTCAAGCTATTATTACTTTTATTACATGATATAAATAATGTTGTTTCATACTCTTCTAATCGTTTATTAACACATTATGTCTACATAAAGGAATATCATGAATCATATTTTTATGGTAGTTTTACTTCATAACTCTAACAATGATTGCATTGCAGACATTAATTTTCATGTTTTACCCTAAAAACATATGTGTGATGGTCTCAGAAAACATTATAAGAGAGAAAGAGACAACAATACCTAAGTTACGTTATGATGACAATGGAAAGTACTCTATTACTATTTTATCATCCACAACACATAATTAAAAAGTTACATTTTAAATTTCTCAATAAACTCATATTGATGATCATTGTCTTTATTAAAAATATGTTGGTACATGCTAAAATAAAATTCATGATTCACCAAGAGGATTGTGTCAAATGAATGACACATAACACTTTATTCAAACTTCTACTTGAAGTTTTTTCCTTTACTCAAGAGAAGACATATGTAATAAACCACAAGTTCATCACAATTAACATTGCTTCAATATATATCCCATACAATAAGAAATATCATATGCATTTATCAAGTAATGTTTAAAAAACTCATAATGGGATAAGTTAATCCTTTCAAATATTATCTACTTTGAACCTTATATGACATAGACTAAGGAAAGGGATGAGATTATTTGTCAAAAGAAGACATTAGTCTACAATAATTCAAGTGATTAATTGTTCACATTTTCAATGAGAATTCAACAATAAAAATATGCTACTTACTATTGCCATTGTAAAAGGTGGGAAGACTCAAAATAGTTGTCACAAACCTAAAAGATGAGTGTGTAAGGCTTGAAGCTTTTATTTTATTGTATTCAGTCCATACATATAGTTTCAGCTATGCTCCTTTATTATAACTAATTTTTAAATATTGATTAAATTCAATTTTTTCATAAAAGCATTTGGTGTCTACCAAACATAGATCATTGACCCTAAAAAAATTATTTTTTATAGTTTGGGCATGCTTTAAGGAAGAAAGTGAATAATATATCAACAAAGTGTATACGTTTGAAGCAAAGATGGATGAATCCTTATAAATCTAGACAAAATATTTATTAAACAAACTTAGCCTAAGGAGAATCTAAGTTTAATATGAGTATGATCTTAGGCCTTCAACAATGTTAGGCCCCATCCAGTCCTTGAGTTAAGATGATATGACATTAGTCTTTTATGAAGTTGACCTCAAGCCTTCAACAATGCTAGACCTGACCTGACCTGATCTTTAAAATAATATATGATATGACTTTCATATCTTATAAAAATGACCACATCCTTTTTCACTTCAATTTCAATGCGAAGGATCTCAAAATCCTTTATAGAGAAGCATCACCAAACAAGATAATTCAAAATCACTTCACATTTAACTAACCAATGTATAATATTTTAGTTGCTTCTTGCATAAATCTAAATTTAAGAGAAAAAATATATAAGTTAAGAATGATGTGTCTAGTCATAATTTTAAAAAAATAATGGGTCGACCTCTAACGTCACATAGTGACAAAAAGACACAATAAACAACGTGATATCTAATAAATACTATGTTTGATTACTTGGTAGGAACATTATATATTTAGTATATTATTTTATTATACACAAATTTTACAAATTAAAAATGTAAGTTATGAGCTTCAATTCTTGCACATTCTATACATATGACTTTGTTAATTCATAAATCATGATATAAACAATTGTATGATTTTCTTTACTACAAAAGTATGTAGGAGAAACAAATATAGTTCTAATAAAGAGAGTATGAAAAAGTTATATGTCAAATCATACTAAACAAATTGAACAAAGTAAATTGACAATTACATAATACTCAATTGAAATATTTTTAACCATATACAAAAGACATGTGTGTCAAGTGGACACAATCACACTTTAATCCATATTGATACCACTCCATAAGAAAAACACACGTGAGAGACAAAGATAAATTTTATCTTTAAAATATCTATGTGATTATTACTATGTCTACAATAGCTAAATTCATATACATGCACACTCTAATACAAGGATAATAGTCTATTTCAAACCTAGAACTGGAGAAAAATTGTAGGTGTTTTCATGATTGGCTGCATTTGTGGTAAAACATTTATGGGTGTTTAATGTCTTGACTGATGTCATGACATGATTTATATGGTGTTATGCAGGTTGCATATGTTTAAGCTAATACAGGTTTTTGTTAGTGATTGTCATGACTGATGTCATGACATCCATGTCTGACAGCAGGAGCTGTTATGTTTTATTTTATTGTTTCCTGATTTCTCTCAATCTACAATTTAGGAAACTTTTTATTGTGTGTTGAATATTTCTCCTAGAAGATTTCGTTAACAACACATTTTGTAACAACCTGATGACGTGTAAATTAGGTTAACTTGGTTAACCCTAATTTGGTTCGTGGAAAGCCCGAGGCCCAAGTGCTGCATATAAGAAGACTGCAATCCTAATTTGGAACGCATAGAGAAAGATTTTTTAATTGTGAAGAACTGTAGTTCTGTAGCTCTGCTTTTTAATCTCTTGTACTTCAAGCAATTGTCTTTTGATGATTGTATTGGAATAGGTTGTTTTTGTTATTTGTCATTCTAAGCTTTTAAGCACGAGTGTGTGTGTCTCTTGATTGAAGCTTTTAAGCAAATCAAGGTGTGTTTTTGAAGTGTGTCTTCTCTCTTAAATTTGTTTAATGTTTGTTTGTAATCACTGTTGTGATTGAGGGGGAGTGAGTGGAGATACTCAGGTCTAGGAATAGATTGAAATTACATTGGGTAGGTCTTAAGTGAGGAGTTGTAAACAGGGGAATTTAACTCCGAATTAATTATTCTTATATTGGATTCCCCCTGGCTTGGTAGCCCCTAGAGTAGGTATTGTTGTATACCGAATTGGGTGAACAATTTGATGTGTTCTTTAATGTTTTTATGCACGTTTGTTTTAACGCTTTATTTTGTCTGAGTGTGGATGTCATAACATCCAGTATGATATTGCGTGTGAGTAACTAGAATTTTCAATTGGCATCAGAGCAGGCACCCTGCCTGTTTACATCTAGGTGAGATCTAGGGACAACAAAATTCTGGTACTATGGAGAAAGAATTGTTAGTGTTTGGGAATAGACCATCCATCCTGGATGGCTCTAACTATGACTACTGGAAACCTCGTGTTGTAGCTGTCATAAAGTCTGTGGACAGCAAGGCCTGGAGAGCTGTAGAAAATGGATGGAAACATCCTGAGAAGGTTATGGAAGATGGAACCACTGTTCTAATTCCTGAAGAACAATGGAGCAAAACTGAGGAAGAGCTAGCTTTGGGCAATTCCAAGGCACTAAATGCCTTGTTCAATGGAATTGACAAAAACATATTCAGACTTGTACTGCATTGTGATCTAGCTAAAGAAGTTTGGGATATTCTCAAAACAACTCATGAAGGCACATCCAAGGTGAAGATGTCTAAACTTCAAATGCTTACCACCAAGTTTGAAAATCTCAAAATGAAAGAGGATGAAACCATTCGTAAGTTCTACATGAATGTCCTTGAGATTGAAAATAACTCAGGAGCCTTAGGAGAAAATATGTCTGAAGAAAAGCTGGTAAGAAAGATCCTCAGATCACTGCCTAAGAGATTTGCTATGAAGGTGACTGCTATATAAGAAGCTCAGGACATCAGCAACATGAAGCTGGACGAACTCATTGGTTCTCTACAAACCTTTGAGATGAGTATTTGTGAGTCTGTTGAAAAGAAGAACAAGAGCATAGCTTTTGTTTCCAACACAGAAGATAATTCAAGAGAAAGCAATGGTGGAAGTGATGAAAATTTATCAGAAGCCATAGCCATGCTTGGAAAACAATTCAACAGGTTCATTAAAAGGGTTGATCAGAAGTCCAGATCCAATGTCAAGATCACTTCCGATGACATCAGTAAGACCTGTGATCCTAGTAGAAGATTCAAAGCTAAAGAGAAATCCAATCATGGCAAAAGGGTTCAATGTCATGGATGTGAAGGATGTGGACACATTAGAGCTGAATGTCCTACCTACCTCAAAGAGCAAAAGAAAGGGCTGTCTGTCACTTGGTCTGATGAAGACTCTGAGTCTGAAGAGGAAACTGCAAGACATGTCACAGTTCCAACTAGTGTATATGCATCTGATGATGATTCCAGTGATGACGAGCTAACCTTTGATGAACTTGTTGTCTCATACAAGAAGTTGTGTATCAAGAATGCTGAAGTTTGCAAATAAGTGGAGAAGCAAGAGATAATCATAAAGAAGCTAGAAACTGAGAAGAATAGACATCTTGCGACCATAGACTCTCTCAGTAGTGAAGTGAGCATGTTGAACTACAAGCTTGATCAAATGACTAAATCCTGCAGAATGCTGAATAATGGAACTGATACTCTAGAGGAAATTCTGGAGCTTGGACAAAGAGCAGGAGATATGTCTGGGGTAGGATTTGTGGCTAAAGAGGAATTCACCTCTGGGATCAGGAGATCAAAACCTGAAGCTTGTGTGACAAACCAGATGTCAGCACCAATGTCACAACATCAAGGAAACAGAAGAAGGTGCCATACGAAGAAGAAATCCCAAAGATGGATGTGTCACCACTGTGGAAGATTTGGTCACATAAAGCCATTCTGTTTCAGACTAGTTGGATATCCAAACCAAACTCATCAAGCCAAACCTAAACATGATGCTCTTAACAGAAAGCAACAGTGGATGGCCAAGAATGTTGCTCTAGTAGCACACACTTCTCTAAGAATGTCTGCCAAGGAAGATTGGTACCTTGACAGTGGTTGCTCAAATCATATGACTGGAAGAAAGAACTTATTAATAGACATCAAACTTGAGGGAACCCGTTATGTGACTCTTGGTGATGGAGAAATAAGAGAAGTCAAAGGTGCTGGCAAGAAATGAGGTCGTGGTGTTCCTAATCTGAATAATGTCTTACTTGTACGAGGACTGGCTGTAAATCTTATAAGTATCAGCCAACTGTGTGATGAAGGGTTCAATGTCAGGTTCACTAAAGAATAGTGTATTATTACAAATGGAGAAAATGAAGAAATCATGAAGGGAGTCAGATCTAAGAATAATTGTCACCTATGGGAGCCTGAAAACTCCAAGTTTCCTTCTGCGTGTCCCTTGGCCAAAGAAAAAATTGAGGGTAATCATCCAGAAAAAACTATCAAACTAGAGGTTCCCGTGCCCAGAACAAAGAACCAGATGGAAGAAGTGGATGAGTCTGATGATGAGTCTTATATTGAAGAACTCACCGTCACTGAACTTGCTGCTTGATATTCTGAGACGTGTCTAATAAATGAAGAATTGAGCAAAAGATTGACAATGTATAAAAATGCTTATGCACTATTACAAGAAGAAAGAGTAAGTCTCATGATAAACATTGTTGATCTAGAGAAAAAACTGCGAAACACAAGATCAAACAATAAGACAGCAATGGGAAGTACTCGAGACACAAATATTAGCAAGTCAGAGATGAGAATCATTCCTAACAAGAAGAAGAGAAAGAAGTTCAATCAAGAGCTTCAACATCCGGAAAAACACACACATGTCTCAGCCAAGAAATGCTATCAATATGGTAAGATAGGTCACTTGAAGTTCTCATATCCTGAAACTCATACATCTACCAGAAGAAAGATCCCTCAATAGGAAAATCCGGCCAAGATAAAGCCACCTCAGCTGAAGTCATGTATTGACACTAAACACTCAAGTTGTGACAAAAATGAGGAGGATGGTATAAGGAAAATAGGAAGCTCTAGAAGAAGGAAACCTAGACAAGATGGAAGTCACCGAAAAGACAAGTGCATTCCTGCTACAAGCAAGAACACGACAATACAGTGGGACGCTGTAGAAGAAGGTGAGACTACTACCTCAGTAGAATATGAAAATGTCAAAAAAATGTCTTAACATCAAAATATTATGAGAACACAATTGTGAGCAGTAAGACAAACGAAGTCTCCGGAATTGATGAATACTCATCCGTCAATATCCAAAATGTTCTCCATAGGGAGATTATTATTCGAAACCAAATCCCAGAAGCTGTTAGAAGATCAAGGAAATCATCTGCAACTTCCTGTAATGCTCACAACCTTCACCTAACAAAAATAATGATGAATGCCCTTAATGATATCTGGACTAGAGATATGAAAAGAGAAGTCTATTTGTTCAAGGCGAGTATTGTATGGAACATGGTCCCAAGGAAGCTATCTACTGGTCGTCAATTTCATCTAAGAGAGGAGCCACTAGAAATAGACCAAGCTATAAGAATCTGGATGGAAAGAGCAAAGGCTTCACAAATTAACCTGAGAAATCAAGAAAGCAAGGAGAGCATGATCTTTCTTATCACAACTGAAGATGTAAATCTGATGATGGGTATGATTCCTACAAAAAATTTAGATTGATCTAAATTAAGTTGGATACATCAAGGTGTATCTAAGCAGAATGTCAAGGAGGATGTCATAACTATACCCTGCTACATCATTGGGCATCTCTACATCAAAGATTGTGTGAAGGAAAAACATATTACAATAAAGAAGTCGGCCACTGATCTAGATGTTACTAATGAACTAGATGTGAAAGTTTCCCCAGTTCACAAAAGGATTCTTCAGTTTCTATCCTTCTACAACAACTCTAGTGTGATCTCAAATTGCTCTTCTCCCACGGAATATTGCTTAAAACTCACTCACTTCATTGAGATGTCTCAACAATCACCGTCCTTATCTTCCAAAGCAGGGTCTTACTTAATTGTGCACACTGAGGTAACTAGTCCTAATAAGATTCTGAATGATGCACAGTTAAAAATGGTGCATATTTTGAAAACCGAGGACTTAACCAAAGAGACTGAAGATGATCTTAAAAATGATGACAATAATGTTCCTGACAATATCGATGACATTGACACTGAAGGCTGCAGTGTTGATGAAGGAGATGGCGGTACTAGTATGTCCAATAAAGGTTCTAAAGCTAACAACATGCTTGATGAGGGCACTAAGAAAGAAGATCTTGATGCAACACAGGTTGAAAACTTGCAAAGCAAGTTAGAAGTCTGCATCTTTGAGGAACCATAAATTTCAAAAAAAAAAAGAAGGGAGAAGACAGTTGGTTACTTTTATGGCCAAACAGGGGGAGTAGTAATGTCATCCCAGAACCAGAACAACAAGTATGTGTGGTCAACAATTCTGATATGTGTACCTTTGTGTTGATCTGTTTAATTGTGTGCAGTATAGTAGTTTATTTCTGTTATACTTGACAGCTGCTCATGTGGTGTGGTATGTTGTACTGTATTAGCTCTGATTGTGTATGTTTTTGTGTTTTCTGCTGCAAGTGTTTCTCTGATATGGTGTGACAGGTTGTTTTAGCCAAAAATTTGCCAAAGGGGGAGATTGTAGGTGTTTTCATGATTGGCTGCATTTGTGGTAAAACATTCTTGGGTGTTTAGTGTCTTGACTGATGTTATGACATGATTCATATGGTGTTATGCAGGTTGCATATGTTTAAGCTAATACAGGTTTTTGTTAGTGAATGTCATGACCGATGTCATGACATCCATGTCTGACAGCAGGAGTTGTTATGTTTTATTTTATTGTTTCCTGATTTCTCTCAATCTACAATTTAGGAAACTTTTTATTGTGTGCTGAATATTTCGCCTAGAAGATTTCATTAACAACACATTTTGTAACAACCTGATGACGTGTAAATTAGGTTAACTTGGTTAACCCTAATTTGGTTCGTGGAAAGCCCGAGGCCCAAGTGCTGCATATAAGAAGACTGCAATCCTAATTTGGAATGCAGAGAGAAAGATTTGTTAATTGTGAAGAACCGTAGTTCTGTAGCTCTGTTTTTTAATCTCTTGTACACCAAGCAATTGTCTTTTGATGATTGTATTGGAATAGGTTGTTTTTGTTATTTGTCACTCTAAGCTTTTAAGCACGAGTGTGTGTCTCTTGATTGAAGCTTTTAAGCAGATCAAGGTGTGTTTTTGAAGTGTGTCTTCTCTCTTAAATTTGTTTGATGTTTGTTTGTAATCACTATTGTGATTGAGGGGCAGTGAGTGGGGATACTTAGGTCTAGGAATAGATTGGAATTTTATTGGGTAGGTTTTAAGTGAGGAGTTGTAAACGGGGGAGTTTAACTCCGAATTAATTCTGCTTATATTTGATTCCCTCCCTGACTTGGTAGCCCCTAGAGTAGGTATTGTTGTATACCGAACTGGGTGAACAATTTGTTGTGTTCTTTACAGTTTTTATGCACGTCTGTTTTAACGCTTTATTCTCTCTGAGTGTGGATGTCATAATATCTAGTACGACATCACGTGTGAGTTACTAGAATTTTCAAAAATGAAAGACAATTTTAAAGATTATGCAATGTTACATATAGATTGTGTTATTTAAAATATTTTGTGGATAAAGGGACTACAAATAGCCTCAATAATAGCAAAATAAGTTTTCTCACTTAGCTCTTTAGTTAACACAAATAGGAACTTGAGAAGTCATAAAACTAGGGCTCCCTTCTTAACTTACCATTTTTATGAGGGACCAGAGTTATTATAGCACCCTAGAGCGGCCCTATTCCGGGATATTGTTTGGCATAACCACCCTCTTATCGTTGTCTTCTTCCTCTTTGCCCATGTACATTACCTTTTCCTCTTCCCCTCTTTGAATCACTCTTCTCATCTTCTCCTTTCTTTTCTTTTATTTTTGTTTTTCTTTTCTTTTCTTTTCTTTTTCTACTTCAATTTTGTTTTTTCTTTTTTTTTCTTTTTTTTCTTCTACTCTATTTTACTCTACTTTATTTTCTTTTTTCAGTTTCTTTTCTTTTTCTATTTTCGTTTTTCCTTTTTACTATCATCTTTTACTCTTTTTTTTACGCTCTTTTTATTGTCTTTTATTTTCTACTATGTTTTTCTTACTCTTTTTTTTTTAATTCTTCTTCCCTTATTTTTTTTAAAAACTCCTTCCCCTGTTGTTTTTGTTTTTTAATAGTTTTTACTTTTCTTAAAAGTCTTAAACTTATTTCAACTTCTCTAATATTTTTTAGAAACTTACTACTCTTCTTTCTCTTTTATTTATAGACAATGGCACCACCTTTGACTACATCATTGAATATTGTATTTGTTGCTTCATGTGGTTAAATGTTTAGGCCAACTGATAGTAATGTTGACATAGCATGGAAATGTAATCATTAGAAGGATTTAAGTAGAGAAAGAAGACATTAACTAGGTATAAAGGATGATGTAGTTTCTTGCGTTAAAACACCCCCTGATGTTAAAGCACTATTACATGCTGATTTGGTTGAGAAAGAGAGAATTAAAAAATGAGTGGAAGAGATGCTAGTGCAATTAGATGAAGATGTTAATAATGAAATTAAGGAAATACGAAGAATTCGAAGTAGAAAGAGGCTTGTTGAGCCTCTTCACATGTTGTCAAGAAGACTAAAGTTCCATTGGATTTAATGTTTAAGAAGAATATGGACACAAGCATCAATGATGTGTGTGATAAAGAAGCTAAGGCAAGAACTATATAGTAAATTGCTCGTTTATTTATAAGAATGAAGTTGGATTTAATGTAACAAATGCAAAAACCTTTAAGTTGATGTTGGAAGTCGTTGGAACATATAACACCCCCAATTCTATACTAAAAAAATAAGGCATACATTTGCATAAATCAGAGTAAAGAAGCATGCATCTCACGAGGGCGTTACACATATCTCAAAATAAAACAAACATTTTATCTTTAAACATGCAATGGTCATTTCCAAATAACACGGGATTTAAAACAACATGCAAAACCACAGCGGAGTAATCATCTCATCAATTAAATGGTATAATCGGATGATTCCCATACATCATCCACCATGTCTCAACATCTCGGCTCAAGGCCACACATTAACAAAATAACATATTCAAATACGAATACAATATGAGTAAACAAATATCTCATAACATCGAGTCATAAAAACATAAAACCCAAATCCCATGTGTTACATATGACCAGAGCACAAGTGACTACTTAGTCACGACATTCTACAAGAGATCTAAATTCCTAAGCTAAGCCTCCTTCGAAGCACCACTATCCTCGAAAACCTGCGCGTTACCAACAAAGGATAACATTCAAACAGAAGGGTGAGAATTCAACTTCTTATAGATAAACATAATATGGGAAATGTAAAACACAACAAGAACACGTTTCAAGAATCCATCACTCTTCACATAAACATGCATCATATGCAATTAATCAAGATTCACATATTCATATCATACAACCTAGCTCATTCAATTCCACATAATCAAACATGATTTCTAAACAATGTACATAGTCATGTTTCACCAACACATAGATTCTAAGTACATATCCTTTTCGACAACATTCACGAAGTAACAATTGTATTCAAACATAATCATATTCTAAATATACAAGTTATCATCACATAATCACATATACATGTTTTTCCAAAATATATAGACATGTATAAGATTCACCGATGTATCGCAAGTATGAACATATATCACCAAATGCACATATTCATCTATATTCCATTTCACAAAACATCATAGAATATATTTACATCATTGGAATCGTGTCATTAATATTACAAGTATACATGTAATCACCTCTCTTACCTCATGTATCATCATCAATCAAACATAATTCACATATCCACACATATATACATATATCATTAGTACATATAAATTCACATCTACGTCATATATGTTTCAATCACATATATCACATTCATAACATAACAACTATTCATATCAAACGAATCACAAATCCACATATATGCATATCCACCAACATCATTCCACACAATTCATATCACATAAATCACACCACCAACAACATTTCACACCGACACGTGCGACTCTAGTGTGACTCAATGCGATATGCATGTGGATCCCATCCGTTATCATTTCCGATCATGCCGATTGTCTTTCCTCTATAGACTAGATAACCACCTCAAAGCTCCATACGGCGTTAAGCTTTCAAATCCCATTCGGTGTTAGATTTGGGACAAGCAAATAATCTTCGTGAGATTACCCGACATTGCCACTTTCAAAGACTCATGCTTGTGTACGTGTGCAACAAAACAAGACTCATGCATCTAAGACGATCTCTATCTCTTAAACTACACAATCACATATTTCCAACATTGCACAATATACACAACATGACTTCAATGCCAAACAATGCATCACTCAACACACATCAATCAATCACAAGTATTCAATTCTAGCATCATCATTATTCAATCCACATCTCGATACATACACATTTAAATGATCATTATAAACAAGACACATTCAAATAGTATATATATATATATATATATATTCATCCCAACATATCATGGATATCACATCACTTAACGCATCTATGAATATTAGCCATAAGTCATTAATTCATAATGTACACATAAGTAAGTCACATGTTATCCATATATTAACACCAAAATTAAACCATTAAACATCAACCAACTCTATCCTATCATATAGATAATCTCATTAGCTTCCTAACGCTTCGAACGACGCATAAAACGGAGTTACGGATCAAAAGTTACGGTCTTTACAAAAATCTGGCAAAAATGGAAGTCTACAGGTCGACGGATGGGATTCATAGGTCGACGCATGGATATTTTCCATCCCTCTTGGGTAAGCTCTCGTCGACCTATGATTTGACGCAAGGCATTCTATAGGTCGACGCAAAGCATCTACAGGTCGACGCATGCTGAAGGAAAATGGATTTTCCGCTATTTTAGGCTGCTCAGGTCGACTCATGCCTCTGTGTAGTTGACCTATGCTGCGTAAAACTCAGAAAATCACCATTTTCTTCCCCATTCCCCTCATACAACACCCATTAACCCAAACACAATCCATACATCAATTGAAAGCAAAATTGGCACACATATAATTAGGGGTGATCAAAACCAAATCAACCCAATAGAAAACCGCAAACCAAACCGAAACCGCAAAAAAACGCATTTGGTTCGGATTAGTTTGGGTCAGTTTTTACAAAACCGCACGGTTCGGTTCGGTTTGCGGTTTGTATTTTGTAAACCGAACCAAACCGAATCAAACCGCATTATGTTACAACCTAAATTTTACTTAACTCACATCCAACCCAAACTTAAACTTATTATACATTAGCATTATGATTACGAACAATTTTCTCATCCTTACACATATAATTTCAGTCCCGATCTTCTAAAATCTCTAATAACATTATCGCACCTTCTTTGCCACATACATCTTCCATCTTCTTCTATAATCTCTACTCTCTTATATTCTTTCCTTTTCACCTTCTCATTTTTATGTAAATATTTCGTATTTCAGTTTCGTTTTTATCGCACATCTTCTTCTCTAATCTCTCAACACTTTTTTTCTTTTTCACTTTCACTAATCTTTCGTCTCTTCTATTTTTTTGTTTTGTTATAATAATTTTTATATTTTTTTATGCTATTATTTTATGTTTAATATTCCACTTTTGTCTAATTTAATTTTTGCATATTAAATGGAAAATTGTTGTCAAAATATGACAATTTTTGTTGTTATTTGATAGTGTATGAATGTATAAATATAAAATTATGTTATCATCTATATATGTATGTATGGCTCAATAAAATATTTGTAAAAAACCGAACCGAACCAAACCGCATTAGTTTGGTTTGGTTTGGTTCGGATATTTTTTAAAAGCCAACCGAACCAAACCAAACCGCACTATTTTTTCTCTTGCGGTTCGGATGATTTTTTTCGTCAAAACCGCCCAAACCGCACCGCGAACACCCCTACATATAATGTTCTTAATCATGTTTCTAACCATGGGTCATTCATACAACACATTAAACATGAACAAATCATAAAATCTCATTGTTTTATCATAAGCCCTAACATTTTCCAAAACTATGAAATGAAGAGATGAAATATTACACAAACACACATTACCCAATCATGTAAACTATAAGAACTTGGATTCAAACCCTTACCTCTTGAATTTCTCCTTCTAACTTCAAGAAATCTACAATTCCTCTTCTCTTATTCTTTCTCCTCTCTTCTCTTCTTTCTCTTCTTTTCCCCTAATTTGTGTTATCTCTAAAACCCTAGTTTTCCTCTTCTTACTATCTTTCTCTTAATGGGCTTAGTTATGTTATTACCCACCCATCCAATTATTAATTAGGCCCAATACATAGTATACTACTAATAACCTAATTAAATCATAAAACACAAATATGCATATAATTAGATATTTCAATTAATTAGTAATACCACATAATAATTAAATAAACAAATAATTAATAAAACACACAAATTAGCTAAATAAAATATCTAATAAAATCGGGCTGTTACAGAACATATCGTCCTCATTTGAAACCACCGAGCTTTCATAAACTGATGGTTCCACTCCTTCAAAGTGAGTTGGAATATGCAAAAGGTTTGTTGAAAAACCATGTAGTGCAAAGGATTAAGTATGGATGTTCAATTATGTCATATAGTTGGACGGATAGAAAAGGTAGAATATTGTTAAATTTCTTGGTTAATTCTCCCGCGGGAACTATGTTTATGAAAAGTGTTTATTCTTCTGACTATACCATGACGAGAGATAAGCTAGCTGGGTTGTTGAATACTTTTGTTAAGGAAATGGTTGAACAAATGTTGTTCAATTGATTACTAACAATAAAAGTAATTATGTGATGGCTGGTAAAATGTTAACTTTAAAGAAGCCAAACATGTTTTGGACTTCATGTGCTTCCCACTGTATAGACCTTATGTTAGAAGATGTAGAAAATTTTCCAAGGCTTCATAAAGTTATACAAAATGGAATTAAGGTTGTGGGATACATTTATAACCACGCATTTGCTTTGAATCTAATAAGAAAGACTACCAATAATGTCAAATTAGTTAGAAATGGAGTGACAAGGTTTGTTGCCTCTTTCCTTACTCTACAAAGATTGAAAAAACTAGAAAACAAGCTTAGAGAGAAGTTCACTTGTGAAGATTAGGTGAATTCCAAGTGTGTCAAGGATCCTAAAGGAAAAAGGGTAACTAGTATTTTACTTATGCCATCCTTTCAGAATGATGTTGTCTACACTCTTAAGGTCATGACGCCTCTTTTAGATGTACTAATAATGGTTGATAATGAAAGAGACCCGCAATAGGTTACATATATGTCGCAACAGGGTTAGAAAATGAATCAATTGAAAAATATTTTAATTCATATTCAAGCAATTACAAAGTCGTATTTGCAATCATTGATAAAGGATGGGAATGTCAACTTCATCATCTGTTACATGTTGTAGTTTACTATCTGAATCCTGGATATTTTTATAATAAGCCAATAATTTAGAATGATCCTAAATTGGTGAGAGGCCTCCATAAATGCATTGAGACACTTAGTGGATGAAATTAAGTGGAAGATATGATTTCCGTTCAATTGGCATAATACAAGGGTGCTACATGTATCTTTGGTATATATGCAATAATTAGACAGAGGTCGACATTAGCTCTAGGTAAGGTGGAAGTTCATTTTTTACATTTGTTGGTCGCATGATACACTTTGTGTATATCCTAATGTAGATGATTTTTTTACTTGTAGCTGAGTGGTGGAAATCTTATAACGCAAAAACTCCAAATTTGCAATTATTGGCGGTTAAAGTAGTGTTGAGTTTGACTAGCATTGCTTCCGAATGTGAGCGTATTTGGAGCATGTTTGAGTATGCAAGTTTAAATTTTTACTAGGATATTAAAGTATCTTACATTCAAGTATTATTAAACTAATACTTCAAATTATTGTATTTTAGATTCATTCTTAGAAGAGAAATAAGTTGGAGCATCAAAGGTTGCAATACTTGGTTTTCATAAAGTATAACCAATCTATGATTAAAAGATTTAAAATTCGTAACAAGATTGATCGTATGGTTTTGAGTGAGATTAATTATCACATTGAATGGTTTGTTAGAGAGATAGGAGAAGATGGTGAACGTGTAGAAGAAGACTTGATTCATGAAAATGATGGTTTAACTTGGTCTCAAGTTGTTGATACATGTGGGGTTAATGAGCATGTAATTTACACTAGGAGGACAAAGCAACTTGAAGTTTCAAGTATATATAGGGCATCAATAGAACAACAAGTGGTGGTAGAAGATGTTGAAGAAAATGAAGAATTGGAAAATGACGAAGATGAAGAATTGGAGGAATATTTTGAAGAAGAAGAAGAAGACATCTTTGATTTCTATGTTTGTTTGAATTTTCATATAATAGTACTCTAAGTTTGACTTTTAATATGTGATGTTTTGAATTTGATTAAGAGTATTCCTATAATATTTTGAAACAAGATGGATTTGAAACAAAGTAGAGTTTCCAACTGAGGGCGTAGCCATGCTTCACAGTGCAGAAATAGACGGCAACCTGAAACAAGATGGATTTGAGGAGAGGAAGAAGAAAAATATCAATTTGAAATATCATTTCCATTTTGGATTTAGTCCTCCTTTTTAAAATAATTACACTGTACTTTCTGTGAAATAATAGAGTATCAAAAGAGGAAAATGTAAAAATAATTCCACGTCATCAGCGTTAGCCACGTCATTTTTTTAAACAACAGTTTAACGTCATGTACTAATCCCAAAAGAAAATCAAGGGACTCTATCCAAAAAACATATTTAGGGATTAAATTAAGAAACACACCAACTTACAGGGACGAAATGACTATTTAAACTTTAATCTTTCATACATATGTTTTTATATATTATTCATATAACTAGTCCAAAATATTATCCCGTTTTCTGCTATCTCGTTGTCCCATTTTTGGGGTCAATTGCTCCACTCCTCTATCTGGAATTAATAACTCTAAGAGGGGCTTGACACATGATATTTTAGAAAAAGACACTATACACTCTAGTCAGGCTAAATTAACGTATATTGTTTGTTGTAATAACACCTGCTTCGAATTTGTGTTTTGTTATGCAAGAAATGGTAAAAATAACCATTTCCCAAGTATATATTTACTTGTACTTTCTTCATGTCAAGTATATTAGTTGTGCAATTTCATTCTCCCATTTTTTTCAAGCATTTTGTTCTCTTATATTTTTCTCATATGTGATTCGATAGTTTTCGTCTTTTTTTTAAAAAAATAAACAAACACAATTAAAAAAAAAATTATAAAAAAGTTTAAAATGGACTTGTATAATTTCCATCTAACGGAATTTTTAATTAGAAGCTCAAGTGTTTTGTGGAGTCTTTAATTCAGAAAAAAAACCCTAATTTTAGAAGTTGATTGTCACATTGAGCCTAAGTTATTTTTTAAAAAAGTAAGATGAAGAGTGATAATTCATAAAAGAAAAACTATAAAGGGCAAAGTTATTTAAAAATGACTTAATTTTTAGGAGTAAAAATTATAGAAGGTCACCGTGTATAAATTAAACCCTTTTTTGATTAAAAAAAGAGATTATTTTAAAGAGTTTATATAACTTTGTTTTTAATGTGAGAAGAAGACACAATATACCTTGATTACATACAAAAGACGCTTAATTAATCAACAATGTGAAATATAAATAAAATTGATAATTGTTTCAAACTACTCAAACGATTAGGGTGATTCAAATTCAAATTCAGATTATATTAATGTCTATAGATTAATGTAATAATGTAAATATGCAATTATAGTTCTCTTTTGGCTCAAATAATGTAATTCTTTTATAGGAATTATTCATTAAACTTAAAGATTTCCCCACCTAAACTTTTAGGTAACAAATGTGTTATCTTTGGCATTACATATGCCATTATAGTAACCTTGTCTGTGTACTTTTTACAAAGGAAATAGGAAAGGTTGTGGTTAAGGAAAGGATAACTAGAGTTATGAAGGCCATGTGAGAGAGATAGTGGAGAAAGGGAACATGAATGACTTGGTCACAGCTGGAAATGGAAAGAGATGTCATGGCATTTGTTGGCTTCATTGAAGTTCTTTTTGTGAAATGACTTATATGCCCTTTTCTCTGTCTTTCTGTCTTATTCGAAGTCTTAAAATTCTCGGATCCTTTTGATTTGGTGTCTTTCTTGTGTCTATTGTTTGTGTGCAATGGCAAAGAATCTAAGATTTTTCTGATAAGTTAGTTGTCCATTTGTACAAAAATATAAAATCCTTTTATCTTAAATTTTGACATACTATACTACGATAAAAAATTTGTCTAAATATTTTTGTATTAGTTGTGAACAATTAGAAAATATCCATTTCATATAGGTAAAGAAAAAGGGAGAAGAGCGAGGTCGATTTTGGTGAGAAATTTATGCACTATCATCAGGGCCAGTCCTGGGTCAAAACAACCAAGACACAGTCCATGGCCTCAAAAAACATGGCGTCTCAAAATAATTGTTCATGGACTTTATTGAAAAATATTAAGTTATGTGTTCAAATCTTGACTCTAGCAAATATTTTTATCTATTTTTTTCTTCATTTTTTTGTTAAAGAATAACCGTAAATTAATATGCATCATACATTGATATGCATCATACATACATTTATTATTATTATTATTATTATTATTATTATTATTATTATTATTATTATTATTATTATTATTTTAGTTTTATTTTCAAAAAGTAATATTTTTTCTCAAAAAAATATAACCTTTAAATATTAATTAAAGTAAAAGAGAAAAATAAAATTTAAAAATCTAAATTCAAGACTGATTACTAAATTTTTTCCTTTTTTAATTGGTAATTCTTTTTTTTATTATTGTTTACTATTCAATTTGTGTAAATTCTTCAAATTGAAATTTGTTTAATTCGACGGAGTTTGTTATAGCAAAAATTGTTTTGATATAAATTAAAAGAAACATGAAAAATTTGTTTAAAAAAATGCTAGAAGGGGAAATTTTTTTTAAATAGTTAGAAGGTAATTTTGATAATATTAATTGGAATATCACTTTTTTTTTTGTTGGTGATGCTATTTACAGTTTAAATAAATGATGTTATTTTTTTAAAACAAAATTATATTATTTATTAGGGGCCCATTTTTATTATTCGCCCTGGGCCTCTAAAAAGTCAGGACCGGCCCTGACTATCAATGTAAAATCAATCAATTATAAAAGATAAGAATATTGAAAATACTTGACTTTTATCTTATCCTATTTTAGATTAGATAGACATAAATCTTCCATTTAAACGTACTACAAACTACTCTTCAACGGTCCATTTGAAATTGAGGCGGAACAACAAACCTAACAATGAAAAGAATTATGAGAGGTATCACTGGATCAAAACTAAGACACTCTCCAACTTATAAGTTACATTTCAAAATCACTCATATAGATTAGCTCGATTCATTAGTTTGAATCAATGGCATGCTAGGCAGGGGCCAAAGGTTTCTTTTCCCTAAAAAAATTTAAACATTGTTTTGAATGACTTTCTAGAAAAAATAGCTGCATGCAACACCGTCCAAGCAGTCGGGCAATCATTACTTTGTTATCAAAACCAACAATTCAACCTCAAAATCACACTTCGACCCTGGTGGCCAACAACAAAACATATATTCAAGATCTAGAGGCGTTGGTTTAAGACATGACATGAATGACCATCAATCAAAACTACCATATTTATCTAATGGAAAACAACCATAATGGATCCTTAATTTTCCATCCAACGAGAGCTTCACGAAGATCCACATAATTTTTCCCACACATTATACATCGTCACCGCAATGCCACCCTATCTTCTCAAACCTACAAGGAGAAACCCAACGCTAAAATGATTTTATTCCCCGAGATCCACACACATAACAACATTTGGATGCATTAGTCCAATGCAGTAGTTGAGAATTAAAGATACTTGATAATATCTTTCCAATCTTCATGTCACTTGAAAATCCGCCCCAAATGGACATGTAAGATAGAACACTACTATTGGGGAACACGTAGAAAACATAAAAAGAGTTCTCGGTTAGACTACTTTCAGGATTAACGACTGATCCTACAAACAATCACAAGTCTTTTCATCATTCTTTGTCCTTACTCAAACGCTTTATGGGAAACATTCCAGAAGGTCGCTAATCTAAATACTACTCCAAGTCAAGCCTTCTTAATTGTGGAGTTCTTATCTGTTAGGTTAATGAAAAGAATATACATCTTGTTGGTATAGGTGGTATCAATCAATCCTTATAAGCTTTCATTTAACCATGCACTTCCTTCTCTGCAAAGTCTCAGGATCCCTCTCATTCTCATGTGAATTCGAGGACCACTCTTCGCCCTCTTTGGCCTCGGATGTTACATGCCCACTAGCTTCTGTTTGGTTCGTCCCCGAACCATATGGTACTGGGAGAGGTTTGGTTAATATACCATTTGTAACGCCCTAGACTGCTTTCAGGATTACCAATTAACCCCACACATAACCACGAGTCTTTTCAGTATGCATTGTTCTGGCTCACACGCTTTTCGAAACTTCTCAGAAGGTCACCCATCCAAATACTAGTATAAGTTAAGCCTCCTTAAATGTGGAGTTCTTGTTGGTATAGGTAGTAACAATCAACTCTTATAAGCCTTCCTTTAACCATGCAGTCCCTTTTTTGCACAACCTCAAAATCCCTCTCATTTTGATGTAACTTCGGTGACCACTCTTCATCCTTTTCAGCCTCGGGTGTTACAATATCAGCATTTTACTTCCCACTATATAGCATCTCCACGATACCAATGACCAATAAAATGCTACCAGCCATAATCCAAGAAAAGGACAAACCGCTTAATTATTACATTGAGCATTTCAACAAAGAGGTAATCCTAGTAAGGATGTTGATGTCACAATGAAAATATACCTTATAGAAATGAGAATTCTTTCCAAAAGCATGTTTTCTAAAGAAATCAGTATTAACCTTCTACACGATCTAAACGACATATTATATTGAGTTGAAACATACATCCATTATAAAGAGAAGTTTATGACCGGGAAAGAAAAGAGAGTAAGGAGTTGGATCGACCTACGCCTAGAAAAAAACATCTTGAAAGGAATCTTTTAGGATGCGTCAGCTTGATCTCTACCGCGAAAAAGAACAAGGTAACAACTTTCGAACAGAAAAGACCGAAAGCCCATAAGTTACAATTCGACCCGTGGGCATGAAAAATGGAAATATATCACATCAATCGATGTAGTACATGTCGTTCTCTACATAATTCCATGAGAAAATTTCTCTACTTCCCTTGTAGTGTTCGGAGGATCTCCCACCAGAATAAAATCATGAAAGAGGAAATTCAGAGTCATGTTAAGCATCGCCCACCACTCTATTACAACCATCAAAGAATCCAAACTTGTCAGTCGGCCTTCGTTGCCTTTCTAGGATAACAAAATAATGGGTGGCCCCATCATAATTTCCCTTTATCAGTGCGGGTATGTTTGGGAAATTTTCAAGTTAAAATAGTTCTCGTTGATCAAGGTAGCTCCTGCAACATCGTTTACTCCAACCTATTTCACACTTTCTAGCTAATAGAGAAAAACCTGATCCCATATGTAGAGGCCATGTGAAGTTGTTCATCAACTTCAATAAGGAAGTAACTTGGAAGTCACACAAAGTCTAATTTTTAACGTTTGACTGCAAATCATATCCATAACTACATCATTGAAATACTCATGCTTGTAGATATGAGTGTTGTCTCCTCGACTCCATATTTGAAGATGAAGTACCATTTCTCACCAACCAAAGTTGAAGTGATCCATGGCGATATCGAGATAACATGTAGGTGTTTATTTATAGCTCTAAAGAACTATAAAGAGGTCATAAAGATTTAGAGGGATGGTCAAGTCATTGAATCAAAAGGATAAAAGATCAAAGGAAATCCAACTGGTATGAATATCAGTGAATTGATACAATGTCTTGACAAATTCAGCCCACGCAATAAGTACAAGAAGATGATAGTCGGAGGAGAAAAATCTAATGACCCGTTATAGATGGGAAGTGTTTCCTCATACAACTCAGAGAGGACCCGATAAGGAACCTCAATATAGGGGCAGAGTTCCATGAGCTTGTCATAAAATAGTTGGTGGCATGATTGTTAATCGATATGTCTAATATCGACCCCATAACCTCTTAATATAAGTTGACTCGTTTAATTGTTGTGTTGTACACAATCATAATCCTAAATCTCCATAAAGACCAAGATTGCGAAAGATGTTATGTCTGATTTTGTAAAATCATGATTTGTATATAAAACTAAGTACACCACTTGATTGTGAAATATTATTTTGGTAGAAAAAAAATTGATAAAGAGAAAATGTGTGTCAACTATATTGATTTTAACAAGGAGAATCCTAAGTACGTCCAATCTCCAGTCAACATCGATAAGTTAGTTGATAACTCTTCCAATTTTAAACTTTTATCTTACGTATGCATACTCAAATTACAACTAAATTCACATGAACTTACAAAGACAATTTATGAGCATATCCATAAATTATTTCAACAACATAATGTTAGTTGGACTCAAGAACGCAAATTTACTTACCAATGGATGATGTAGAACATCTTCTTTAAAAAAATAAGGAACATGTTTGAAGTTTATATAAACACCGTGAAAGAAGTGGATCATACTCAACTTCTTACCAAAAATTTCAAGATTTCAAAGAGATTTGAATCCAAAATATTTAAGTTCCACTACACTTTCCAATATGAATGCAGATAGATAACAATATTGCTACCGAGGCCAAAAAATGATAGGGACGTAAAATATGTTTGATAAGTGGCAAAAGAGGGATAAGAGAAAAATGTGAAATATGTTCAACTTGTTGTACTTTTCACAAGAATTTCGAAACCGTTTATCAAACTAGTAATGTTGGTTTGGTTCAATTTTTAAATAAATTAAAAATATTTGATTTTTAATTCATTTCGATTTAGTTTTTTCATTAAACTATGCCATTAACAACTCCCTTGAGCTAGAACTTTCTAGTTGGCAGTTGTACATTAAAAAGTTGGGAAAAAATAGAGGAAGCTAAAGAATATTGAGGAAAAGTGTTAAAAAGCAAGACCATTCTGTCTGTGGTTACTCTGCACCAACGTATAATATGACAGCGTAAAGACACCATTAGTAATTTGAAAGTTTGGTACTCAAGTGGTTCCACAAACAATGCACTTTGTTCTCATGGCTTTGTTACCTTTTAACTCTGCTTCACAATTTCACCAAATCATTGTAACACCAAAATCTTTTAACACATTTTATTTATTTATTATTATTGATTAAAATTAATATGAAATTATAAACCAAGCTCCTTTGCCTTACTTTAGCTTCACAAAAGTTTCCCCCACTTTGCTTATGATTAGAGAAAATGTCCCTCTTCTTGTTACTTGACAACATTATGAAAGAAAAATTTCTTAAAAATCTACATTTATGAATTAGTTTTTATGTATGTCTATGAGTATTTAACTAATTTAGATGTAGTAGTTTAACCTCGTAACTTCAAATTCATATTCTCTTTAAAACAATTAATCATGAATATTATTTAATTAATAAAAATTACTTTAATTAATAAAAATTACTTTTCCAACAAATAGGTAGGTCTAAATTGAAATTTGAAGTGAGAATTTTTAAAACCTAATAATAACATTGAAATTAGAGATCTTTTAAACCTAACTATATTTTGCAAAATTGAATATGTGGAGCTCTAAGTGAGAGCATCCAAACTAGTTTGATTATTACAAGACTCGAGGTGTGTTTGGATTAGCGGTGAACAAAATTGATTATAATAGAATTGAGTTTGGTAGAATTGATTTTATTAGAATTTAGTTTAGTAGAATTGATTTATGTTTGGATACATTCATATAAAAGCGAGTTGAACAATAAATTACATGTAAAATTTAACCAGAATCAATTCTGGAAACAGAAGCTACAAATTCTAGCTTCAAGTAGAATCAATTCTGGAGACAGAATCAATTCTGGAAACAGAAGCTACAAATTCTAGCTTCAAGTAGAATCAATTCTGGAGACAGAATCAATTCTATTTTTGTCTACCAAACATCTTTAAATCACTCAAAATTAATTCTACACCTCTAAAATTGCTTTTGGCATTTCTAAAAGCCATATCAAACATACACTCAGACTCTCGTGTGAGTAGCAATAGAGACTTGTATGTTAGAAAAGATATCAGTTAACACTTGATAAAATGTCAGCAGATGAATATCTAAAGATTGTACTTTTCTTATATTATAATAATTATTTTTTTTGTAAATGAATGAGAGTATAAAAATGATTATTACAATTTTCACCAACATAAATGGTGGTTAAACACTCTTTTAATTTTTCTCTCAAAAAAACTTTCATTATGATGTTGTTATAAAAGTGTTGTTACGAAGGTGATGATTTGAAATGAACAATGGGAATGGATTCTATAACAATGCATGTAAGAAATAGAAGGTTAAAATATAAGGAGATTTTTTCTCCTTTTTCTTTCCATTGGTTTTTTTATAATTTCTACCGTACTTTAATTGTTGTAAATGTGCTTTAAAATATTTGTTGATAAAGAGAAAGAAAATATGTTTCGAGATGGCAAAAAATCAAGAAATCAAAAAACAACAAGAATGTCTGGTCTAGGCGTGGTTCACGGATTTTGGATTTGACTGGTTCAATTTGCAGACCTGTTACTTAATATTAGAATATTTGATATATATATATATATATATATATATATATATATATATATATATATATATATATATATATATATATATATATATATATATATATATATTAATTTAGAAATAGTCTAATTTAATATAAAATATATTATAAGATATTTATAATATTTTATTCTAATTGTTGTGAAAAACGATACCAATAACAAAGTATAATAGGGAATTAGAGAGGATAAGAAGAACACAAGAATTGGTTATAACTGCTATTCTTTCACTTTCTCTTAAAACAAGATTACAAGTTTACAAGAATAACAAATAACCTCTCTCACCCTAAATTAGGATTTGCAGCTTAGCAATGATGAGAGACTAGTATGCTATTTATAATAAAACTTAACATACTAACTAATGGGCTTTTTCAGCAAGGCCCATTACACAAGCCAACTTAATACACAAGCTAACTTAACAAATTAGGGTTTAAACACTAAAACCTAATTTAACATGCTAACAACCCTAGCATCTTCGACATCTGCATGCTCGACCCATCTTCGACTACAGCATGCACACTTCGACACCAGCATGTGAACAATCCTTCGACTTCATGCTTAACCCTGTCGAACTGTCGAACCAAGAAGCTACCCTTCGACAATACTAGAGTTCGATCCAATATCTCACAAATCTCCACCTTGGACCTAACTCTACAACGTCAAGGAACAAACTAGCTTTCTTCATGCAGCTTTATCAACTGCATACAGTGGAAAAACTTGCAACTCGGCAATGTCTTGGTGATCATATCAGCAGCATTGTCTTCAGTCGAAACCTTCAGCACTTGGACTTCTCCACGCTCGATTACTCCTCTGACGAAATGCAGCCTCACATCAATGTGCTTAGTTCGCTCATGATAGGCCGAATTCTTCGACAGGTGTATTGCACTTTGACTATCACATTTAACAGTGATACCTCGACCTTGAAGTTTCAGCTCATTCGCAAAACCTTCAAGCCACAATGCTTCTTTCACAGCTTCAGTTAGGGCAATATACTCCGCTTCAGTGGTTGATAGAGCAACAACCTTCTGAAGTGTTGCTTTCCAACTAATTGCTGTGCCAAACATAGTGAAAACATATCCAGAAATAGATTTTCTGGAATCCATACAACCTGCATAATCAGAGTCGACATATCCTTCTATTATTGCTTTACTATCTTCACCCAAGGCTCCACCATAAATTAGGACTCTATTCAGAGACCCATTTATGTACCTTAAAATCCACTTCAATGCTTGCCAGTGAGCCTTTCCAGGATTCGCCATGTACCTGCTTACAAGACTTACTGCGTATGCTATGTCGGGTCTAGTACAGACCATAGCATACATCAAAGAACCGACTATATTAGCATATGGGATGCTATTCATATAGGCTCTTTCGACATCAGTACTGGGACACTGATCAATACTCAGCTTGAATTGAGGGTTTGTTGGAGTCACAACTGGCTTCGAATTCGACATACCAAACTTTTCAAGAATCTTCCGTAGATATGCCTCTTGAGATAGGCATAACTTCGACTTCTTTCTATCTCTTCGAATGTCAATTCCAAGAATCCTGGAAGCAGCTCCCAGATCCTTCATATCGAACTCCTTATTGAGTTCAGCCTTCACCCTCATCACATCTTCGACACTGTTGCTTGCTATGAGAATATCATCCACATAAAGCAACAAAATAACAAATGAATTACCAGGTCAAAATCTGAAGTAAACACAGTGGTCGAACTGACTTCTAATGAAACTTATGTGTGTCATGAACTTGTCGAATCTCCTATTCCACTGTCGAGGAGATTGTTTCAGCCCATATAAAGATCTTTTTAGCTTGCACACATAATCTTCCTTTCCCTTTTCGACATACCCTTCAGGTTGCCTCATCAGGATCGTTTCATCTAGATCACCATACAAGAACGCAGTCTTCACATCCATCTGTTCCAGTTCAAGATCGAACTGTGCCACCATGGCAAGCAACATTCGAATGGACCTATGCTTCACAACAGGAGAAAACACATCATTGAAGTCGACACCTTCTTTCTGAGTGAAACCCCTTGCAACTAACCTTGCCTTGTATCTTTTCGACGTCACTCCTTCAATTCCTTCCTTAACTTTGAAAATCCATTTACAGCTGACTAACCTTGCCCCAGCAGGTTTCTTGATCAGTTCCCAGGTATGATTATCATGAAGAGATTTTATCTCATCATCCATGGCCTTCAGCCATTCAGTCTTATTTCGACTCCTCATAACTTCCTTATAGTCTCTAGGTTCTTCGTCTAGAACCTCACTTGCAGAGATTAAGGCATAAGCTATAAGATCTGCATATCCAAGTCTCTGAGGTGGCTTGATGACTCTTCTCGACCTATCTCTCGACAATAGGTAGTCATCGTCAGTTTCCTCAACTTCAGCATCTTCTGCTTCTTCTTCGACTTCATCTGGGATATGCAATTCAGCATCAACATGCTCCACCTCAACAGGAATCTCTACCTGTTCCAGCTCTTCGTCAGATGTTTCTGTACTTTGACCAACATCATCAGTTTTCTTAAAAGCCATTTCAGCTTCATTGAAAACTACATCTCGACTGGTGATACACCTCCTGTGACCTGGCTCTAGGCACCATAGCCTATAAGCTTTGACTCCTTCAGGGTATCCCATGAACATGCATTTCAGAGCTCTAGGTTCGACCTTGTCTTGCCTAATGTGAGCATAGGCTACGCAGCCAAATACTCTCAGTTTGTCGAGATCTGGTGGATGTCCCGACCAAACTTCTTCAGGTGTTTTCATATCTAATGCTGTCGAAGGACATCTGTTTATCAGATATGTTGCTGTCGAAACAGCCTCAGCCCAGAACACCTTTGTTAACCCCGCACTAGTCAACATGCATCTGACTCTCTCCAAAATAGTTCGATTAAACCTTTCAGCCAAACCATTTTGCTGTGGAGTACCTGCAGTAGTTCTATGCCTTGCAATACCAGAGGCAGCACAAAAACTGTCAAATGCCTCATTGCAAAATTCAAGGCCATTGTCGGTTCTCAACCTCTTGACCTTTCTGCCAGTCTGATTTTCAACCAGAGTCTTCCAACTTTTGAAATTCTCAAAAGTTTCATCCTTAGTCTTCTGGATGAATACCCATAATTTTCTGGAATAATCATCTACTATGGATAGAAAATACCTTGCTCCTGAATGTGATGGACACCTTGCAGGCCCCCAAAGATCAGCATGGATGTAATCAAGGGATCCATGTGTTCTTTGTTTGCCTTTGTTGAACTTCACTCTGCAAGATTTTCCAAGTACACAGGGTTCACAAAACTTCAGCTTTTCGATTTTGTCTCCACCAAGCAGATTTTGTTTCCCTAATTCGACCAGACCCCTTTCACTGACATGGCCCAATCTCATGTGCCAGATTTCTGTTTTCGACAACGGTTTCGTGGATGCAACATTTGTCGAACCACTTACAACTTCAGCCTCAAGGGTATACAAGCCTTGTTTCTTCACGCCTCTCAAGACTTCCTTCGAACCCTTCATGACTCTTAGGATACTTTTCTCTCCTTGGAAAACATATCCTTTCTTGTCGAATTCACCAAGAGAAAGCAGATTTCTCTTCAAATCAGGAACATACCTGACTTCAGTCAACAACCTTATTGACTCATCATGGAGCTTGAATCTCACAGATCCAACACCTGCAATCTTGCAAGCCTTGTTGTTTCCCAGCAATACTGATCCACCATCTTGATCACATAATTCCTCGAACAAGTCTTTGTTTGGAGTCATGTGCCAAGTGCAACCTGAATCCATAATCCACTCCTTCTTAGAGTCACTGTTTGAAACCACAAGAACATCAGATGATTTGAAATCATCTTGAACAATGGCAGCGTTGCCATTATCCTTACCTCCATGATATTTCAAGCGTTCAGGGCACACCTTTCTTGTGTGACCCTCCTTCTTACAATGGTAGCATCGAATGCCAGATGCTTCGCCACTGTAAGTCTTCGACTGGCTTTTGCCTTTCTTCTTGTCGAACTTACCATCCTTTCGTAAGAGTTTTCCTTTAACGGCCAAACCTTCGCCAACAGTCGAAGGTTTATGCTCCTTTCGTTCATTCAAGTCCTTAGAGTACAAGGCTGATTGAACTTCTTCAAACGTCAGGGACTCCCTTCCATACAAGAGAGTTTCTTTGAAGTGAGCATGTGATCGAGGCAAAGAACACAATAGTAACAGCGCTTGATCTTCATCATCGATCTTCACATCAATATTTTCAAGATCAAGAATTAGCTTGTTGAACATATCCAACTGCTCAGCCAATACTTTGTCTTCAATCATCTTGAATGAATACAAAGCTTGCTTCAGGTAGAGTCGATTTACCAGCGATTTGGTCATATACAAACTTTCAAGTTTCACCCATAACCCTGATGCCGTCGTCTCCTTTGATACCTGCCGGAGAACCTTATCACCAAGGCTCAACAGAATTGCGCTGTGTGCTTTCTCGATCATAGTTGTCTTCTCCGCTGCCGTTAATGCAGCATTCATGGCTGCCTCTCCCTTCAACGCTTCCAAACAACCCTGCTGAACCAGTAGGGCTTTCATCTTCAAGCGCCACAGACCGAAATCATTCACTCCGGTGAACTTTTCAATCTCATACTTTGTTGAAGGCATCTTCTCCACGCTCACCGCACCAATTTGTTGTGAAAAACGATACCAATAACAAAGTATAATAGGGAATTAGAGAGGATAAGAAGAACACAAGAATTGGTTATAACTGCTATTCTTTCACTTTCTCTTAAAACAAGATTACAAGTTTACAAGAATAACAAATAACCTCTCTCACCCTAAATTAGGATTTGCAGCTTAGCAATGATGAGAGACTAGTATGCTATTTATAATAAAACTTAACATACTAACTAATGGGCTTTTTCAGCAAGGCCCATTACACAAGCCAACTTAATACACAAGCTAACTTAACAAATTAGGGTTTAAACACTAAAACCTAATTTAACATGCTAACAACCCTAGCATCTTCGACATCTGCATGCTCGACCCATCTTCGACTACAGCATGCACACTTCGACACCAGCATGTGAACAATCCTTCGACTTCATGCTTAACCCTGTCGAACTGTCGAACCAAGAAGCTACCCTTCGACAATACTAGAGTTCGATCCAATATCTCACACTAATAATTAATGAGTTATATTTTTTAGGTTTGGGTTTTTGCTATAATAAATATGTATCTCTTTGACAATCCTAGAGCTTACAACAACAAGGGAGAGCAAGGGTTTAAAGGCCTTTCTCAAGGATTTTGGCTATTCTCAAGGGAAACCAAGGATTTTGGGTTTGGGTTATTCATATATTGAAGGTTGAAGAGGTTGGGAAATACTAAATAGGGTTAATTGTTGGGCGCCTTCAGGGTTGTTCATGGAAACGTGAAGGCAAACACTATTATCTTATAACTCATATGTAATCTTTTGCAACAACTTTCTAAGTATAGTGAATTGGAGAGTTGCTCTCTCTCCTAGAGTAGATCGCTTGATCGAACTGGATAAACAAACCTTCATTTTTTTCTTGCCTTATTCTATTATATTATTTGTGTACGGATTATTATTGTTGTAGACTATTTATTTTGGTTGCTACTATTCTTTGCCTCACAAATTGATAATAAATTTTGTCGTAATTCACAACAAGATTCACAATATTAATTTATTTCTTAATTCTTCATTTCCTTTTCACCTAAGGAGGACACCTATCAATTCCCCCTTTCGATTTAGGTGGAGGTCTCCAACAGTCCAACAACTCTCCTGCATAACTCGTGGTTGTCCTTAGGTAAGGCCTTGTTCATTTTATTTGAGCAATTGTCATTAGTATGAGTTTTCTCAAGTTGTAATTGCTTAATATACAACATATCATGTATCCAGTGATATCTCACATCAATATGCTATGATCTCGAGTTAAAACTTGAATTCTTGCTCAAGTGAATTATGCTCTAACTATCACAAAACACAACATACTTATGTTGTTCATGCCCTAATTCATGCAAGAATTGCTTTATCCATAACATTTCTTTGCGAGCTTTAGTTGTTGCAATGAATTCTGTCTATGTCAAAGACAAAGCAACACACTTTTGTAGCTTCGACTGCTACAAAATAGCTACCCTTAAAAATGTAATAAAACAATCCATAAATTAATTTTCTATAATCAATATCTCCCACCATATTTGCATTGGTGTAGCCAATGAGTTCAAGTTTTCTACTTCCAAAACACAAACTCATTTTGAAAGTTTCTTTGAGATAACGCAAGATCCACTTCACAACGTTCTAGTGCTCCTTTTTTAAATTTGCCAAGTGTGGATATCTCGAAAAATATGTTGTAGGGTGTGTCATGTGCTCGGCAGAATTAAAGGCGTATGGAGGTTACGACGTATTTGGGAGATAAAGGTAACATGCCCGGATAGGTATAAATATGCGCCCTAACACTTGCGAGGATGACGCGATCGGTATTGCAAGGGTTGCAAAAGTCAGGAGTCGAATCATTAATGTGGACATTGCACAAAGACTCATTGAAGTCACTTTAAGGCTGGCGGTGGACGTCGTTAATCATAGCGTAACGAAGGGAATCCAAGAGGTGCCTCTTAAATGAGGCTCTTTATGGTCGAAGGTATATAAAGGACTCCCACAAGAAGGTTAATCAAGGCATCTTCTTGAACATACTACACTAATAGTCAACCCAAATCCCCCAAAATATCACTGAGATTCATCATATTGAGGCTCGCCCTATTTCTATAGGAAAGTGCCCAGTTTAGTGTTTTCCGCAAGAACACCAAATATCTGGTGAAAATTCCAACCACGTGTGTTATATCTGTCTATGTGCACCATTTTATACATTAAGCTACCAACAACTAAAGCATATGGTACCTTGTGCATCTCTTCCTTTTCAACTTCACATGTAAGAATCTACTTTGAACTAAGATTAAAATGACTAGCAAATAGAGTAGTATTAGACTTTACCTTTTCTATATGAAACCGCTTGTAATTGACACAACTTTGTTTTTAATTATTATGATTAAAAAATCTAAATTTTAGTTTAACATGTATTTCACTTAAAAAAAAGTGAGTTATTAGTCATTAAATATGAGGGAAAATGTTACATGTGAATTATTTCATTTTAAAAAAGAATATATATACGAAAAATAGTATTAAAATTATGGCTTCGCCCAGGTTTAAACTGGGAACCTTCAGTGTGTTAGACTGACGTGATAACCAACTACACCACGAAACCACACATGATTCAATTCGCAATTACCGTTTTAGTTGTAATAACTAAATCCAGCAATTTTCAAATATCTCATAAACATGTGATTACTACTTGGGGTGCAGTGCAGCTTTGCAAGTAGTTTAATTTGATTTCAATTTTTAAATCAAAGTACTCTCTATATTTTTCTCATACTACTATTAATCAACTATATTCACTAACACTATGTTTGGTTTACATGAATGATGAAGGAGAGAAAGTGAATGGATGGAAAACACACACATACAAATATCTTCCTCTATTTGTTTCAACAGAACCATCACAATGGAAAGAAAGTTTCGTGGGACTCGTACGTAAAATTGTTTCCTCTCAAAAATGGACAAAAAATGTTATTTTACTGTTCCGTTTTATCCTTATGTATATCTAAAATGTATATATTATAAATAATTATAAAATAAATATTTTTTATTGAACAGTGAAAAATATTTATATTTATATAACATATATGGATATTAATATTTATGTTCATGTATTTAAGTTAATACATTAACGTAGACGCATTTATATATCATTAAGAGTATATTATTTAAAAATAGAGTGAAGACCCATTTTGGTCCCTCACAAAAACTACAGAACCCAAATTAGTCCTCCACAAAAAATAGGACCCGATTTAATCCCTTACAAAATATAACCGGGTCATATTAGTCCTTCTAGGGATATTTTTTTCAAACCGGTTTTTTCTTCTACTTTTAAACCGTGACTGGACCGCCAAGTCGTCTTTTATTTTTCATTTTTCATATTTTAAATACTAAATTGATTTTTATTTTTAATTTCGATTTTATTTTTAAACAATTCAGATTTTAAAATACAAAAAAAAGATAAGATTTGTTCTGAAAAGGAATCGAACTTAAGACATTTAGGTCACATCCTATGCCTTTACCACTATGCCAACGTACACTTGTGACAAATAATTCGCATGATTTATAGTAATATTAAACAATTCTAAATTTAAAATATAAAATATAAAATTTGTACCTATGAGGTCTCAAACTCAACTCCCTTCAAATTTAATGATAGTCACTTCACTATAGATATGAAAAGTGATTTAAGAGCGGGTGAATCAGTTAGATTAATCGGTATTAGTGAATTTTTCTCGATTATGAATGTTAGCAATATTGTTCTAATTTTTTCGAAATTGTTATAATAGTTTCAAAAAAATTAAAACATTGTTAACATTCATTATCGAGAAAAATTCACTAATATGAATTAATCTAATTCATGCAACCCCTCTTAGATTACTTTTCATATTTACAATAAAGTGACTACCATTTAATTTGAAGGGACTTGGGTTTGAGACCCCGTAGGTATCAAAATTTATATTTTTTGTTTTGATTTCAGAATTGTTTAATATTATTATAAATCATGTCAATTATTTGTCATCAATGTATGTTGACATAGTGGTAAAGGCATAGGATGTGACCTAAATGTCTTAAGTTCGATTCCTTCTCAAAACAAATCTTATCTTTTTTTATATTTTAAAATCTGAATTGTTTAAAAATAAAATCGAAATTAAAAATAATTAAAAAATGAAAAATGAAAAATAAAATACGACTTGGCGGTCCAGTCACGGTTTAAAAGTAGAAGAAAAAACCGGTTAGAAAAAAATATCCCCAGAAGGACTAATATGACCCGGTTATATTTTGTAAGGGATTAAATCGGGTCCTATTTTTTGTGGAGGACTAATTTGGGTTCTGTAGTTTTTGTGAGGGACCAAAATGGGTCTTCACTCTTAAAAATAAGTAATCAATATATCATTTATTTTATCATAAGGATATTTATGTCATTTCGTAAATATACATCTTTCTTTCCTCTCATTTTCTATTCACTTTCACTGGTACCAAATAACTAAAAAATCATCTTAGTTTCTTTTTACATTCTCTTCATTTTCATTCCTAAAATTTTCTCTTTTTTCTTTCTTTCCCCTCACTTTCTTATCTAATCCAAACATAGCCTAAGTGTATCTCAATTCACCTAATTTTATTTATTACATACATTTTACTTAATTAATACACTTATTTTATTAAATCTACAAAACTTATCTTTTTATTTCAAACATTCTTATTTTTCTTATTATTATAACAAATATATAAACTACAATAAAAATAAATTATATATATTTTTTCAAATCATATAAACTTTGAGATAATACTTTTGATATAATATAATCAACTATAATAATTTATTTTAACTTTTGAGTTATCGATTTTGAATTCTCTTAAGTTTAATTTTGAAAAACAAAAATAATTTTAACTTTTCAAGTTTAAAGGGAGTGAAATTCAAGAGATCACTCACTCACGCCGTAGGCTTATATTCTCAACCAGTATCACTCAATCAATAAATGAAATAAAGTTCTATTCAAAATCAATTGAGTATTATGCAATTAATGTCTCTCGATATTTGTCACCCATCGGCTAGGTTTTTCTTGTGATTTACAAAAGAATTTACATGTTATTAACGAAAAAAGAAATGAAATTTAACATTGAGCCATTTTTCTTTTTCTTTTTTTTCCAACGGCTGAAGCTCCTCGACCATCATTTGTGAGGCTGTGTAGGTCAAAATTAATAAAAACATGAGAGAATTTTGTGAGACTGTGTACGGGAGAAATATGGATTTTAGGAAAAATGTAAAGATACTTGAAGTAAAGCTATTGTTTATCATTGGTACATAACAACCTAAGACATGATATATTGTTGCTAACAATTTGTGTTGATCTTAAAGAAATATTAAACATGAGATACCGACTAAGTGATGTAAAATCGAAGAATAATGTTTAAGATATTTTGGTTCTTTGAGGACAAGAAACAAATTAAGTTTGGGGTTTAGATGACGTATCATTTATTACTATATTTCACACTATTTTCAATTAACTTTTGTTATACTATAGTAGTATAAAAATAAAAAGGACATATGTTATTATTTCTAATCAACGACTAATCTAACACTGTATTTATCTCTTTAACCAGACAAAATCTCATAAAATTTCACATAAGTAACAATGAGTTTTTCAATTTAATCTGCATCAAACTTCATCAAGGCTTTCTTTTGTTTCCATATAAGATTCATCTATACTCCTAATTCCAACTGACTTCTCGTCATCAAAATCATTGGTGCGACTTCATGTGTTTCTGCCTGCATTGCTAAATGGATTTGCAAACTTCAGTGGTGTTGCATCTTGGCTAATTGATCGAAGTGGGTAGCTCCAGTAGACCCATAGATCATTGAACAAGTAGGGTATACTTGGCTAGTCAGAGATTTTGACTTCTTAAGCCAATCCTAGTACTGGTGCTGGGTGAAGGTGAATCTCCCTCAAACTGAGGATTCACAATGACTTTGGCAGTTAACCTCGTTTGGTAAAAACGCCTTTTTGTAGGTCATGCCATACAGGTATCCTAAGTCGAAGGTGTAGAGATAGGATAATCTATATTGACTGGATCATTCACCTGCATCAATAATCTATACGTGGAGTCCTGCATATATACAAAATTTGTATGTTAGGTGTCATCAATATCCAACTGTAGGAAAACAAACTCTTAGATGAGGGTTGTTGTCTGTATAGTGAGACCCTTATGTGTTGTGGCTGGTGAAATGTATTTCTCTCTGTTTGCCTCTTTTCTTGTCCCTCGTGGAATTTTTCTAAAAAACTATCAAAGACTTATCCAATAATGGATATATGAACCTGGTATGGTATGTGAACATGCAAGGAAGGCGGGGGGTTTCTTATCCCCAACCAAAAGACAACTTTGAGATTGAGAAGCAAAATGAGTTGTCAATTGGAGTTCAATAGATATTAAAATTTTTATTGAGAAGTAAAATGGGCAAGGATCAAGAGAAGACAGAGAATTAGGAAAAGGAATTGTTCTACTTGTTTAGCACAATGCTGATATTTAGGAAAATTTTCAACAATGTCAATGTGCGATATTTAAATTATATCTCCATTGCGTGCCTCATATAGGATGTTGTGTGCAAGGTGTAAGATCATTTAAAACAAGACTATTTAGTTCATGCATTGTGTGCATGATGTAAGTGAATGAGAATCATCACCTCCCTCCTTTTATACTTCCAAAACCTAATCACCTCCCTCTTTGTCGATACAAACCTTTGATTTATTACTTGATGATTTTGGTACATTTTCCGAAATTATCCATCAATTTTTTGGTATCTGTTGTGAATTCAATGCCAAGAACAAAGTATAATGCAATGGAAGAATAAAAAACAAGGAAGAAGAAGAACACAATAATTGGTGAATTGGTTATAACTGTTATTCTTTTGCTTTCTCTTGAAATAAGATTACAAGTTTACAAGAATAACAAATAACCTCTCTCACCCTAAATTAGGATTTACTGTGATGCAATGATGAGAGACTAGTATGCTATTTATAATAAAACCTAACATACTAACTAATGGAATTTTTCCATAAGGCCCATTACACAAGCCAACTTAATAAACAAGCTAACTTAACAAATTAGGGTTTAAACACTAAACCTAATTTAACATGCTAACAACCCTAGCATCTTCGACACAAGCATGTGAACAACCTTCGACTTTATGCTTAATCCTGTCGAACCAAGAAGCTACCCTTCGACCATACTAGAGTTCGATCCAATATCTCACAAATTTCCACCTTGGATCTAACTCTACAACATCAAGGGAACAACTAGCTTTCTTCATGCAGCTTTAGCAACTGCATACAGTGGAAAAACTTACAACTCGGCAATGTCTTGGCGATCATATCAGCAACATTGTCTTCAGTCAAAACCTACAGCACTTGGACTTCTCCATGCTCGATTACTCCTCTGACAAAATGCAACCTCACATCGATGTGCTTAGTTCGCTCATGATATGTTGAGTTCTTCGACAGGTGTATTGCACTTTGACTATCACATTTAACAGTGATACCTCGACCTTGAAGTTTCAGCTCCTTTGCAAAACCTTCAAGCCACAATGCTTCTTTCACAGCTTCAGTTAGATCAATATACTCCGCTTCAGTGGTTGATAGAGCAACAACCTTCTGAAGTGTTGCTTTCCAACTAATTGCAGTGCCAAACATAGTGAAAACATATCCCGAAATAGACTTTCTAGAATCCATACAACCTGCATAATCAGAGTCGACATATCCTTCTATTACTGCTTTACTATCTTCACCCAAGGCTCCACCATAAATTAGGACCCTGTTCAGAGACCCATTTATGTACCTTAAAATCCACTTCAATGCTTGCCAGTAAGCCTTTCCAGGATTCGCCATGTACCTGCTTACAAGGCTTACTGCATATTTTATGTCGGGTCTAGTACAGACCATAGCATACATCAAAGAACCAACTATATTAGCATATGAGATGCTATTCATATAGGCTCTTTCAACATCAGTACTGGGACACTAATCAATACTCAGCTTGAATTGAGGGTTTGTTGGAGTCACAACTGGCTTCGAATTCGACATACCAAACTTTTCGAGAACCTTTCGTAGATATGCCTCTTAAGATAAGCATAACTTCGACTTCTTTCTATCTCTTCGAATGTCAATTCCAAGAATCCTGGAAGCAGCTCCCAGATCCTTCATATCGAACTCCTTATTGAGTTCAGCCTTCACCCTCGAAACATCTTCAACATTGTTGCTTGCTATGAGAATATCATCCACAAAAAGCAATAGAATAACAAATGAATTACTAGGTCGAAATATGAAGTAAACACAGTGGTCGAACTGACTTCTAATGAAACTTATGCGTGCCATGAACTTGTCGAATCTCCTATTCCATTGTCGAGGAGATTGTTTCAGCCCATATAAAGATCTCTTTAGAATGCACACATAATCTTCCTTCCCTTTTTCGACATATCCTTCAGGTTGCCTCATCAGGATTGTTTCATCTAGATCACCATACAAAAACGCAGTCTTCACATCCATCTATTCCAGTTCAAGGTCGAACTGTGCCACTGTAATACGGTGAACTGACTTTATTTGAAATGTCGCGGTAAGCAAGAGTCGCCACTGACTTTTATTTTATCCAATTGGAAAGGCAAAAAGAACAGGAAAGACCTTTAAAAGATTTGAGTTCGGGGGGTAAGTTATACAAAGGGAAGGTGTAAGGCACCCTTTGCATCCATGGTTATCCATGGGCTCTTAATTGCTTAGCTCACTTGTTTGTTTGAATTGTTTGAAAAGATTTTTAATAAGGACTTTAGCTTGTAAATAAGCGTAATCTTTTTGAAAAGTATTTGAAAATTAGTGGAAAAAGAGTTTGAATTTGAATTTGAATTTGAAAAAGAGCAAGCAATTAAAAAGCAATTACCCTTAAATTATAAAAATGTTCTTTTAGCTTTTCAGGGCTATCCATACCATAGGAGGGTAGGAAGTCCTTTTATAAGTCCTTTTATTGGATGTAAAGGGTCATCGAAATTATCGTTCTCCATAAGACTGTCCCTACCATAAAGAGGGTAAGTAGTCTAAGGGAAGGATATAATAGTCATTAATTTTTTAGGCATCATGTGAGGATACCTTAGCAATGGGACAATCATCTTATTTTTCCGAGGCCACATCGAGGGACTAGATGATTTTCAATCTCTTTAGGCAACCTTGCTTTAGGTATCCTCGGAACCGAGAGACTTGACTATTTTTAGTATAATTAGAGGCAACAGGCAACAGGCAACAAAGGCAACAGAGAGATTACCCTAAAGGTGTGTGGGTGCACAATCACGTGGTTAACTTCGATTACATTTATCTTGTAAAGTTATTCATTCTAGATCCAGTTCATGGTTTGCACTCCCTAGGATTACTAACCATAGCAGAAAAATAAAACAGTTTAATGGTCCTACGCTATTACAATAAACACCTGTGTGCGGGAAGATTAGAGGCAGAAAAGTAAAGGCGGAAAATAAAATGTCCTAATTAAGCTATTACAAAAAACCAATTGAGCGACCTATACATAATTTCTAGAACTTTAAATAGAAATTAAATAATTAAAAGAAAACAAATAATTTAAATAAAACAAATTAAAGTAAAGGCAAATAATTAAATAAAAAGGCATGAAATAAAAATTAAGGCAAAAATTAAGGCAGAAATTTAAATAAAGGCGAAAATCAAATAATTAAAGACATGCAACATACACTGGAGTGGGATGAGAAGAGAAATCGCGCTTTGAAGAAATTCAATTTGATTACAAAAGGGCAAACCTATACCCACTGTTAATGGGCAACACCTACCAAGATGATTTTTTAGGGTTAAGGGCAAAGGTTGGTGATGAAACCTAAAATTAATAATTATTATTAAAACCTAAATTAATTAAAATCAGTAAACCTAAAATTACTAATTAAATTAATTATCTAATTATTTTAAATAAAATTATTTTAAATAAAATTATTTTAATCTAAAAAAAACTTGAAATTACTTAACAATAATAAAATAAATGTTAGTACTAATTCAGTAATTAACTTATAAAAACAAAATTTATTAAGAAAAGGTTTGTTATATTTTAAAAGAAAAAAGAAAGAGGAAAAGAATTAATTTTTTTTTATGGATTTTAGTTAAAAAAATGAAAACAAATAAATTAATAAACTAAAAACAAAATAAAACCATAATAGAAAAGAAAGAAAAAGAATAAGATAAGAAAACCTGGCTGGGGCGTTTGGATCCAGTGTGGTCAGATGCTGAATGTCCATGGTGTGCGCTCGTTCCTAGTTATTGGATCTGCATCTGGACGTGATTGGATGGTGAGTATCTGAGGTCTCATGATAGTCCGCTTGGGGGCGTAGCACAGGATCCACGAATAATTACCAAGAAAAATAAACGTCCCAAACTAGGATCGAACTCAGGTTGCCTTGGTTGTGATTAGTTTCCTTCACCAACTGCGCTGCGTTATCATTCAATAATAATAACAAGAATTAAATAATATATTGAAACAAAATTCATTTAAAATAAAAGAGTCAAGTGTGGACCCCCTGGAAGCTTGGTCAGCCAATCACATGCGGAGAGAGGATCAGAGACCTTTGACCCACCAATACGGATACACACGCGTGGAAGAGAGAGAGCTTAGGCATTGACTGGCCAATCACAGACTTGCGCGCGTGATCCAGAATTTAAATGGACGAATGGCAATCTGCCACGACGAGGGCCACCGGTCAAAGCCAGTCAGAAAATATGGCACACGATATGGCCATGGTGGAGTGCGATATCTGCATAAACCTCGCGATTAAATTGCCCAGAAATGCTCTGAATACTCATACAAGCACGAACAAGCATTAATATGACATGGGATACGTGTAAATCAAGAGTTTGAAAGTCTCAGAATCTTACCAACCGGTGCAATCGTGAGGGAGAACTTTCAAGACAGCTGGACGATTTTCTGAGTCAGATAATACTCTTTAGCACCTCATGGATAAGTCTGAATCAATGAAACTGATCAAAAAGTCTGGAAATACAGTCTTGAGTTTGCCCTAAGTTATTGATTTTTTTGAAGTTTTTCAAGTGTTCTTGAGGCCAAATTTCGTGTCCCCTAATGCAGAGAATGTTATCTATATATAGTGATGGAAATTAGGGCAGAATATTTAGAAAGCAATCAAGTGATTGGTGAGAGGAAGATTTGATTGAAATTTACATAAATTCTTGCTATTTTTGTATCAATTTTAATCCAATCTTTTCCAACCCTTTTGTCACGAAATTTGTATCACATTTGGCCCTCTTGATTGCTTAGAATTGATTAAAATCAAATCTTTCATTTAAACTATTTTTCCCATATTTTATAATGATTTATTTGTATTTAAATGAATTAAAATTCAAATAAACAAAATAAATATTATAAAAATAAAGTAATTAGTTTAAGGATGTTCATAAACCCTATGGACACGTTTGGGACCCATGTTTTAGGCCCATTAGTCCAAAAACACAAAATTATGCAATTAGAGTTTTGTATCTTTCTTGAAAATCGACCAACTTCTGAGCCTCGTATCTCCTTCAATTTTTAAGATATGGAAGCGTTCTAGGACTTTTTGGAAACCTCAAGATGTCCTTTACAAGCCACTTTGGAAGCTTTTTTTCATTTGAGGATTTTATCTTGATGATATGGCTCCTGACGAAAAACAGCTTTTTGCGATCCTTTAGAAGGACCTGTAATGTTTTGAGTCATATCTCTCAAATGAAGCATTTTTAGACTTGGCTTGTGAGAGACAAAATTGTAGAGAATTCAATTTCCTTCAACATGAGCTTTGGATGGGAAATTTATGATGTTCCATGTGGGAGTTATGGCTGGTCAAATTTTAGTTGACTTTCTCATATGAAAACCCTAATTTAGAAACTTTTGAATTCGTTGATTTCTGATCTTTTCTTGATGAATCATGATCAATCCTTGATCAAATGATGAATGATACTTCAAAATGAGGGTATTGACCAAAAATCAGGAATTTTGACTGTACTTTGACCACAGTTGACTTTTAGGTCAAACTAGTCGACTGTTGGCTTTCTGAGCTTCTATCTGTGCAATGAGGATCCTTTAAGGCATATGAGAAGGTTATGAGGTCCACTTGAATTGTCAGAACTTGATTTTTCTTGAAGAGGAGCAAAAACCCTAGTTGTGTGTTGTTTGTTTAGGAGAGTATGCATCCACTTAGGTCTTGAGTTGTTGATACTTGGATGAGCTTGAGTATAAAAATATGATGGGCAAATTTTGGGGTATGACAGCTACCATGGCAAGCAACATTCGAATGGACCTATGCTTCACAACAGGAGAAAATACATCATTGAAGTCGACACCTTCTTTCTGAGTGAAACCCCTTGCAACTAACCTTGCCTTGTATCTTTTCGACGTCACTCCTTCAATTCCTTCCTTAACTTTGAAAATCCATTTACAACTGACTAACCTTTCCCCAGCAGGTTTCTTGATCAGTTCCCAAGTGTGATTATCATGAAGATATTTCATCTCATTATCCATGGCCTTCAGCCATTCAGTCTTATTTCGACTCCTCATAACTTCCTTATAATCTCTAGGTTCATCGTCTAGAACCTCACTTGCAGAGATTAAGGCATAAATTATAAGATCTGCATACCCAAGTCTCTGAGGTGGCTTGATGACTCTTCTCGACCTATCTCTTGACAATAGGTAGTCATCGACAGTTTCCTCAGCATCTTCTGCTTCTTCTTCGACTTCATCTGGAGTATGCAATTCAGCATCAACTTGCTCCACCTCAACAGGAATCTCTACCTGTTCCAGCTTTTCTGCACTTCGATCATCATCATCATTAGTTTTCTTGAAAGCCATCTCAGTTTCATTGAAAACTACATCTCGACTGGTGATACACCTCCTGTGACTTGGTTCTAGGCACCATAGCCTATAAGCTTTGACTCCTTCAGGATATCCCATGAACATGCATTTCAGAGCTCTAGGTTCGACCTTGTCTTGCCTAATGTGAGCATACGCTACGCAGCCAAATACTCTCAGTTTGTCGAGATCTGGTGGATGTCCCGACCAAACTTCTTCAGGTGCCTTCATATCTAACGCTGTCGAAGGACATCTATTTATCAGATATGTTGCTGTCGAAACAGCCTCAGCCCGGAACACCTTCTTTAATCCAGCACTAGTCAACATGCATCTGACTCTCTCCAAAATAGTTTGATTAAACCTTTCAGCCAAACCATTTTGTTGTGGAGTACCTGCAGTAGTTCTATGCCTTGCAATACCAGAAGCAGCACAAAAACTGTCGAAAATTCTTAAAAGTTTCATCCTTAGTCTTCTGGATGAATACCCATAACTTCCTGGAATAATCATCAACTATGGATAGAAAATACCTTGCTCCTGAATGTGATGGAACCTTGCAGGCCCCCAAAGATCAGCATGGATGTAATCAAGGGATCCATGTGTTCTTTGTTTGCCTTTGTTGAACTTCACTCTGCAAGATTTTCCAAGTACACAGGGTTCACAAAACTTCAGCTTTTCGACTTTGTCTCCACCAAGCAGATTTTGTTTCCCTAATTCGACCAGACCCTTTTCACTGACATGGCCCAATCTCATGTGCCAGATTTCTATCTTCGACAAAGGTTTCGTGGATGCAACATTTGTCGAACCACTTACAACTTCAGCCTCAAGGGTATACAAGCCTTGTTTCTTCACGCCTCTCAAGACTTTCTTCGACCCCTTCATGACTCTTAGGATACTTTTCTCTCCTTGGAAAACATATCCTTTCTTGTCGAATTCACCAAGAGAAAGCAGATTTATCTTTAAATCAGGAACATACCTGACTTCAGTCAACAACCTTATTGACTCATCGTGGAGCTTGAATCTCACAGATCCAACACCTGCAATCTTGCGAGTTTTGTTGTTTCCCAGCAATACTGATCCACCATCTTGATCACAGAATTCCTCGAACAAGTATTTGTTTGTAGTCATGTGCCAAGTGCAACCTGAATCCATAATCCACTCTCTTCTCGAGTCACTGCTTGAAACCACAAGAACATCAGATGATTCGAAATCATCTTGAACAATGGCTGCATTGCCATTATCCTTACCTCCATGATCTTTCAGGCGTTCAGGGCACACCTTTCTTGTGTGACCCTCCTTCTTACAATGATAGCATCGAATGCCAGATGCTTCGCCACTGTAAGACTTCGACTGGATTTTGCCCTTCTTCTTGTCGAACTTACCTTCTTTTTGCAAGAATTTGCCCTTAAATGCCAAACCTTCACCAACAGTAGAAGGTTTATGCTCCTTTCGTTCGTTCAAGTCCTTAGAATACAGGGCTGATTGAACTTCTTCAAAGGTCAGGGACTCCCTTCCATACATGAGAGTTTATTTGAAGTGAGCATGTGATCGAGGCAAAGCTCACAATAGTAACAGCGCTTGATCTTCATCATCGATCTTCACATCAATATTTTCAAGATCAAGAATTAGCTTGTTGAACATATCCAACTGCTCAGCCAACACTTTATCTTCAATCATCTTGAATGAATACAAAGCTTGCTTCAGGTAGATTCGATTTACCAGCGATTTGGTCATGTACAAACTTTCAAGTTTCACCCATAACCCTGATGCCGTCGTCTCCTTTGATACCTGCCGGAGAACCTTATCACCAAGGCTCAACAAAATTGCGCTGTGTGCTTTCTCGATCATAGTCGTCTTCTCCGTTGCCGTTAATTCAGCATTCATGGCTGCCTCTCCCTTCAACGCTTCCAAGCAGCCCTGCTGAACCAGTAGGGCTTTCATCTTCAAGCACCACAGACCAAAATCATTCACTCTGGTGAACTTTTCAATCTCATACTTTGTTGAAGGAATATTCTCCACGCTCACCGCACCAATTTGTTGTGAATTCAATGCCAAGAACAAAGTATGATGCAAGGGAAGAATAAAGAACAAGGAAGAAGAAGAACACAAGAATTGGTGAATTGGTTATAACTGCTATTCTTTTACTTTCTCTTGAAACAAGGTTACAAGTTTACAAGAATAACAAAAACCTCTCTCACCCTAAATTAGGATTTACTGTGATGCAATGATGAGAGACTAGTATGCTATTTATAATAAAACCTAACATACTAACTAATGGGCTTTTTCCACAAGGCCCATTACACAAGCCAACTTAATAAACAAGCTAACTTAACAAATTAGGGTTTAAACACTAAACCTAATTTAACATGCTAACAACCCTAGCATCTTCGACACAAGCATGTGAACAACCTTCAACTTTATGCTTAATCCTATCGAACCAAGAAGCTACCCTTCGACCATACTAGAGTTCGATCCAATATCTCACAGTATCGTTTTTAGAAAATTAACAATTCTCTTTTGTTTTATTTTGATTCAAGGTTTTAAGATGTTCAAGTATGGATGGATGATAGAGCTTGGAGCTTAAGGTTTGAAAGAAAAAAGCTTGAAGACCTTGTTGCATGAAAAATTATGGAAAAGAAGACTTCGGATTCATGCTTGTCATGGAAAATTTTGGTTATGTTTCTAGAACTTAGAAAGTTTAAGCAATAACTTGGCAAGCATCTTTTTGTAAATGGAATGTAAATCTATTTTGTAAACTTGCATTTGAATGAGAAAAACATCTTGTGACTTTGTAAAAAATGAATGAACTTGAATTTCTCACTTGAACATTTAAATGAGAAATGGATTTGTATCCTCATAACATTTGCAATTCTTCACAATTTAAATAAAGAATGAATTGTGGCCATTTGTAACTTGAATGAGAATTGTACTTGTAATAAATTTGGCATTAACTTTGGATATAATTTGCGATTCACATGATCAATTAATTTTCCCCTCAATGCAAAAAATTGAATTTTAAACTTGAAATATCTCTTTCGAATCATGTAAATTTCACCACTAAATGTATCAATTGAACAAGAACTTGAATGGGAAGCAAACCATAAACCACTGCTGAAAGCTGGAAAAGAAATGACCAAATGAATCTTGAACGAATGACGAAGGCTTTAATGATATAAATCCTAATTCTCTCAAAAAAATTAGGTCTTTAACCAATAATCCAATGATTTCCTCAGGCGGTCCATCTCAAAATTCAAAACATTAACAATGTGGTGAAGATCAATAATGATGTGATTGACTTTGATCTTTGACCATAAATTCACCTGGGCGATGGACCCAACAAAATATAGACCAGGTAACAGACCACAAATCAAAAATTTCAGGTTTCTGACCGTGTAGATGGAATGATGATGCTTGTGATAAACTCATGACTTTTTGAATGTATGAAATAGACAAGAGATAAAAATTGGGGTATGACATCTTGGAGCATATGTTAAGAAATATATATTTAGAAAATTTGTCACGAATAAAATAAAAAATAAAATTAATTGTATATTTATTAATAATTCAATACATAATTTTTAAGATAGTTTTTATTTATTTAATTCTTAACATATGGCTTAAGCATGTTAGCAGTGTTTTAAAAACCGGACCGGACCGGCCGGTCGGACCGGTCGAACTGGGAACCGGCCATGTAACTGGTCTGGTTCAATAGCTGGATCGAGAATGTCATTGAACCGGTGTGAACCGGTCAAAACCGTTAAAACTGGGAAAATCGGCGGTTTTTGTGAACCGGTGGTTTAAATGCATTTTCCAATTTATTTTATTTTTTATTTTACTTAAAAAGATTAAAACAATGTCATTTTGACTGTTTTAATTAAATTATGAATTGTGTGTGATACCTATGTGTAAAATTTGAATTTAAATTATGAATTTGTGAATTTTTTTATAATATAATATTTTCAAAAAATTTAAGTACTAGTTATATTTTATAGGGACTGAATCATTCGATTCCATAGATTTTATACCTATATAATTTTGTTATAACGACCGGTCTATTCAACCGAGTTATCCGGTTTAACCCGATTTAGTCATGCGATTTGACCAGTGACTCAATGATTCAACCAATAAACCAGTAACCCTTGATGTCCGGTCCGATTTTTAAAATAGTACATGTTAGCATTACCTTTGATTTGTTGGGCGCCAATTCTACACAGTAAGCGTAAAGTGTGTGATTCTCGCGCAATTAAACTATTTGATTTATTTTTTTTTAAATCCCAAAAATCAAATTTAGCATTCACACGCATCACCCGTTATTTTCCCGGGAAGAGAACTTCATCAAGCTATATAAACACCACGCTACTCAATTTTCGAATTTTTGTTAGTTACTATTCCACACTCGATTCAGAGTTCCCTCACTCCATCCCTTTTCTCTCACCTCGCTCTCTTCCACACACCGACGAATCCTTCTGCATCATCTTCCTCTATCAGGTTCATCTCTCCTTCCGCACGCGGATCCGCCGATGAATTCGACGAATCCGAGCTAAAATTCATCTCGCATTTTGTTGAATGTACATTGTGTTCCTCATTCTGTTTCAATTTTTTGCTCTATGAATCTTATATTCACGTTTTCTAAGTTCGATTTTCATCTCATGCTTGCGAAATCCAGCAAATGTGTGAAATCGTTCACATCGAAGTAACGTTCTGATCAAATTCACAGTTTATCTGGCATTTTTTCTTTGGTTTTGTGTTAGTTGCTATGGATTTAGTTGTATATGATTTAGTTGAATATCTTCGAAATATATTTTCGAGCCTGAAATTTGGTGATACTTGTTTTGATTGATTGTGCGAAAGGTCGGTGAGCGAATTCTAAAATAAGAGAAATGTTGAATAAAGAGTTAACAAAGATTTTGAAGTTTTTAGGTTTCTTTTTTATTTTTCGTAATTAATTTGAATTAAATGATTTCGATTATTTTTTAATCATGAAATTGACCTTCATTTTGTGTTTTTTGGTCGAGATTATAAGCATCATGCTTAATTTTGACATTTTATTGTTTAGTGTATCTCTATTGTATGAAAATTACTTTGGATAAACAATGATGATTATATTCGGTGTTATCTTATTTGCTTGATTTTGTTGGTGTTATACTTCAGAACTGATGTTCTGTTTACAACCTGTTGTTGTGCAGTTAATTCGGCGTCCCAATTATGGATTCATATTCTTTGAAATCTGTGTTCGATTTGCCTCAACCGTTTCAATCATGTTTTAGTTTCAGGTACTGCATAATTTTCTTTTAATATGTGATTAATATAGTAGATTGCTGCTACAGATAACTTGTATGTTTGATGTGCTTTTAATTAAGAGATCGTGCTCATTTATCATGTATCTTTGTGACAGATATTTTAATTCACTTCAGAGTGAATGCTTTCCTACTTGTTACCACTCCGATGTAAACATGGTCATCTCTGCTCCAACCGGAAGTGGTAAAACAGTACTCTTTGAACTTTGCATTTTGAGGCTTCTTGCCAGGTCCATATCATCTGAGGGAAGATTCGTACATGTGAAGGGGTCTCTAAAAACGGTAAGTAATTTCCTGCAAGATTCTGGAAGTGGAAACTTTTGTCACAGTTATCTTTCTGAGTAGCATTGGTTTATGTTCAAGTAAAGGCAAAGCAGGTAGGCAGATTCTCTTTTTCCTTGCGTCAGTGGTGTAAACCCTTTTATTTTTGCCATAAACAAAGACTCATACTGTATTGGTACATGAAAACAACCTAACTTTTGTATGGTGAACCACTGAATCGTTTGAAGCTTACAATTTGATGTGTTTTAACTATCACGTGTCATTAACTAATTATTGGTACAATGATCTTCTCACTTGGTGTCAAGATCTATATTGCCCCATCTAAGGCTTTAGTTCAGGAGAAGGTCCGTGACTGGAATCAGAAATTTGGACCATGGGGGATACATTGCCTTGAGCTGACAGGTGACAACGAATCTTACACTCCAAGAAATATAAATGAAGCTGATATCATTCTAACCACCCCAGAGGTCAGTATTCAGATGAGAGTTATCTAAACATAAGTAGAGCAAGACACTTTAGTCTTTAATGTACTTTGCTTCTTCTTTGAAATATTAAATGGACATAGATTTCAATATAATAATGAATTATGGTGTTTATGCGCATATACCCCAATCCAAAGAGACACGAGAAACATTTCTTTTTTCTGTCGGTCTGACATGCATACACTATGACTGATTTGTTGACACTATTGGAGGTGGCTAAACTTCATTTTTCAATGATTAGAAATTTGATGCAGTGTCACGATATGGTATAGAGAGTGGTGGTTTGAGCTTTTTCAGTGACATAGCACTTCTTCTAATTGATGAGGTTCACCTGCTGAATGATCCCCGTGGAGCTGCCCTGGAAGCAATTGTTAGCAGGATAAAAATTGTGTCTCGCAATCCAAAAATGAAATTAAATCCTCTGTCTCAGGTCCGCTTCCTCGCTTTATCCGCAACAATTCCAAATATTGAGGATCTAGGTATTTTTCTATTTTACTTGATGTTGTAACAAGAGTTAAATATCATGTAAGCAACCATGGGAGGAATTTCATGCAATATACATACTTTTGCAGCTAAATGGCTCTTGGTTCCTGACCAAGGGATCAAAAGGTAGTTTTCCAACTCCACATTCATTATTTGGTTTTGTGCTATAATGCTGCAAGTTTATATCCAGAAATTTATTTCCTTTTGAATGTTCACAGGTTTGGAGAAGAAATGAGGCCAGTAAAGCTGACAACCAAGGTTTTTGGTAAGCTAGTAAACTGTGCATATTCAAAATTCAAATTAATCTGTTTCTTATCATTTTCATTCATTGGAACCCAATAGAATGTCTTCATAACCAAGTTGTATGGGGTTTCCTCAGAAGGAAAAAAAGAGAGAAAAATGACATCAGCAAAAGACACCAAATTTGAATTTGTGTATTTTTTTTTTGTATTAGTCCTGGCAGTGACTTCAAACAATTTACTTTAGGTTTACTTCCAAATTTATGCAGGCTATGCTCCAGCCAAGAATGACTTTCTATTTGAGAAGGTTGGTTTGAAGTTAACTAATATCAGATAGTATCAATACTTTTACATAATACATTCTATCATTTAATTGTATCTTAATTTCTGTTTTAAACTACCATGCAGCGCCTTCAAAACTATATTTTTGGTAAGCAGTGTAATTCAGCGTACGAGTTAATGGCTTTATGCTTTGCAACTTTAATCTACTATTAACACTTTTACATAAGAAAAATAACCGTTCAATGTGTACAACGGATTTCAGATATTCTCATGCAGTATTCTAAAGGGAAATCTGCGCTTATATTTTGTTCAACAAGAAAAGGTGCTCAGGAAGCAGCTCAGAAACTCTCTCAAATTGTCATGAATTTCGGCCAGTCAAATCCTTTTGTTAAGAGCAGAGAACAGCAAGATCAGCTGAGGGAGGCTTCTCTATCACTTAGTGACAAACAAATGCAATCATATATTCTTTATGGTGGTATGTTACTTTTTTAAGCGAAATTAGGCATGGTATTTCATTAATTATAAATTGAGCAACACGTACAAGGTGAAATTTGATCAAAACCATGCAACGGAGGCTGGAGTATGACCACATTAGCTAACTAGGGATCAACTATATTTGTTTGTCGGCTGATAAATTTAACAAAACAATTTGTTTGCAGTCGGTTATCACAATGGCGGGCTTTGCCTCAAAGATCGCAGTATTGTGGAAGGCCTTTTTCTTAAAGGTGACATCCAAGTACTTTGCACTACAAATACACTAGCCCATGGAATCAACCTCCCAGCACATACCGTGGTGATTAAATCAACACAACACTTGTATGTTCATTTTTCTAAATATTTTATGCAAAGAACACAAATTTTATCCCTCCTCTTTTTTCAAATTAACTTATTGTAATGTTAATTATTTCCAGCAACAAGGAAAAAGGTCTTTACATGGAATATGACCGCTCCACTATATTGCAGGTTCGCTTATTAAGATACCTTATGATTGTTTTAATTTATCTACAGACAGTATTGCAAAATGACAAGTGACGAGTAACTGTTTATTTCATCAGTGTAGGTTTTACTTAATTTGAATCTAGCGTCAATACATGTATCATTTGTGTAGAAGTGTGGCATATACAATTAACCTCGCAATAGAGGATTATTTGTTGGGTTTTTCATCAAAAACTCCTCGGCTAGTATTGCTTATTAATACGACAGTCTTTGATTAAGATGTACATTTTGTTTTAGTTACTTTATAGTAGTTGAAATAACCGATAGATTAGCCATGCATATTGCATTAACTATATGACTACTTGTCAACTACTTGTTTGCGTTGAGAAAGCCGTATCTGAGCATCTCCAATGCAAGATTATTAATTGAAGATGGGATGCATTATTATTAATAAAAGTGACATTAGTGGCCATTTGACAACTGTTCTTAAAGGGAATTTAACCAACGTGTTGGTACCACAATGCACATGCAATATTCCGAGCGCGTTAATTCTCTCTTTTTTATAGAAACCTAAACAAAAAGTTCTCTAAAAGTGCATTTCTATTTTGTGCACTTCTATTTGTTTAAAAGTGATCTTCCAAACAAATTATGTAGTTCAAAATTGCCTTTCTAAAAATTGGACGATCTTTTAGTAGCAAATATGGAATAAAAAGTAGCGATTTCTATCTTTCTTTTAATTGGAATAGGACTTGCTTGAGTAGTAACCCAACCAACAAATTCGTGCTTGATTTTTTCCCCATGATATTTAGTTGAACTTTTGAGTATTAATATATCAAGTTGGACTAAAGTTTTTATTGCACAATGTACAGATGTCAGGAAGGGCAGGCCGACCACCATTTGATGATACAGGCATGGTTATAATCATGACAAGGAGAGAAACGGTGAATTGTTCTGCAAAATGCTTTTTAACTTCTACATTCTCAAAGTTCTTCTATTTTGATCACTAACTCTGTTCTTTCACATGTGCTCTTATTTTCTCTTACATATGCTTGTACACCAGGTTCATTTGTATGAGAACCTCTTAAGTGGGTGTGAACTAGTGGAATCACAGTAAGACAGCCTCTTCCAAAGTTGCCAATGGATAAAAGATGATTTAATGTTGCTCATATTATGTGAACTATGAGAAATTATCTCGTTCAACTAATTGATTTTTGTTTATCCTAGATTACTCTCTTGTGTGACAGAGCATTTACTTGCCGAAATAGTTCAATTGACAGTAACTGATATTACAAAAGCAATTGAATGGATGGAATGTTCATACTTGTATGTTAGAATGAAAAAGGTAAGTGAGTGCAAACGTCTTTTAATTTTGTCTGAGTTTCTACCATCCGATTTGGTGAAAATTTTTATCCATGAGCAGAATCCCACGAACTATGCAATTGAGAAAGGAACTTCTGATGGCCGTATAGAGAAACATGTGCAAGGTACAATTGTCACCTGAATAGTTTTCCCCCTATTTCAAGCTATACATTACTAAACCATGTTATCTCAGAGGTTTGCGTTCAGAAAGTTAACGAGTTATCACAGTATCAAATGGTCTGGGTTGATGAAGATGGTTTCCTCTTGAGACCACTAGGTATTGATATACTCAAGAACAATGGTATCACTTAAATATTTGTGAAATCCAAACTGATTCCTGATATTTTTCCTTTTGCTACCTTAGATCCTGGAAGGTTGATGACAAAGTACTATTTGAGATTTAACACCATGAAACAGATAATGCGAACTCCTGAAAATTGCAGTTTAGAAGATGCTCTTCGTGTTGTATGCTATGCGGAAGAAATTTCATGTGCGCATATGTGTTGAAACTTTTTATATTAGGATATATCATTTACCCATTAAACCTTGACACACTTATTTACTGAAAAATGTAGGGATACAGCTCAGACGCAATGAAAAGAAGCTCTTAAATGACATCAATGCAGACAAAGACGGACGGCTTCGATTTCACATTCTTGGAGAGAAAGGAAAAAAGAAAAAGCGCATTCAAACAAGAGAAGAGAAGATATTTATTTTAGCAAATGACTGCTTCACTGGTGATCCTTCAGTGCATGACCTATCTCTGATTCAGGTAAGCGTTGTAACATCAGTATTTTTTTGCTAATATTAACATGGTTATGTCTTAGTGATTCAATATACTCCTTTTACAGGACATAAATTCTATATGCTCAAATGGATTTAGAATTGCAAAATGCATGAAAGACTATTTTGTCTATAAAAAGAATTTCAAAGGAGCTGCGAATTCAGCCCTTCTGGCCAAATCATTTAACCAGAAACTTTGGGATGATAGTCCATACCTTTTAAAACAGTTGCCTGGAATAGGGATGGTTACAGCAAAGGTGATATTAACTGATTTTATTTATTTTGTATTTTATTAATGCATATAATAATTGCTAATACTTTTCGCAGCATATCGTTTAATTGCCCGTTTTTCTTAATTTGATGTTCTTTACAGGCACTGCATTCAATGGGAGTTAAATCATTTGAAGCGCTCGCTGAAGCTGATCCGAGGAAAATAGAGATAGTGACTGGTCGGAAATACCCATTTGGTAACCATATTAAAGATTCTCTCTTATCACTACCTCCAAAAGTTGATGTGAAGCTTACAGAAATTGAAAGCCATACACATGGAAAATCCAAGATAGCAGTAACATTGACTAGGATGTCACAGCCAGGGCAGTCAGCAAAACGACATTATGCTGATATGGTGTGTTATCTGAATGTTTTCTTAGAGGACTTTTCGACATGTAATAATTTGAACAAGTTTATCAAATTTCTTTCTCGCAGATCATTGGTTTGGAAGAAGACAACACTATTCTCTTTCATGAAAAAATTAGGTGACGATGACCTATAAATTTATATATTATGGCTTGATACTGTACACCAATTAAAAGAGTTTCTATCAAACATGTCTACTTGATGGTATTGAGTAATTAGTATTTAGTATTACGACACTATATTTGTGCGAGCTATTACCTCATCTAATCACAGTTTATTCTTTTGCAAATCGTTGTTTGCAGGGTTGATCAGTTCTCCAGGTATGTGAATTAACCCCGGCTTTATATTTTCAGTAAAAACAATTTATGTTAGAGCATACACAGACTGAAGTAAGAGACATTAAAGAAGTTTTAAATTCTATATCCAGTGTTTGAACCTTGGAAACTAACATAAGAGCTGAATTACTAAATTACTAATAACTCTGACCGTCCTAGAGTCAAACTCTCTTCTGATATCTAATTTTTACTTTTCAACACATTCAGCATGAGACCATTTTGTTTTCATATTACAGCCCATATAGCACAACAGTTCTTGTGCCCGTCTTGCAAGGGAAGCAGACGATCAAAGCCAATTTTATATATGAGGAATACAGTAAGATGTAGTTAATAAACCTCTACAAAATAGCTAGTCTACATTGTGGAATTTTGACTCAACTCAGTTTTTTTCATACAGTTGGTATTGATGTCCATCAAAAGCTTTTCCTTATGAAAGAGAGCAATTCAAACATGATTTTAAAAAGAAACAGGAAGCAGACTTCTTTTCCTCCACCTGAAGAGATATTTGTAATTCAAGATGATGACATAAATCTAGGTCATATACCGCAGGAAGAGACAAGCACTTGGAGCAAGGATAAGGACATGTAAGTCATCTTCACTTAAAATGTTGACATAAATATTTATCTAGTCAGTTAAAGTATAGCTTTTAGAAGATATCAAATTTTAATGGTGATCTTTATTTGCAGTCCCAGTTTCGACCTCTTTGACGATATGTTTGAGGAAGGTAGCACTCCTAATATGATTTTACTAACTTCTAGGATTCTTAAAAATATTATCCTCTTCACCAACTAATTATGTCATTCTGTGTGAAAGGTGGCAATGCTATCGAGGTTGGAGAAGAGAAAATCAAAATTATCACTGAGAAAACAGTATTTGATCACATACGGGAGAAAGCCAAAAGCTTTTCTCTCCTGTCTTCATTTGAAAACATCCGCTGTCCATCAGTTGAGGTCTTTCTTGGAAGAAATCATGCCCGTGGGAAGGGGTCTTACCATGGTAGTGAGAAGAAGTCTTACCATGGGCATGAGGTAGTTGTCTTGGATGATGATGACAATAAAGTTTCTGGACAAACTGCTGTCAATTTTCCTGCTGATCTCAGAAAAGAAGAACACAAAGATATCAACCTCAGTCTGACATTAAAAGATCATAATCTAGCTGAAAGCTCATATAACATGAGCAGTTTAGTTGATGATACAGGTACACCTTTTCACTAGCAGTGTAGATGCAATTATTATTACGTTTCGTTTATAATTTCATTATTGTGTCCTTTTATTGCTGAAGGTGTTTTCTTCCCTGAACCTAAAGCAAGAAGTTATGAAAATTTAACTGAAGAAACAGTATTTGACCATATAAAAAGAAAATCTAAGGATTTTCCCCAGATCAGCAAGCTTGATTGCATGCAGACAGCAATCCCGAAAACTGAATTCTTCTCAAAGAACCGTCCCAATTCTTTGAAAGCTGCTTTAGGTGTGGTAGCTGAGACTAATCTCTCAGACATGGTCACTGGTAATACGCTAATGTCAGATATGGAGCCTGCTGATACAAAAAACTATTCATCTGGTATTCAAGTTGGGAATTCTGTTGAACACGAGAAATTTGAAGACTCCTTTTGCACAGATGGGGTAGTTGATATTTCTAAGGGCTTTTTAACCACCAATTCTGTCCAATCGTCCAATTCTGTTCCAGTTGTAGGTTTTCTAAATTCTAAAGAGAAAAACTGGTCATTAGATTCTGGAAGCTTTGAAAGGAGGAGCAGTAAGAAGCAGCGTTATTTGCCAATGGAATCAAAAGAAGAGAAGTTAAATCCAAGTGAAATTATAAGACAATTGTGTTCTTGGGAAACTTCAGGTCAAATGAATCAAATAGAGCCATGTCTCGGGTTTAAAAGTGTGTTCTCTTTTCTCTGATTTTCTTTTACAAGGAAACAGCTGAGAATAACACCAAAGTGTTGACCGTTGATAGTTTTACTTATTAAACAAACTTTTACTACCAAAGACTTGTACTCCTTCTGCATACAGGTAGAACTTAGCATGCAAGGTTGCAGTTTGTTATAGACATGCATGCCTATGCAGTACATTACATCTGAAATAAACTTCACAAAATTAAAACATATATAATGTTTCTAACAAAATAAAGAGGAAAATACACTCAACTCCCTTTAGATTTAGCTAAATAACACAAACATCTTCTTTAACTTTCAAAATACAATAACCGTCCTCTATCGTGATATCATGTTATTTAGAGAAATCGGAAGAATTAACTTATGTGAGTGATGAAGAGTTGAGCCTGTATCCAGAAGAAGAAGCAAGCAAGCAAGCAATAGAAGCATAGTGAAGGAACTGACTTACAATCAAAGGAGAGTGGGATTTGATTTGGATATAATGGCAAAGATATATCAGGCTATGATTATTTGTCGATAAGATTTAATCTACAACGTTGACATAAAGAATGTGTATATGATGCTATTGCTCTGGTTGTTGGTAAAGAAGATTTAATCTATGTAACAAAAAAACTGTGTGTTTATAATGTTTAGATTAAGCAGGTTGATTTAATTTAAATAAAAATCAATCTCTAACAACAAGTCAGGATGGCCGAGTGGTCTAAGGCGCCAGACTCAAGTTCTGGTCTTCGAAAGAGGGCGTGGGTTCAAATCCCACTTCTGACATTTTTTATTTTTTATTTTTTAATTTATTTGTTCTTTCAACCACAGCCATGTTCATGTTCAAAACTGATTTTCTTTTGAATTCTGTTTGAATTTATTTGTTCTTTCATGCAAAAACTGATTTTCTTTTGAATTCTGTTTGAATTTATTTGTTCTTTCATGCAAAGAAGTCATAGTTTAACTAGACACTACAGCCATGTTCAAAATTAGTTTTTTTTTTTTTATTCTTTCATGCAAAGAAGTCATAGTTTAACTAGACATCATAGCCATGTTCAAAACTAATTTTATTATTCAAATAGTTTGACATTTAATATAAATTGAAATGGAAAATATTTATATTTTCTCATACAACTTTACTTTATGAATTTTCTTATACAAATATGTATCTTCTTCCCCACCTTATTATTTATTTATAGTCCATACTTTCATATTTAATATTCGATAACCTTTTACTCAACTTTTAGAAGTTGAAAATGAAACATTCCTTCATTCAACATAGATATCATGATAAATTGATATTTTTTTTGTGAATATTTAAAATATATATAGTGGATGTTTTAAGATTAAAAAAATATTTATATAAAATATTTATACAAAGTTATCTCTTAACATATTCTACTCTCATGATTTATTAAGTAATTTTTTGTATCTTACAAATTTAGTTAAACAAAGATTGAAAAATATTTGATTTAATTTTACTTTTGATATCAAAATAATTTATTATAAATTGAGATAAAAATAAATGTTACAAAGAAATTACTGAGTGATTACCTCATTATTTTGCACATGTAATAGAGGGAATGATTTTCTCGTCGTCGACAAACAAATAAAACATCATCAACGCCACCAAGCTGTCAGATTTAAACGCTAAAACTACTAAGAAACTACTAAAGAAGGTGTCATTCTAAAACAAACACATACGTGTGATTGAAGTTGCCCTAATTTCTATAAAAAAATTGATTTGATTGCACATAATCGGGTGTGTATCAAACATGAGAATGGAAATTAAATACGGTCAAAAGTCTACCTTCATGAGAAGGCGCTTTAAGGGATGTGCTCAACATGGACCAATGTTATTGTGGTGAAACTATTGAGGAAAACAGTAGGATACAAGCATAGGAAAGAGAGGTTCTAAAGAGTGTGGAAATTAACAAGAGGTTTTAAGATACGTGATAATGATAATGACTTCTTTATGATCAAATTTGATATGCAATCAGACAAGGAGAATGTCATCTTAGAGAATTTAATTTTTTAGACAATTGCTCCAACGATAACTCCCTTGTTCCAAACATTATGTTGTTTATTTCCTTTTAAATGCACCAACTACATGTCAACCAAATCATAATAGTAAATTTCCTATTGTCTTTCGGAAATGAGTGAGACCCGCATAATTGATGTGTGTGATTGGAAGCGTTATTATGAAGAACATAGGAGATTCCATATACCAAAACATTTTATGTACTTTACCACCCACATTTATAGAAAACACATTAAAAAAATTATTAGCATTTTTTTCTAACACGTCGCAATCTTGTGAGCACACCAGCAAATTTTGATCTAAAATATCATGCCGAACTAAGTTACCCTTTGTTGGACGTCTATTATTAAAAAGTCTCCAATAAATAAATATAGACACTTTTGAAGGAATAAAATTATTCCAAAAATCTTCATATGCACCATTAGGTCGATACTTGATTGATAATAACTAATATGCACATTTGACAGAGTAACCTTAGTCAAGATCAAGGTTCCAAGTCATTTTGTCTGACACGTTAATCTACAAAACAACTTTAACTAGTAAAGCACAACATTCCCTAACTCTCTTTTCCTCTCTGCAAAGAGGTGTTAACATTACCTCTAACCACCACCACCAAGACACCACCCCAACCTGTTCATCTCAACCACTAAAATATTAATATCTATCGATAACTCAAAATATTTGATAAACATGTCTCTAATAGACCCCCTGAAAGCCATCTAGCCTTCTAAAACAGCGTGTTTTACATATTTTCAACCATTATTCTAACATAATATTCAAACTAGCTGATACATTTCAAAACAACCCATTCTCTAACACTAAACAAATCCTTTCACCACTGTGGCGCCTTCCTCCCCACTCAAAATTCTACAATTATACACATCCTATATTTTTTACTAAATACGTTAAACCATATGCTAATTTTATTCACGTGAATCCTCTACCTCCTTTATCTAACAATGACTAATTAAACTCTCTTATCCTTCAACTTCCCGACCCTTATTTGACCAATCAAGACAATCTGTCTCCCATCTAATCTAAATATTTTTCATAGCATCCTTACTCACACCCCAAAGAAAAGATTAAGACTTCAAATGGAGACTAAGTTTTCACTTTTCAAAATGAGAGGATTAAAACTAAAAAAAATGAAAGTAGGGGGATTGAAATTGCATTTAAGCCAAGATTTAGATAAAGATTAAATAGAAGATATAATACCTGAAGGAGCTTTGAATAAGGATATAAAATAAACTGGTAACAAAGACAAGATAAATTTAAGTAAAACAAGACTATCTCCCATCAATGAGTTTTCAATTGTCCACCCATAAAGCTTCAACTTGATTCAAGTATCCAAAGAGTTCCACGAAGAAAGATCTCAAGGAATACCTCATATATGAAGAATACCTAAGTAGATAAAAGGAATTTGAACAAATTTAAAATTAAGAGCATGAGTTGTATCTACCAACCAATATTAAGCCAGATTAACATCAACCAATAAACTTGTGTGAAAATTGATTTTCAAACTTGAGATAAATTCAAAATGAATCCAGTTTTCCTTCATAACTATGATGTTTACCCAATACTTATCACAAATTACGAAAAAGTATCATCTGCAAATTGCAGATGCGAAACTCATTCTTGAGATTTCAACCATGCTAACGCAGTACCTTACGTACAAACCATGATTGGGTGATGCCTTCAAAAATATATTCAAGCCTTTCACTACAATCAAGAACAAAAACATAGATAAGGGGCCCTTTGGCGCACACCCTCATCATCGTGAACTCGTATGTATGACTATCATGAACTTATATTGACGTTGAAACAAAGTTTATGCATTCCATGATCCACTTTCTCCATTTAAGTGAGAACCCATTTTAGCTTAATATATATTATCTAACATCTTCTCTTAAACTCACCATGCATTCACATGAAGTGGTGAGAGTTTGTCAACAAGAAATCCAACCAAAAAAGCTAACATTATAACCAACAAATAAAGAAAAATCGACAACCAAGGTGATGAACCATTATAGAGAAGAACAATAACAAAAAATAGAAGAGGATGAGCCAAATTGAAAAACCAAAGTTGAACTAAGTGGAAAGAAAGGTAATCAAAATAAGACTGGACATCGAACCGACGTACCTTTGGGTTTAGGATTTTTAGATTAGACTAGGGTTAAACCCGTTATAAATAAATAAATACTTTTTATTTATAAATAAGAATAATTATATACAAGTATAATTATATTTTTAAATGGTTTAAAAAATGATTGATAATTTAATAATAATAAAAACGTAATAGTTTTTTTAGTTTTTTATATCCTTTTACATTTATAATACACCGGTAGATATGACCAAAACTTTCATTTTAATAAAAAAAATAAAAATAAAAAATAAAAAATAATAATAATAATAAACATATTCTAATGACATTATCAATTATTTAATCACAATATTGCCGTGTCATTTCCTTTATGTATTGCATTGTATTTTATTGTATCTGTTTATTGGAGTTCGATCATCTCCCGCCAAATGAATCTTTTCATTTATCTTGCACCTAATCAAATGGCTAATAGGGTTTAGACTTAAATGCAGTTTTGATTTCCAAAATTTTCAATTATTTGATTTTGGTCCCCCAAATTTCAATTGTTTAATTTTGGTCCCCAAGTTTTTTAATTGCTTGAGTTTGGCCCCCCAAATTTCAATTGCTTGATTTTGACCCCCTAAATTTTTCCCCTTTTACTTTTGATAGTTCCCTAATGACATGTAGATTAAACTTCTCTTTCTTTTTCTTTTTTTTTTATTTAAAATTTCTTCTCTACAATTCTATTTTTCTTCTCTTTTAAATAATTAAGCTTTGAATGTAATATTTTGAAAATCATAAATATTTCTTTCAACTTGTGTCTAATGGCAAATTGTTTTGACAACAAAAATAAAAAGAACACTAGCTAATTAAAATGACAAACTCTTTGCCCATTAACTCCCTCATATTTAAGCATAAAGTCCCAAAGTCTAGCAATCATATTAGTCATATAGAATTTCAATATTTTTATAAGGGATGCTTGTCCCTATATTCTAAAATAACTTTGCTAAAAGGTTCACACATGTTATTGGCTTTAAAGGGACTTTTATTTTAATTAGCTAATGGTCTATCTTTTTTGTTGTTAAAATAATTTGTCATTCAGTATATATGTTGAATGAAATAATTAAGATTTTCAAGATATTTCGTTCAAAACTTAACTATTAAAAAGAGAAGAAAAATACAAATGTAGAGAAGAAAATTAGAAGAAAAAAAATAGATAAAAAAAGAAAAAAGAAAGAAAGAGAAGTTTAGTCTACATGTCACTGAGAGACTATCAAATGCAAAAGAGGACAAACTTTAGGGCCCCAAATCAAGCAATTGACAAATTTCAAGGGCCAAAATCAAGAAATTGAAACTTGAAAGGTCAAAATCAAGCAATTGAAAAACAAGGGAGACCAAAACCAAGTAATTGAAACTTAGGGGGTAAAAATCTAGTAATTGAAAAATTTAGAGGGCCAAAAGTGGATTTAAGCCTGGGTTTTAAAAGAAAAAACTTAAAATTAAGAGAATTTCTTTATGCACCCGTACTGTCTCTTTGGGATCTCTGGTGAAAACCCCAAAATACCCCTATATTTCAGATATGCATATGCGAATGCATATCTGAAATCACCTTTTTCTTTTTTGAAAAAGGGTGACTTCGGATATGCATATGTGAAATCACTTTTTTTAGAAAAAATGTGTCTTCGCATATGCATATCCGAAATAATTTGACTTATTTCAGAAAGCGAAAACAGACACCCTCACTCTTTGCATTCTCTTCAAACACTAAATACTGCCTAATTCAAAAAAACCCATTTTTTTCCTAAAGTTCCATTGAAGATTTACACTCAAAAAGTTCCATTCAAGCATTCTCAAAGCTCAAATCTTATTCTAACTTCAACTCAAAGCTCAAAAAAATTGAGAGTTTCCTCTACTTATTACCTCAAGGTCAAAGCAGTTATTAGGGTTGTTAGAATTTAAGACAACGTGTAGGTTGATGTTATTGTAGTTCAATGTTAGTGTATGGATGATAAAAATTGAATTTTGGATGAGTTAGGGCAAGAAGTGGAAGTTTCTCAAAACTGGTTGTTCGCAGGTTATTTTGCAAGTATATATCCAAAATCCTCTATAACCAGTTTCGAATATGCACTTACTAAATCTTCCCAGAGTTGATATTTTATTTTAACTTTCAAATTTGTTTCATTAAATGGATGTTAGATCATTCCTTTACCTTAAATCTTATTAACCAGTCATATTTTTTCAGGAAAATGGCTGACAACTAGGCACCGACTGATCGACTAAGACAGGGGAGGCCAACCCAAACAGCCTCAGCTCGGCACGAGAGAACCTCACAACAAAGGATGACTCGAGGACCGGGTTGAGTCTGCATGGATTAAGGACCTGCAGGATCCTCATCTGCATCGAGGAGTCGCATGTCTCTGGCGTCTTCCTCTCGTGAGGTTACTCAGGAGGAGGAGGTACCTGCACATGGTGACGTACTTGAGGAGGAACATGTTGCTACAGACATTTTACACAAGCAAGAGGCTTAAACAAGATAGAGAAAAAGATGGAGTCTCAAGCAGCAGCGTGGGATGAAGCCACTGATTCTACCACTAAGGTTGAATCTTTAGAAAAATCATTTTCAAAGAATCAAGAGGAGTTCAACCTTTGTACTGCCAACATCTCTGTATGGAAGGACCAAATCAAGGAACTACAAGCAAAAATTCATAAAGTTAAAGAGCGTCAAAACGAGCTCAAAAAGCTTAATCGCAAGGAGCTTGATGAAGAGATTAAGGTGGCGTCTATCATGTCGAAAGGGCCCAAAAATTGGGTACTGAAATTGATACCCTTACTCTCCATAAGTCCTTAATCGAACGTCGCTTGTCAGTGTCCGCTGTGAAGTATAATTGGATGAAAGCTTCGCTCCCAAATAATTTACATGCTTAGTCACATGTTGTATTGTTTCTCAGTTTTTTGTAACTTCGAATTTCCTGATAATATTGTAATGACTTATCCATTTTTTGGCATTTATTTTACCATTTTAGCTTTCAATTTGCGCTTGCATTTATTCTGTTATTACTTTAACTTCCTAAAGTATAGGTTTATATGGGTAGGATTACTTTGCATACTAAATCCTCAGTGGAAAGGGCTTTGACCTCGACCTTTTTATTATATACTTTTACAACTCTTTTCTTTTTCCTTTTTAATAATTCTAAGGCATTCGATCTTTCTTAATCTAAATCAACTAGTTCATCAACCATCATATTCCAATAAGATTTAGATGGGATTTCACATTGTCTTTGAACTCTAGTTGATTGAAGACATATCTCGACTGGTAAGACAACATCATGCCCATATGTCGATAAAAATGAGTAGCATTTATGGCCTCCTTAGGGGACATTCGACAAGCCCAATGAATTTGATCTAAAGTTTTATGCTAGTTCTTTGGCCTCTTCCCCACATTCTTCTTTATTAAGCCAATCACTACCTTATTTGATGCTTCGACTTGACCATTTACCTGGGCATGATAAGGTGTATATGTCATCAATTTAATCCTTACTTCATTGGCAAACCCTTGCATTTTTCGAACAGTGAACACCGGGCCTCTATCAATTGTAATGGCCTAAGGGATTCCAAATCTATAAATTATGTGTCTTTGGATGAACTCAATGACTGCTTCTTGATCCATGTTCACTAAAGGTATGGTTTTGATCCACTTAGAAAAGTAATCTTTACCCACTAAGATGTATCTTTGTCCTTTAGACAAATCTGGTCGAATCTCACCAACCAAATCTAATGCCCTACCTTTAAAGGGACAAGGATTTACTATGGAATGTAGTTCACTTGCAGGAACATGTTGAATGCCTTCATGCATATGGAATTCTTGACATCATTTAGCGTACTCGATGCAATCTTTTAACATTGTAGGTCAATACAATCCTTGTCTAAACAATAATCATTTCATTTTGTGGCCTACTTGATTAGCCTCACATGTCCCATAATGGACATTAGAGAGAGCTAAATATGCTCACTTTCACTAAGGCATTTGAGCATAACTCCCTCATGTGTCTTTTTAACAATTTATTTTCCATAAAAGTATAACTTAATGCACGATACCTGGTCTTTCATATTGTAGATGATGTTGGGTTCTTCAAATAATCTACTATTGGCTTTCTCTAGTCCGTGGCTCCCAAATTATCAATGGCTAATATTTCAAAAAATTTCTTCGTCTGCATAACCCAACTTTGTTATTTCCAAGTCTGATGGGGATAACCTGGTTGCCCTTAATTTCCCTCAAACTTCAATCAAATCTTCAAGTTTTTATTTTGACACTTTGTATCAAGAAGCAATTTGGGCCAAGTCATTAGCCTCTTGATTCTTGATTCGAGGAATGTGCCTAATGTTCACATATTCAAATTTTGGCAACAGTATATTTTCTATCATGAAATACATGATCAAATTTTCTTTGACACATTTGTATTCTCCATAAAGAAAATTTGATTCTATACAATTGTATTTTTATTCTCTTTTTAATAGTTAAGTTTTGAACAAAATATCTTGAAAATCTTAATTATTTCATTCAACATATATACTGAATGACAAATTATTTTGACAACATAAAATATAGACCATTAGCTAATTAAAATAACAGTCCCTTTAGCCAATAACATGTGTGAACCTTTTAGCAAAGTTATTTTAGAATGTAAGGACAAGCATGCAATATCCCTTATAAAAATATTAAAATTCTACATGACTAATAGGATTGCTAGACTTTGGAACTTTATGCTTAAATATTAGGGAGTTAATGGGCAAAGAGTTTGTCATTTTAATTAGCTAGTGGTCTTTTTATTTTTGTTGTCAAAACAATTTGCCATTAGACACAAGTTGAAAGAAATATTTATGATTTTCAAAATATTACATTCAAAGCTTAATTATTAAAAAGAGAAGAAAAATAGAATTGTAGAGAAGAAATTTTAAATAAAAAAAGAAAGAAAAAGAAAGAAAGAGAAGTTTAATCTACATGTCATTAGGGAACTATCAAAAGTAAAAGGGGGAAAATTTAGGGGGTCAAAATCAAGCAATTGAAATTTGGGGGGCCAAACTCAAACAATTAAAAAAATTGGGGACCAAAATTAAGCAATTGAAATTTGGGGGACCAAAATCAAATAATTGAAAAATTTGAAAATCAAAACTGCATTTAAGTCTAAACCCTATTAGCCATTTGATTAGGTGCAAGATAAATGAAAAGATTCATTTGGCGGGAAATGACACGGCAATATTGTGATTAAATAATTGATAATGTCATTAGAATATGTTTATTATTATTATTATTTTTTATTTTTTATTTTTATTTTTTTTTATTAAAATGAAAGTTTTGGTCATATCTACCGGTGTATTATAAATGTAAAAGGATATAAAAAACTAAAAAAACTATTACGTTTTTATTATTATTAAATTATCAATCATTTTTTAAACCATTTAAAAATATAATTATACTTGTATATAATTATTCTTATTTATAAATAAAAAGTATTTATTTATTTATAACGGGTTTAACCCTAGTCTAATCTAAAAATCCTAAATCCAAAGGTACGTCGGTTCGATGTCCAGTCTTGTTTTGATTACCTTTCTTTCCACTTAGTTCAACTTTGGTTTTTCAATTTGGCTCATCCTCTTCTATTTTTTGTTATTGTTCTTCTCTATAATGGTTCATCACCTTGGTTGTCGATTTTTCTTTATTTGTTGGTTATAATGTTAGCTTTTTTGGTTGGATTTCTTGTTGACAAACTCTCACCACTTCATGTGAATGCATGGTGAGTTTAAGAGAAGATATTAGATAATATGTATTAAGCTAAAATGGGTTCTCACTTAAATGGAGAAAGTGGATCATGGAATGCATAAACTTTGTTTCAACGTCAATATAAGTTCATGATAGTCATACATACGAGTTCACGATGATGAGGGTGTGCGCCAAAGGGCCCCTTATCTATGTTTTTGTTCTTGATTGTAGTGAAAGGCTTGAATATATTTTTGAAGGCATCACCCAATCATGGTTTGTACGTAAGGTACTGCGTTAGCATGGTTGAAATCTCAAGAATGAGTTTCGCATCTGCAATTTGCAGATGATACTTTTTCGTAATTTGTGATAAGTATTGGGTAAACATCATAGTTATGAAGGAAAACTGGATTCATTTTGAATTTATCTCAAGTTTGAAAATCAATTTTCACACAAGTTTATTGGTTGATGTTAATCTGGCTTAATATTGGTTGGTAGATACAACTCATGCTCTTAATTTTAAATTTGTTCAAATTCCTTTTATCTACTTAGGTATTCTTCATATATGAGGTATTCCTTGAGATCTTTCTTCGTGGAACTCTTTGGATACTTGAATCAAGTTGAAGCTTTATGGGTGGACAATTGAAAACTCATTGATGGGAGATAGTCTTGTTTTACTTAAATTTATCTTGTCTTTGTTACCAGTTTATTTTATATCCTTATTCAAAGCTCCTTCAGGTATTATATCTTCTATTTAATCTTTATCTAAATCTTGGCTTAAATGCAATTTCAATCCCCCTACTTTCATTTTTTTTAGTTTTAATCCTCTCATTTTGAAAAGTGAAAACTTAGTCTCCATTTGAAGTCTTAATCTTTTCTTTGGGGTGTGAGTAAGGATGCTATGAAAAATATTTAGATTAGATGGGAGACAGATTGTCTTGATTGGTCAAATAAGGGTCGGGAAGTTGAAGGATAAGAGAGTTTAATTAGTCATTGTTAGATAAAGGAGGTAGAGGATTCACGTGAATAAAATTAGCATATGGTTTAACGTATTTAGTAAAAAATATAGGATGTGTATAATTGTAGAATTTTGAGTGGGGAGGAAGGCGCCACAGTGGTGAAAGGATTTGTTTAGTGTTAGAGAATGGGTTGTTTTGAAATGTATCAGCTAGTTTGAATATTATGTTAGAATAATGGTTGAAAATATGTAAAACACGCTGTTTTAGAAGGCTAGATGGCTTTCAGGGGGTCTATTAGAGACATGTTTATCAAATATTTTGAGTTATCGATAGATATTAATATTTTAGTGGTTGAGATGAACAGGTTGGGGTGGTGTCTTGGTGGTGGTGGTTAGAGGTAATGTTAACACCTCTTTGCAGAGAGGAAAAGAGAGTTAGGGAATGTTGTGCTTTACTAGTTAAAGTTGTTTTGTAGATTAACGTGTCAGACAAAATGACTTGGAACCTTGATCTTGACTAAGGTTACTCTGTCAAATGTGCATATTAGTTATTATCAATCAAGTATCGACCTAATGGTGCATATGAAGATTTTTGGAATAATTTTATTCCTTCAAAAGTGTCTATATTTATTTATTGGAGACTTTTTAATAATAGACGTCCAACAAAGGGTAACTTAGTTCGGCATGATATTTTAGATCAAAATTTGCTGGTGTGCTCACAAGATTGCGACGTGTTAGAAAAAAATGCTAATAATTTTTTTAATGTGTTTTCTATAAATGTGGGTGGTAAAGTACATAAAATGTTTTGGTATATGGAATCTCCTATGTTCTTCATAATAACGCTTCCAATCACACACATCAATTATGCGGGTCTCACTCATTTCCGAAAGACAATAGGAAATTTACTATTATGATTTGGTTGACATGTAGTTGGTGCATTTAAAAGGAAATAAACAACATAATGTTTGGAACAAGGGAGTTATCGTTGGAGCAATTGTCTAAAAAATTAAATTCTCTAAGATGACATTCTCCTTGTCTGATTGCATATCAAATTTGATCATAAAGAAGTCATTATCATTATCACGTATCTTAAAACCTCTTGTTAATTTCCACACTCTTTAGAACCTCTCTTTCCTATGCTTGTATCCTACTGTTTTCCTCAATAGTTTCACCACAATAACATTGGTCCATGTTGAGCACATCCCTTAAAGCGCCTTCTCATGAAGGTAGACTTTTGACCGTATTTAATTTCCATTCTCATGTTTGATACACACCCGATTATGTGCAATCAAATCAATTTTTTTATAGAAATTAGGGCAACTTCAATCACACGTATGTGTTTGTTTTAGAATGACACCTTCTTTAGTAGTTTCTTAGTAGTTTTAGCGTTTAAATCTGACAGCTTGGTGGCGTTGATGATGTTTTATTTGTTTGTCGACGACGAGAAAATCATTCCCTCTATTACATGTGCAAAATAATGAGGTAATCACTCAGTAATTTCTTTGTAACATTTATTTTTATCTCAATTTATAATAAATTATTTTGATATCAAAAGTAAAATTAAATCAAATATTTTTCAATCTTTGTTTAACTAAATTTGTAAGATACAAAAAATTACTTAATAAATCATGAGAGTAGAATATGTTAAGAGATAACTTTGTATAAATATTTTATATAAATATTTTTTTAATCTTAAAACATCCACTATATATATTTTAAATATTCACAAAAAAAATATCAATTTATCATGATATCTATGTTGAATGAAGGAATGTTTCATTTTCAACTTCTAAAAGTTGAGTAAAAGGTTATCGAATATTAAATATGAAAGTATGGACTATAAATAAATAATAAGGTGGGGAAGAAGATACATATTTGTATAAGAAAATTCATAAAGTAAAGTTGTATGAGAAAATATAAATATTTTCCATTTCAATTTATATTAAATGTCAAACTATTTGAATAATAAAATTAGTTTTGAACATGGCTATGATGTCTAGTTAAACTATGACTTCTTTGCATGAAAGAATAAAAAAAAAAAAACTAATTTTGAACATGGCTGTAGTGTCTAGTTAAACTATGACTTCTTTGCATGAAAGAACAAATAAATTCAAACAGAATTCAAAAGAAAATCAGTTTTTGCATGAAAGAACAAATAAATTCAAACAGAATTCAAAAGAAAATCAGTTTTGAACATGAACATGGCTGTGGTTGAAAGAACAAATAAATTAAAAAATAAAAAATAAAAAATGTCAGAAGTGGGATTTGAACCCACGCCCTCTTTCGAAGACCAGAACTTGAGTCTGGCGCCTTAGACCACTCGGCCATCCTGACTTGTTGTTAGAGATTGATTTTTATTTAAATTAAATCAACCTGCTTAATCTAAACATTATAAACACACAGTTTTTTTGTTACATAGATTAAATCTTCTTTACCAACAACCAGAGCAATAGCATCATATACACATTCTTTATGTCAACGTTGTAGATTAAATCTTATCGACAAATAATCATAGCCTGATATATCTTTGCCATTATATCCAAATCAAATCCCACTCTCCTTTGATTGTAAGTCAGTTCCTTCACTATGCTTCTATTGCTTGCTTGCTTGCTTCTTCTTCTGGATACAGGCTCAACTCTTCATCACTCACATAAGTTAATTCTTCCGATTTCTCTAAATAACATGATATCACGATAGAGGACGGTTATTGTATTTTGAAAGTTAAAGAAGATGTTTGTGTTATTTAGCTAAATCTAAAGGGAGTTGAGTGTATTTTCCTCTTTATTTTGTTAGAAACATTATATATGTTTTAATTTTGTGAAGTTTATTTCAGATGTAATGTACTGCATAGGCATGCATGTCTATAACAAACTGCAACCTTGCATGCTAAGTTCTACCTGTATGCAGAAGGAGTACAAGTCTTTGGTAGTAAAAGTTTGTTTAATAAGTAAAACTATCAACGGTCAACACTTTGGTGTTATTCTCAGCTGTTTCCTTGTAAAAGAAAATCAGAGAAAAGAGAACACACTTTTAAACCCGAGACATGGCTCTATTTGATTCATTTGACCTGAAGTTTCCCAAGAACACAATTGTCTTATAATTTCACTTGGATTTAACTTCTCTTCTTTTGATTCCATTGGCAAATAACGCTGCTTCTTACTGCTCCTCCTTTCAAAGCTTCCAGAATCTAATGACCAGTTTTTCTCTTTAGAATTTAGAAAACCTACAACTGGAACAGAATTGGACGATTGGACAGAATTGGTGGTTAAAAAGCCCTTAGAAATATCAACTACTCCATCTGTGCAAAAGGAGAAGTGGTGCTTAAATAACACAATTGGTAATTAGCTTTAGATTTCTCTATTTTGCAATTTCATGCATTTGCATGTGTACTGCTTGTAAAAGGAGAATTAAATGATAAATTTTACTAATTTCTTTCATCCGTTTGAAATTCTGCTTGTAATTGAAATATTTTCCCTTTGCAAATATCGTTGCATATACCCATCGTGTTATTTAGATCCGTCTCAAGTTGTAAATTACAGATTCATATCATATAAACAAGAGCCGTGTCACATTAAGTTGAAAAAACACAATAATACATGGTCTTTCTTGTGCTTATCTAAAACAAGACCCCCAAAAAAAGTTGAATTATGAAGTAACAATAATTACTACCAAAAAGAGTAAATCCAAAAATACAAACGGTGATAAAAATGTTAAAATGGCATACAAAAGAACCTGTGTTCAAATTCCAAGTCATACAAAAGAGGGAAGTTTTAAAATTAATATATATACTACAATATACATATATCTGTGTATAATGGCAGCCATTCCATTGAAGGTTGTATGTGCAAGTCTCTAAATTCAAAACAAGGCCTTCAAGGCTACAGGATTTCAGGATAGCCATTAATAAATAGCTTTAATATGATTCATTTTAGCCATAGATCTTGATGCCCTTGTCTTGTTCTATGTTTTAGTTAATTAATGTACATTTACTTAATTTTAAGCACATGCAAAAATCACAGCATGTTCTGAATGAAGATCTCAATTTGAGCCAAACTCTTCGTTCCACTTTTCAAGCTCTTCCCATTTACTTTTGTTTAAACTTGGTCTAATGACAGACATTGCTTTCTTGAAATCCTCATACCTCAGTCCTCTTACCTGGTAAAACCAGAAGAAAAAAAAATAGTTAACACTTAACAACAAAGGAAGATTTTTGCTTACAAGATTAATACTCCGCATCAAAATTTAAAGCAATTTGAAACCGTCATGCCTGATTTGCCTTGACAGTAAGAATGTTTGAGCCCAGCTCTCTAATTGGCATCATTGCAGCTTCTTCACACAAGGCTTGCAAATCACTGCCAGAGTATCCTGTAAACAAAGTAAAACAATTATAAAGGAGATATTTCTACACAAAAAACCAAAAAGAATGGAGAGGAAAATAATATCTCAACATATTCATTTCCTTCTCATCATCATGACTCAATCTATACTTACCTTCGGTCTCTTTTACAAGCATTTCTAGATCTCTACCTGTAACCCAAAAAAATAAATAGTTAAAAAAATAGTGAGTAATAACAAAAAAACTAAGGCACAAGCCAATCACCACACTCACATATAAAACACGTACCCAAAGAAGTATCAAGGGTATAATGAAGCATATTACTTACTAGGTAAAGAGAATGATTGACCCTTGAGTTTGTGTTTTAGCAGAAGTTTCCGAACATTTTCATTTGGTAAAGGTACATATATTCTCTTAACCTAGCACAGTTAAAACAAGAACAGAGTTGGTACAACAGAAGCATGTGGTTCAAGTTCATTTTAGTTTTGTAACTACAATTCATGATAATGAAAAAATTCTCACCAGTCTTCTAAGAACTGCATCATCCAGTTCCTGTGGCTTATTGGTCGCACCTATATTCAGAAGGTTTAATAAGACTAATAGATACACGGCCGGAAACCAAATTAAATATACTTATTCTATCTCACACAATATTAGCTGGCTTAAGGCATTTTATGTAATTAAAAACAAAAACCGACAAAGCAAAAAATTCCAGATTTACAATAGCCGCCATAATTTAGTTTTTCATCCATCAATATACAAATGCCATATGCTTTTAGGAGGCAGATTTAGATGGAAACCAGGCCCAGATCGGTGTTAATTTTATTCTGAACATACCACAGAATGCAAGAGATACAATTGTGTTTTAAAATGAAGCAAAATAGGATAACAGAACATTCTGTAATAATCTGATGGGTTTTGACTCTTCTAAAGTGAATTTTATTCTCTAAAGTGCACTCCTATCCTATCTTTAAAGCAGCTGAATTCCTCTGGAACAATTCCAAAGCTGGTCTAAAAACTATAATTACTCTGTACATATTTAAAATAAACATAACATTACATTATTTGTACGATAATTTTTAGAAAATTCAAGTTATAATGTTTTCCATGACTTATTCAAATTCCAACATTCCCTAGTAGGAATTTTAACCCTATAATGTCATTTGTCTAAGGGGAGCTGAGTCAGATGAACAACTGCAACTAGCCAATTATCCCAAAATAGACAAACAAGAGCTCTGCCCATGGCAGACTCTATGTTCTGCCAATTATTAGCAGATTGGGTCTAAAGTCTAAACTGTGGTTATTCCAGAAAGAGAATGATTAATATCAGATCTAGTGCTTACCAATTACAATCACAATATCATCAGGATTGGATGTCACCCCATCAAACTGGATAAGAAATTCAGATTTTAATCGTCTGCTGGCCTCATTTTCATTTGCCGTCCTTGTTGACATTATACTATCAATCTGTAGTCAGATAAAAAGATCATTAATATCATTTGAATGAAGTGGTGAAAATTTTAAACAAGAAGTATTCAACCTTTTCTTTCTGCTTGGCAAATTCACCTACTAAACTACTAGTATGACTCAAGGAAGAGAAAACTTAATTGTTAAAAACAGGATAGCATAATGTTACAACGTAGCCATCATAAGAAACTAGAATTTAGGACAATCAATGATAGTGCTTGTCAAATTATGTTGGTCATGAAGAGAGGGTTAAGAACCTAGATAGACTTAGTTGAAAAAGAAATAACCTGTCACATTCAAAAAATACTCTAGTGTAGCTTACATGCATTAACAGTCTTAATAAATATTCAAGTCATCTACATATTTTAATTAGAAGACGAAAACACCCAAGACAACACTAATCAAAAGGGATCCTTAGTCACCCCATCCCCTTTTTATATCTGCACTCTTAAAAATTATAGTCCAATAATCAATTAGAGTTGCACTCCAAATCAAGCATTAAACAAAAAATCATTATATGCAAGGGTTAGGTTCGAAGAGAAGAGTTATAGAACAATATTTTCAAAGAATTAATTTCAAAATAGTCAATTGCTCTTTGAGAAAGAATAAATAGTTGCACCGTTCCTAAACATATTTGTTCATTACAGTCTATCTTGTTGTCATTTTAGTAGCAGGAGAAGGGGATGGTGGTCTCTACCCTATAGATGAGAGAGATACCTCATCAATGAAAATTACAGATGGCTGTCTTGATGTAGCCACCATGAATAGTGTCCGTACAAGCTTTTCAGCTTCACCCACCTATTGAGTACATGTGAACCGTGGTGAAAACGTAAGTATTAGCAATTAACATAAGAAATGAAAAGAAACTCAACACAAACTAGTTAGGGTGTATAGATAAAGATTTACCCATTTTGATGTCAAGGAAGCTGCCGTGACGTTAAAAAAAGTTGCTTCTGATTCCGAAGCCACTGCTTTGGCAAGCATGGTCTTACCATTACCGGGCGGACCAAAGAGAAGCAAACCTAGAATGAAAAGGTTCAGCAGTTTCAAAATTTAGCATTTCAATTCTACAATTTACATCATTATCTATTACATAACCCAAAGTGATGAGGTTCCAGGGAAACACCTCTAGCTGGCCTTCGAAGACCAGTGAACAAGTCTCTTCGCTTAGTTGGTAAAATCACCATCTCCATTAAAGCTTGCTTTGCCTTTTCAAGGCCACCTGCATTTTGATACTAAGAATCAAATAAACGATAACAAGTATAAGTAAAAACCAAATGTGCTTAGATTCTTACCAACATCATCCCATCGAACAGAAGGACTTCTGTCTACAATGGCATTGTTAATCATTTCAACCAGTTTTGTGTCATAATTTGCACCGGATGTTTGACTAGAGTTTGGGCTTTGAACTTTATTCACCTCATCTTTTCTTTGAGGATTTTTTTGTAACACTTTTTTTGTAGTATTTGACAGTTTAGTTGGAATTGCAGCAGCTTGTGCATGGTTTGAGGTACTCTGCAAACATTTTTGAGGAAAGTTTAAAGGGATGATAAAGTTTCATATAAACTCTGCACAATTCCCAATGTTCAGTGAATCAGACAGTAAATATTCAAATACAATGCTAACACACCATATTCTCTCCGATCACTTCATGAGCAAAAATGTTAACTACTTTTCAGCTATTGAATGTTATTATTTCCTATGATGTTATTTTTAGATAACGCTGTAGCAGCAACCCCTTAAAATGCCACAGGGGTATATCGGATAGCGGGCTAGACACTATTGCTAAGACTAAAAATCAGAATACAAAGTAAATATAAATACACAAAAATAGAAAAATATACAATTAAAGAAACCATCATACTTAATAATTAAAGATCTTAAAGCACAAACAATTAAACTTAAATAGGGGAGAAGAACATAACAAAGTTGAACTAAAAGTAGGAAGAACATAAAAATTATTTGTGAGCAAGAACATAGTTGAATGACAACGGTTTGAAAAAAAGGTTTCGAAGAATTCTGCCCTGAAACTCTAATTGCAGACACGATAGCATTTTGAGGCCGCAACAGCCGCTATTCCTCACGAAGGCTGGCATGCCAAGAGTGACTCCATGAACCCTACCACTGTTATGCTATTCCGCTATAGAACCGCTGTAGCACGCTATTGACAACATAGATTATTTCTAATACACCCTTCATTTAATTCAAAAACATTAAATGCTGATAGTTGAATGAGTTTTTTCACTAAATCTAGAAAATTTATTGCACTTAACTAAATTTCTTAATCATTGTAAAAGTAGTTTTCTTTTATAATAGTGACCAAATTTGACTTATGTTACATGAAATCTAGAGAATTTATTGCACTTAACTATATTTCTTAACCATTGTAAATATAGTTTTTTTATAATAGTGACAGGAGGAGGTGTGTTTTAAGAAGCACAGACTACATTGAAGCAAAAAGTAGGAAAACAACAAACATACTTGCAGATAGTTTAGAGAGATCATAGCATACCTGAGTGGAAACCGAGCTACCTGGAATGGTAAAAGAGGAAGAGGAACAAGTTGAGGATGAAAAAATTGATATGAATTCTCGGAAAAATCATAATTGAAATGGAAAAAAGGAGACAGTTGCTGAAACAGATGCAAACCTGCCCGTCTATTAAGAGCCTGCAATCTCTCAGAAACTTGCCCCTGCCATTTTGATATCTTTTGACGATATGATTGTACCTTCTGTTTCTCACTGTCACAGAATCATAGATTCCAGTAAGCAAACAACAAAACATAAGATAACAGAAACCCTCTTTTCTCATTAAGCCACAATCAACAGTGTTAATGAAGTGAGTGAACTATATATAAGCTGTTACATAACCAAAGCCCGTCTTTTATGATTAAATCACTGAATTCTGATGCAAATTTGGAAGCTGAAAACATGCAAAACAAAAAGGCAGAATGCAAGATAGTACCAAATATCCCAGATTTTCTATTATCACTTAGGCCAATATTGGATTAACATCTAGCTTACCAACAAGTTCGGACACCACGAACACAACACCCACACTGACTCGTCCACTTCGATAATAAATTTAAAACATGAATAAATTAAATACGATCAAAAGTGTCGTGTCTATTTCAGACATCAACACTCCGACACAGGCACACTTTTTCAGAGGTGTCGGTGCTACGGAGCTTACTAGACCTTCTCAATTAAAAACACGCAACATTCCACATCAGCCCTAACTAACAAGATTCACGCACAAATCCTTCAAATTTCACATATTCAATTACCAAATAAAAAACTTAGCACTAATATATCAAACAGCGATCAACAAAACCGAACCTGGAAGTGATGAAGGAAGGAACCGGAGTTGAATTAGCTTCGAGAAGGATCCTTTGAGCATTCCTGTAGTGAAGAATAGCATCATCAATCAACACCCACTCTTCAGCCCTAACAGCTTTATCGATCTCTTGCGTGGCCAAATCGAAGTATCCTTTGAGCTTGTAAGCGACGCGTTCGTTGGAAATCGAAGAAGGAGAAGGTTCCATTGTACTGAGATTTGTTTCAGAAGAAGATGATGATGAATTGGGATTGAAGGATTGAGGAGAGAAAACAGAGTTAAATGAATCAATTATTCCCTGAAAGAAACTCATCCCTTGCGAAAACACACGCGGTTTTCATCATATTATGTTCCTTGAAATTAGATTTTTAGTTTGTGAGTAGTTTGCATAATAAATGTTTACAATAATTTTATTTATTTTATATGTGAAAATTTTGATATTAAATAAAGTTGAAAAGGATCAAAATTGTCGAACATAAAAAAAAAAAAAAGAGTTAGTTATGCATAGAGTTGTCAAATGGCCCGTTCTGGTTCAACCCGCTTCGATCCGGTAGGCTAATGTATTTAAATGGATTGGCCCGACTTGGCCTGATTGTTTAATGGACCACATAAAATGAGTCTGACCTATTTTTCAAAAGCTTGTGCGGCCCGATGGGCCCGCCCGACTCGTATTTCAATATTATAGTTTTAATTTTATAAAAAAGATGTAATGGATAAATGCAACACAATATAAGTATAGAGTCATCATAAACGCATATAAGTGATGTTTAAAATATTTATCCATATATATATATATATATATATATATATATATATATATATATATATATATATATATATATATATATATATATATATATATATATATATATATATATATATATATATATATATATATATATATATGAATACCACAAATCATCCATGTAAAAGTACAAAGTAAATTAATATTATCATCAATACTTATCAAATTTTCTCTCCATCTCACAACCATTTCTTTGATCACATCATTTTCAAAATATATTTTCATCCTCTTTAACTTTTCTTTATCACTTGAAGCACATTTATGAATCCCGTTTGGCTCGGCCCAGCCCATAAAAATATAGGTCTGATGGGCTGGTCCAAAAAGACAGTGTCATATTCTTTTAAGGTATTTTGCGGCCTGGCCTGCGCTAAATTGTTGGGCTTATTGGCCGGCCCGATGGGTCAAGCCCATTTTGACAGCTCTAGTTATGCAACAACATTGTACTAATAATTTTGTTAGGCTCTGAGATAAGATAAGAGAAAATCTCAATCCACCCCCTTATATTTTTATGCATCTAGCACAATTCCATTTATGCTATCTGATTTTGAAGAAACATATCAAGAGACATCTTTTTTTGCCAAAATTTGGTTTTTTACAGAGCTATATCTACGAAAGTATTTTAAATTGATAAACGTTGGGAAAAATCATAATAATTCAGTTCCGGGAATCTTCCGTAGCTACATGTACGAAACGTCGTAGCAACATAATATTCCGTAGATATATCTCCAGAACTTTCTACTATATTTTGAACCAGTATGATCACTCCCCCATTGTTGTTTTTCTTCTTCAACACTCACCTTCACCAACCTAAAAAATTCTACATCATCAATATCATTTTTCACTCAAAAGCTTCAATTTTTTGGTGCAACAAATCAAAGGGAGCAAGAGAAGATTGAATTTCAGGTAAAGATTCATCTTTGTCCATTACATTGCTCACATTGATCATGAAGTTTTTGTAAAAAAAAAAGGTAATGTTGCTTTCGTAGGTACAGCTCCGGAACGTGTTGAAGACGAACACATTCCGTAGGTACATATTCGGAACATGTGTGTGTTGTTTTTTAGAGTTGTTTTGTAATTTTGTGTTATTTTTGTTATTGTTTACAAATAGGTATGGTGCGCTCTAATAATATCTCAAAAGAATTAATTTCTACATATGATGTTCCTCCGAATGTTCAAGGGGTTGTCGTAAAGACGGTAGATATCGGTGGTGACTTCAATAACAAGCAAGAGTTTGATGATCGGATAGCATGCTCACATGGATTCATAGGACTGCAACTAGACTTGGTTTTGGCGTGGTCATAGGAAGATTGGATAATGGTTTGAAAAGAAGAAACAGTTTTGTAACAATGTTGTGCAAAAGAAGTGGGAAATACCATACTCTTCTAAGGAAGTTTAAAAGAGACGACATGTAGTAGAAAATGTGAGTGTCCTTTTAATATTCGTGGTTATATGTTAGCTACCAAGAAGTGGAAATTTAGTATTATTTGTGGTTTTCATAACCATGGTTTGTGTTCAAAGTTACAAGGTCATCCTAGTGTATGTCGGCTCAAACTGGAAAGGAAGGCATGTATTAGTAACATGACCTCGAATCTTGTCCAACCAAAAAATATACTTGCCACATTGAAACGGAAGGAACCCGATGACAATATATCAAATATAAGGCAAGTGTACAACATCATGTACCGCACTAACAAGACGATTAGGGGAGATAGAAGTGAGATGCATCAACTGTTGAAATTGTTGGATGATAACAGTTACGTGTCCTGGTACAGAACTTGCGATGATGGAGTTACGGTCCAAGATATTTTTTAGACTCATTCGGATTCGATAAAGTTGTTCAGCACGTTCTCGATAGTGCTCATTCTCGATTCTACCTACCAGACCAACAAGTACATACTTCCATTATTTGAGATAGTTGGTGTTACATCTACCGAGAAGACATATATCATTGGTTTTGATTTTTTGGAGAGTGAAAAAGAGGAAAATTTTACATGGGCATTAGAGGTGTGTCGGTCACTTTTGTTTTCTGTGTCTGGGTTTCTTCCGTAAATATACATAAGTACATATTATGTATATGCATCTACGGAAAATTTTGACGTTGATTAAGAAAAAGGTGCGTTTGGAGATACATCTACGGAAACATGGGGTATTTTTGGAAACGCACATAGTGCCTAAAAACCCCAAGGAGTGGGATAAGATATTTCCTAGGATAATCTATGTAAGAAAGGCAAAACATGTTAATAAGGGGGAGTGGTCATGCGAAACCATAGACTACTGCCCTAAATGGGTCATAGCCTGCACTGGTCTTAGTAAACGACCCGTCAATTGGGCTTGGTATGTTTGAATTCATTCTCACTATCTACGTGCCCAATAGAAGTAAGATATGATTTGCCCCTACACAACGGACTAGAAGAAATGGTCAAGAAAGATAACTATTTGTTCCATAATTTAAAGCAGGATCATTCTTCCTTTCCACGTCTCTAATAGAGGAGTTGAGATAACAACTCTCTAGCTTAGGTTGCAGCTGAGGAGGGATCTCCAATTTTCCCCAAAAACGCATATACATAGTTCCTCACTACACTGCGTGAGTTAACTCTAAACATCATCAAGAATCCTAAACACCACATACAACCTTCTAAATACGGAGTTACCCTCACTGTACTTTTTTAATAAGTATAGACATCAAATTGAAAGGGCATGGGCTCGAATCCGCGATATCCCATAAAGTTCCAACCACTAGACTACTTGACAAAAAAATAATAACACTTCAAACTTATATGAAAAAAAATTATTGAATAAACATCCTTAAATCAAGTTTAGTATTGTCCATGTTTTGTAATAAATACCACCTTATAGAGATTCAATTGATTTTTTTATAAAAAAAAACATTTTTTTTTAAAAATATAATTATAAATGAAGTATCTATATAGGTAATTATAGAGACTATTTAAAATAACAATTGAAACATTTTGTAAATAAAATTGATACAGTAACAAATAATAATACATTTAATATCTTTAGTGCAAATTTATTATACGTAAAATTTCACCATCAGATTTGAAGTATAAACACTTAAAAAGAGTTTTTCGAATTAGTAATGTATCATTTAAAGATAGAGGTAGAAGTATTTATACTCCAAAAAAACAGTCATCCATGATGTAATAATTCTAAATGAAGGTTATAACTAACTAGAAGTTGGTTATGTAGTTAGTTAAGTTGAATAGATATATAATTAAGTTTTTCTACATGTGGATACTGATAGTTCAATAGTGGTTAGTGCTAGTTATTCATGTGGTTACTGCTAATTTTGTATGTTGTCACTTCTGATTTTTCTCATTCATATTTCTGTGTTATTTTCTTTGCAAGTAACATCTTTTGTTGTGCCTTTAATTAGTATCAGATTCTGGTTAGACTCGACGGGGGAGCGGAAGTGAATCCTAGTAGGGATCAAGCCTAGTGATGTGGATGACTTACACTTGTGAGAGAGATTGTTGAGATTCAAGTGTGAGTGGATAAAGTCCCACTTCAACTAGAAATGAACGAAATGTTGTGTGTGTGTGTGTGTGTGTGTGTATATATATATATATATATATATATAAAAATAAATAAGAGAAATGACTCATACTTTAGTTGTCATAAGTTTGGGGGGATATGTAGTGTAAAGGTCTCTTAGATCCATGAACATTTAGTCCATTGACACTTCAAGCGCTTCCAAGACTCTTCAATAATCCCGTCAAAATTTTAAATATGTATTTGATGTTCAAAACAGTTAAAGGAGTTGCAAAAATTCAAGAAAAATAGTCATCCTGCCAAAATTTCAAATATGCATTTGATTAAAACAATTAAAGTAGTTGGAAAATTCAAAAGAAAGTGTGTATAGGGAGGGAGCTTCAAAGTGGATGAGAGTTATGTGGCATGCATGCAACATAGTGGTTAATCAATTAGATTCCAATCTCTACAAATAAGAATAGTTATCCATGGTGAAAGGAGTTTGTTTTTATTACAGAAAACCTACCTAATAGATTACATCCGCACACACATATAATAGATACTAAAATCTCAGTTGTGGTAGTTTTGAATTATGCATGCAACTCGCTTTTAGTATATATTAATTTTACTATTTAATTCTAACTTATTGTCTTTATTGTTTATGCCTAGAAAGAACTTTAGTTTTCCCATCATATATTCATTTCAAATTCACACTGCAGTATCTTGGTAAAATCTTGACAAAGAGTATCATTAGTAGAATAAAAAATTACACCAACTTGATAAAAAAAGTCATTTTTAATGAGAAAGTTTGAGATTATATAGTGACGTTTTCAATTTATAAATGCATTATGAATGTTTAACATCTTCAAACTCAAGATGTTATTTGACATACACTTCTTCACTGATATAACCCTTAAGGAATGCCTATTTGATATTCATTTGGTATATGGTGGTGTCATGGTTTATAGCAAAAGATATTAACAATCTTATTGTTTTAAACCTAGCTACAGGTAAAAAAACCTTTAGTATAGTCAATACATTATTGTTGACTATAGCCTTGAGCTACTAGTCTAACTTTGTTTCTTACCATATCTTCTTGCTTATTAAGCTTGTTTATGAAAATCCATTTAGTTACAATGACATGTTTTCCTTGTTGTCATGCCACAGGATCCCAAACTTCATTCCTTTGGAATTGATTGTGTTATTCTTACATAGTCATTATACAATCATCATATCCTTAAGCTTTATCCATAAAGGTTGACTCAACCAATGAGAGTAATCTAACTAAGGAGGCTTCATTTATGTAACATGATATGGCTCTTAGAGTGTCATCTTTGTTTCCAATGATTTTCTCTTAAGGATGTGATGGCTTGTAATTTAAGGTTACTTCCTATCATCTGGTGTACTATCCTCTGTACCGCAAGAGGGTACTTCATTGTTCTGTGCAGCTACATGTATTTGAGTTTTTTTTACAATCTCCAAATTTACAAACGCTTCTACTAAATTTGACTTATCATTGCCAGGCTCTTCGTCATTGAACCTTGCATGGGATAATTTTTCAACCTTTAATTTAGATTTCTCAGAGTAACCTAGGAAGAAACACTTTTTGCTTTGGCATAAAATTTCTTTAGATGAACACTGGTGTTATGTAACATGTACATCCAAGTTAGTGAAAATAATAAATATTGGGTGTTCTTCCTTTTCTCAATTCATAAAGACTTTTATTTAAAATAGGTATAATATAGGTTCAATTTTGAACATAACATGTTGTACTTACTGCTTATGGCCAAAAGCATTTTGTAACTTTTGATTCATTAAGTATGATTCTAACCATCTTTTGAAGAGATCTATTTTTTTCTTTTTACAATCCCATTATGTTCTGGAGTTATAGGACAAGAAAAATCATTGAGAATATCACTTTCTTCATAAATATATTTAAAGGGTTCATTTTCAAGTTCTTCGCCATTATCACTTTTGATTTCCAAAATTTGTTTCATTTTCATTTTGAATTTGTTGGCAGAAAATAGAAAATACATAATCTGACTCATCCATGCTTCTAATATGACCTTTTTAGACGTAAGGTGACTATTGACCCTAATTTTGTTGATTGTATCTTCAGTCAGGAGGTTATTGAGTCATCTAGTAATCATTGTCTTTTGCGAGTTGGCGGCATACATTTGGTATAATACTTTTAAGAGCCTTGAGTGAGAGTTCATTTTTCCTATTAGTATTGGGTTGATCTTAGAGATTTTGAGGTCTCTTAGGTCGACGTCTAAAATGACGCATGACTTATCTCTAATCTGCCATTTTGTTGTATGGGTCATTTAGAAATCTCAAGTTTATTTTTTTTCCAGGTTGATATCTACCAAAAAGACGCATGACTTATCTCTAACCTTATGATTTTCTTGCACCTTCTCATCATGAAGGGCAAACCCCGTTTTATGCATGCATTAATTATGGTTTAACGCATGTTTACTTTTGTGTTAACTTTTTCAAATTCACGCTCAAAATTCATACTTTCACATAAGTTTGATATTAAAGCTTTTAAAAATTACAATAACAAATACACTAGTAACTAACAAGTTTAGAGACATCGACAACAACTTTGACCTAGTATGCATACGTTTTACGTTGCAATTGCAACCGCATATGTGATTGCAACTTAGAGTGACACAAACAACAAATATTATTTATGCCTAAGCCGATGAAGCAACTTGAACTCGTAGAGATTGAACCTTCTTCAAGGTTAACCCAAATGTCTCCTCCATATTCATATCTTCAGGGTTTTGTCCATCAGCGAGTGTCCATTCAAAACTGCGTAGAAGAGATGCAACAATTAAATGCACAGTCCTATGAGCCAAAGGCAGTCCTGGACAAATTCTTTTGCTTGCTCCAAATGGTATAAGCTCGAAATTATTACCCTTATAACTAATGTCACACTCCAAAAATCTTTCTGGTATGAACATATTTGAATTTTCCCAAATGGTTGAATCTCTTCCCATGGCCCATACATTGACTAATACTTGTGCATTTTTTGGAATATTGAAGCCTAATATTTTGACATTTTCATCACATTTGTGAGGTAGCAATAATGGAGCTGCTGGGTGTAACCGAAGTGTTTCTTTCACAATTGCTTGTAAGAAAGGTAACTTGAAAATATGTGATTCTTCAATTGTTTCATCTTTACCAATTTCTTGACATAGCTCTTTTTTTGCTTTTGTTAATTTTGCAGGATTACGTAATAGCTCTGCCAAAATCCATTCTATTGTGCCTGCGGTTGTGTCGATCCCAGCAATAAATAAATCCTATCAAAACATTATTTTCATCATTTTGACATTCAATTAAATTTGCAATAATGTAATAAAAAATATAGAGGATATATTTGTAACACAACTTTATGATTGTATCAATAGTCACTTTCATTATTTTATGAAAAATATATTCGAAATTCTACATTTACACTGTATTTTACTATTCATGATAAATAATACAATATTATAATAATAAATTATTTTTAAAAAATATATAAAAGTTATCTTTTTATGTTTTATTTTTTAATTTAGATTAAGGGAATACGGATAAAAAAAATGTGATTATTTATTAAAAATCTGAATATCTACTAATCATTTTTATTAACCAACATTTTACTTTTCATTAATGAATTTTATTTTATTATTAAAATTATTTTTAATATCTGTAGGTTTATTAACCAGGTTTATAACTTTATTAACCAATTTTTTTACTTTTTATTAACTAATTTTTATTTTTTTTATTAACAAATTTTTTACTTTTTATTAACTAATTTTTACTTTTTTACTAAATTATTTTTAATATGATGTGGGCGTTGATTAACCAACTTCATTACTTCAATAACTAACTTTTATATGTTATTAACCAATTTTATCTTATCATTAAAAATTAATATTAATATATTATTCACGAAAACTGTTTATCGACACTGCTCATATTACTATTAAATTAGGGTGGGTGGGATAGCTCAGTTGACACTTTGCTGACTGAGCGGATGTAGACGACAAATATATTATTTTCTTTGTAAACGAGTTGGTGGTACTTATAAACCATCAAAAGTTGATGAAAAAAAAAATTAATGTTCATAAATGTATATTATATCAACCATCAACTTAAAAAAAAAAACAATTAATGTTCATAAATGTATATTATATCAACTTTATGGATACTGTAGTTGAAAACACACCTTAGCATGTGTGGATGGAGTCTCATGATTCAGACATCTCTGGGTCCACCAGAGAGCAAAATATCCTAATAATTGACTATAAAAATTGACTAAGATGATTAATATATTTGACTTAGTTAATTAGTTATAACTATTATTATCATCATATTTAGATCAACAACCTTTTTAGGTAGAAATCGAATATTTCCTGCACTTAATGGCGCAAATTAATTTTTCCAAGTTGCAAGAACTTAGCTCCTTTAAGAGAATTAACCATCACTGCATGTTCATGTTGAGTTCGAAGTTCGAACCAAATACATTTGGTTAAGTTGGAATTTTTTTTTATCATCTCATTCAAATGTTGTTGAATAAATTAATGCAACCCTTATCATAAAACCAATGAGATGTTTTGAGAGTCTTTGGTTGTATAATTTTTTTAATTAAATCATAGTTTTGACAAAAGTTAATATTGTTAGCATGGACGTCAATACTAGTGTTTGAATCCTAAATTTTCGATTGTCTTTCAGTTTTTTGCAGTGAGTACAACTTAAAGTTAAACGACTAATAATTGATCAAAATGAATTAATTGAAAAGCAACACTAACCATAAACAGATGCACCATTTCATTCCGGCTTAATTCCAACGTGGTTTCTCCAATATTGTTGCTTTTAAGAAGTGAATCCAACACATCATTGCAAGCATCCTCAGAATCAGCTTTGGTAGATCTTGAACTTATTCTTTTTTCAATAATTTCATCAAAAATATCATATATCTTCTTCACATAATTGGTGACCTTTGCATACACACTTTGTAGATCAAAGGGACGAAGAATAGGAAATAAATCTGAAACATTAGGCTTCCCAGCTTCTTCCATGATACCCCAAATAATTTTCTTAAATTCTTGTGACTCTTGTCCATCTATTGAATGAGCCAAATCTATAGAGAACAAAGTGTTTGAAATTGAATTAAGGACAGTTGTAAAAACAGCCTCACCAATATCAAAAGCCTCACCTTTCTTGCTTTTTTCATTCACATAATTCAATAATTCTTGCAATTTTTGTTGGCGAAGGAATTTTGTTGAATCAAGCATTTTTGTAGAAAATACTTTTGTGGCACAAATTTTTCTTAGTTTCTTCCACAAATCTAATGCTGGAAGCCACGCAAGTGAGAATTTGTCATGGTCAAGTGCATAGCCAGCATGTGGAATACTTCTACTAGAAAAAACTTGTGAATTTTCTTGTAAGACTTGTTTGGCTACTTGAGGGGATGAGATTACTATGGTTGTTCTTGTTCCTAATTTTAGTGTCATGATTGGTCCATAGATTTTTGAGAGTTTTGTGAGAGATTTGTGTGGGTTTTTGCCAAGTTCTAAGATGTTACCAATGATGGGAAGTGGGTGTGGCCCTGGTGGAAGTTTTGTAGATTTTTTATTTCTAACAATGAAGATAAGAATGGTTGCACTCATAAAAGTGATTAGTAGGAGAAGCGTTTGGTTCTCCATGGCTTATTGTTAATGCGTTTCCTTTTTGTGATGTACACATGTATTTATAGGAGTACATTAATTAGGTGATATTTGTCTTTTATATGATTTCGATTGTTCGAGAGGATATGATATTGCTATGAGATGGAAGATGGGCCACTAGAAAAATAAGAGAAGAAATATCTCACTAATTTGTTAAAATCTATATCCTCATTCTTTGAGAGACAAATTAATATTTATTGTATATTAATTCGTTTTTATATAAACTATTTTCTAAAAAAATTCTTTAATTTTTTTAATATTTTATATATATATATATATATATATATATATATATATATATATATATATATATATATATATATATATATATATATATATATATATATATTAAAAGTTAAAGAAAATATAATAATTCCTAGTAAATAAGTGTTGTCAGAGGATTTTAGGATTGTCGTGATATTGAGAACTACATCATGTGCGTTGAGAAGGTAATGTATGATTGTATTTTATCTGAGTTTTAGATAGTTCTTCTATATCACGACCTTGATGTATTTATAGTCCTTTGGGTCTTGAGCCGAGTCTTCATAGTATGTAGCAGCCGCACTAGGAATGGATGGTTAATTCTCTAAAATCTAGGAAGTATAATTAAATTCCACAATCCCTTATGTAATTTTCGTTGACCTAATACACGTCTCACGCATGATCGTGCGCTAACAACGAAGACATTAGGGATTCAGAAGATGTATCTGAAAAAGGGTTGCTCGATTTGTAAGAGGGGCGCTCGAACTAATGAAAGGGGGACTTGGAAAGGAATAAGCATATTCCTTTCACCATGCCTACAGATCTCTTCCAATTATACAACTACATAGTCGCTCAAGCACCATAGCTCGTAGAGGCCAGAGTGTTTTAACCCCTTATTCACCTTCGGTCCTTTCTGGGAGGTCACTCGAAGATTTATTCTCACCTTCAACTCTCGAGTCTTAGTTAAGTCTTCCTGACAAGACTCAATTGAGTCCCTTAGAAAAAATTTAGTTGAGTCTCTCACGCGAGACTTTGTTGAGTCCCTCAGGCGAGACTTAGTTGTGTTCCTCAAGCAAGACTAAGTTAAGTCCCTCCACTGAACCCTTATGAAATAGTATTAAGGATGGGGCAGATAATCCTCCTTACTTGGCTTTTTTCCCTAACTAAATCAGGACTTAACATGCTTCTTTAGGTGTCCCTCCTTGATCAGGCTTTCTATCTCCTTCTTGAGTTGTTGGAAGTACTCGCGTTAGGGTTCCTCTTGACCTTACGAGACTTACACCAACTGTTAGGTTCTACTGCCATAATGTTAGTCTTTGGGGGTGGAGGGTGAGGGAAGTTAAGCATGTGAAGAACTTATCGTCATATTTGTTCTCATCAATTATTAATTGGCGTAAAGCTCTCCATAGGCTTTCCACTTCGCTTGAATATTGTTCTGTCTCTCATAGGCGACGTGTATTGGTTGCTTTGTAAAGCTCTCCATAGGCTTTCCACTTTGCTTGAATATTGTTCTGTCTCTCATAGGCGACGTGTATTGGTTGCTTTGTCAGTTGTTTGTGTCGGAATGCGATCTTTTACGCATGGCCCTTCTTTTCACCATTACTCTCCTCACCCTTTATGTAACATTATGATTGCATCACTAATTTAGATAAAGACGTCGCTGGTATTCGAGTGAGGGATTTGTTGAAGTGTTCCACCATGAGCCTGTCCAGAAATGCTCATACAAACATTTCTTGATTAGGATGAACTACCTTGACAGTTGTATTTCAAGGTATAATGTGCCTCAATGATGGCCATCTAAGTGTTGATGGATGCCATATGCTCATACGGTTCGTTGCGTCCATTGAACTTATTCAACGATGTTGTCTTGAAGTTTTCACTAACGGGCACCTCCCATATCTCTTCTAATAGAGGTTAGAGATCTAATACTTCCACCTTATACACTATGTTTGTTTCTTGTTGGAGTTACTAGATATGAAGAATGTTATACTCCAAGGTTTGGTTCTAGGAACGAAGGTCTTCCATAGCAACAATCGTCTCTAATATGAAAATTTCCTCGTTATCAGATTCCTTGCTAGCTAGAGTCGTTGTCTTTTTGTTCACCATGATAAAGGATCAGCGAAAAGACAATACTTTGGTTGAGTGTTGTGATGTTGGTCATGTAAATTTTATCAAGGCCTCATAGTGGGCGCCAATCGTACTCGCTAAAAGTACAAATGCATAACAACCCCTAGCAAATAAGGGTTGTTAGAGGATTTTAGGATTGTCGTGATATTGAGAGTTAGCTTACGTAAGATTAGAAGCTATAATATGAGTGTCTTTTATTTGCATTCTAGTTAGTTCTTCTATATCAAGACCTTGATGTATTTATAATCCTCTCATCCCTGAGTCAAGTCTTCCTAATATTTAGCAGCCACTCCAAGAATGAGTAGTTGATTCCTTGAAATCTAGGAAATATAGTTAAATTCCATGACCCCTTATGTAATGTTCCTTAAAAATGTTAAACATGAAGTAAAGAAATAAAATTCATGGGGGCGTAAGTTGGTTACACAATAAAAATGTTTATTTTAAGCGAATATAAATAAACGAGTGTTAGTTAATATGGTGTATATGACTTTTATGCTTAAATCTTTTTATAAAATAAAAGTCATGATCATGGTTGTTGATAGCTATACATGTTTAATGCATTAAATATATTTTAAAATATATTTAAGTGAAAGAGTAACTATAAAGTAAAATGATTATTAAATATTTTATTGATAATGAAAGAATGACATAAATTTGTGTATGTGACACAATATAAATAAATGAAAAAAGTGACATTACTTTTATTCATGATTTAAAGTTCTTATGTCATATAATGAATATAATTCCGTTGAAGAAAAACTTATATTTCTCCATATAATGTATAGAAAGGCAAGGAACAAATATAAGTTATTTTATAGTGTGGGGGTGTGTATCTTATTATAAGAACATGAACCCCAAAAGGAATAAATTGGATCCTCTAGGGATAAAATGTGTTTTTGTAGGATATGCACCTAACATTAAAGCATATAGACTTTTGAGTTTGGAGTCAAATGAAATTATTAAATTCCAAAATGTTGAATTCTTTGAGAACCTCGTCATGAAGGATAAGGAATATGAGATTTCCATAAATGAAGAACCACGTGAGAAATATTCTCATCAGACAGTTGAAACACATATCCGAAAGTTCTTCATGGATTGTTGAAACACAACTCGAACTTAGGATAAACAAAAGTTCAAAAGGCTAAGGATCTAGGACCAAACAAAATGGATTCTCGATTATTTATTTTTTATATGGTAGAAGGAAATCGTGAGAATTATGTTTGTAAGATTCCTATTATTCTTCAAGTGGAAATTGATCCTAAGACTTATAAGTAATCATTAGCTTCAAGGGACTCCTCTTTTTATAATGATGCTATCCAAGACAAAATGGATTCAACAATGTCACACCATACTTAGGACCTTGTTGATCTACTAAAGAATTAAGACCTATTGGATGCAAGTGGCTATTTAAAAGGAAGTATCATAGTGATGGTACATTAAACACCTATAAGTCTATATTAATGAGCAAGAGTTTAAACAAAAGGAAGGTGTTGATTATTTTGACACATATGCGTGTTGCTGCGCTAAAGAGAGAATGTCGTTTAATAGTTTCCATGTTTCTGAGCCTGGGTTGAATGGTTTAAAGCTTAAATAGCGGAAAGTAAATTATAAACAAGAAAATAAATGCATTCTTTGGATAAAAGAGAACTTGTCGGCATTGAATTTAATCTACCCATAAAATAATTAAACTTATTACTCAATTGCACTCAACCTAAATTACTCGTTAATATCATCACGTATCACTCACAATAGAGGTTATGTCTTACGCAAAGTTGAGATATCAACCGTTTTGATCTCGTCGGCGATGTCTCACGCAACTCAACCAACACGGAGGCATTAAGATTTGATACCCATTGTGATTACTAAGCCTAAATCTATCTCTAGAGTCTAGAACCTTGCAAATATTCATCCAAGAATAAGATTTGAGGAGTATATGTATATAGCAACTCAAACCCTAGCACAACGTAAAATCAAGGATAAACATCAATATTGATTTGTAAAATAGATTTTATACAATGCCATGAGCAACAGATATACATACAAAATGAGTAGACTTACATACAAAACTCCAACAAATGAGGGTACAAAGAGAAGAAAGAAGAAGATGAACAAGAATCTCTCGGCTCGTCAACTCTGATTGAAGCAAACCCAACTCCGATCATCAAGATGCAACCCCAAATGTTGTTTTCTAAGCTCTAACATCAAAGAATGAAGTTGATGGAGTTGGGAAACAAAAACTCCATAACCATAACCCTAAAAATCTGTTTTAACACTCTATATACAAGTTTTGCCCAAAAAAAAAATTTTGCCCGGCGTGTAAATATTTTGCCCGACAAAATATCACTTACCCAAAAATGCATTGCAAAAACAGGAAGATTCGCCCCGAGCTCGTCTGGAAAATTTGACAGCAAAGAGAAAATGATTTCTTGCTTTCACCATAACTCGAGAACCGTAACTCTGATTTATGCCCGATCAGAAGTGTTGGAAAGCTTATTCAATGCTCTATATTACAATGACTAAATATCATTACTTTAATACCTAAAAAAATTAGATAAAAACAATCAAACGCAATGATATTTACAAGAAAATGCGACTAAACATAATATGTACAATTTTACATACAAGTTGGAGTTTATTTACGGTATTACATCAGAATAAGTATATAACTGCCCCAAAACTATACACAAATATAACTACTATTTTGCACTTATCAATGCTCTAGTAGAAAGGACGGTGATAATTAGAGTATCGTTTCCATTAGCTTTTTTCCCGACCTTGTAGTTAATCAAATGGATGTCAAAACATCTTTCCAAAATAAAGATCTCTATGAAGAGATTTACATGGAGCGTTTGGAAGTTTATGGGCTTCATGGAAATGAATAAAAGGTGTGCAAGCTTGTCAAATCCTTGTATGGATCAAAACAGATATCGAAACTATTGTGAAAACAATGCCTTAATCAACAAAGTATAAACTGTTTCTTTGTGATCAAGAAACACACAAGGGTAGGAAAAAATGATAAAAAAGAAGAACAAAAAGGATTGGTTATAAGTGTTATTCTTTACTTTCTCTATCAATCAAGATTATAAGTGTTACAAGAATAATAAATAACCCTTTGACCCTAAATTAGGATTTGTAGTACGCAATGATGAGACTAGTAGGATATTTATAATAAATCTAACATACTAAAATAATGGGCTTTTTCACAAATACCCATTATAAGCTAACTTAGGGTACAAGCTAACTTAAACAATTGGACATAACAAACATGCCCAATTAGTCATGCTAACAAACCTAGAATTTTTGACAACTGCATTCTTGACCACACACCGACTACAACATACACTACTTCGACACCAGCATGTGAGCGACCTTCGACTGCATGCAAATCTCTGTTGATCTTGTCGAACCACGAAACTATCCTTCGATCCAATTGAGTTTGATCCAATATCTCACAAATCTCCACCTTGGAACAAACTCTAATATCAAAGAAAAAACTAGCTTTTGTCATGAAGCTTTATCAACTACATACGGTGGAAAAACTTGCAACTCGGCAATATCTTGGAAATTATATCAGCAATATTATAATCTGTCGAAACCTTCATCACTTTGACTTCTCTATGCTCGATTACTCCTCTAACGAAATGCAACCTCATATCGATGTGTTTGGTTCGCTCATGATATGCCGAGTTCTTCGACAAGTGTGTAGCACTTTGACTATCACATTTAACATTGATACCTCGACCTTGAAGTTTCACCTCTTTAGGAAAACCTTCAAGCCACAATGCTTCTTTCACAACTTCAGTGAGGGAAATTTATTTTGCTTCAGTGGTTAATAAAGCAAAAACCTTCTGAAGTGTTGCTTTCCAACTAATTGTTATGCCAAACATAGTGAAAACATATCCATAAATAGATTTTCTAGAATTCATACAACCTGCATAATCAGAGTCGACATATCCTTTGATTACTACTTTACTATCTTCACCCAAAGCTCCTCATAAATAAGAACTCTATTTAGAGACCCATTTATGTACCTTAGAATCCACTAATGCTTTCTAGTGAGCCTTTCCAGGATTCACCTTGTACCTACTTACAAGAATTACTGCATATGCCACGTCGGGTCTAGTACAGATCATATCACACATCAAAGAGCCTACTACATTAGCATATGGAATGCTATTCGTATAAGCTCTTTCAACATCAGTATTGAGACATTGATCAATACTCAGCTTGAATAGAGGGTTTGTCGGAGTCACAACAGGCTCCGAATTTGACATACCAAACTTTTTCGAGAATCTTTCGTAAGTATGCCTCTTGAGATAAGCATAATTTTGACTGCTTTCTATCTTTTCGAATGTCAATTCCAAGAATCCTAGATGCAGCTCCCATATCCTTCTTATCAAACTCCTTATTCAGTTGAGCCTTCACCCTCATCACATCTTCGATATTGTTGCTTTCTATGAGAATATCATCCACATAAAGGTACAAAATAACAAATGAATTACCAGGTTGAAATCGGAAGCAAACACAGTGGTTGAACTGGCTTCTAACAAAACTTATGTGTACCATGAACTTATCGAATCTCCTATTCCACTGTCGAGGAGATTGTTTCGGTCCATATAAAGATCTTTTTAGATCTCACACATAATCTTCATTTCCCTTTTCGACATACCCTTCAGGTTGCCTCATTAGGATTGTTTTGTCTAGATCACCATACAAGAACACAATCTTCACATCCATCTATTCAAGATCGAACTGTGCCACCATGGAAAGCAACATTTGAATGTATCTATGCTTCATAACAAGAGAAAAAACATCATTAAAGTCGACACCTTCTTTCTGAGTGAAACCCCTTGCGACCAACCCTGTCTTGTATCTTTTCGATGCCACTCCTTCGATTCCTTCCTTAACTTTGAAAATCCATTTACAACTGACTAAATTTTCTCCGGCAGGTTTCTTGATCAGTTCCCAAGTGAGATTATCATGAAGAGATTTCATCTTATCATTTATGGCCTTCAGCTATTCAGTCTTATTTCGACTCCTCGTAACTTCCTTATAGTCTCTACGCAGCCAAATACTCTCAGTTTGTCGAGATCTGGTGGATGTCCCGACCAAACTTATTTAGGTGTCTTCATATCTAACGTAGTCGAATGACATATGTTTATTAGATATGTTGTGTCGAAAGAGCCTCAGCCCAAAACACCTTCTTTAACCTAGCACTAGTCAATATGCATCTAACTCTCTCCAAAATAATTCGATTAAAGCTTTAAGCCAAACCATTTTGCTATGGAGTGCCTTGCAGTACCAGAGGGAGCACAAAAGATTTCAAATGCCTCATTGCAAAATTCAAGGCCATTATTGGTTCTCAACCTCTTGACCTTTCTGCCAGTCTGATTTTCGACCAGAGTCTTCCAACTTTTGAAATTCTCAAAAGTTTCATCCTTAGTCTTCTGGATGAATACCCATAATTTTTTGGAATAATCATCTACTATGGATAGAAAATACCTTGCTTCTGAATGTGATGGACAACTTGCAGGCCCCAAAAGATCAGCATGGATGTAATCAAGGGATCCATGTGTTCTTTGTTTTCCTTTGTTGAACTTAACTCTGCAAGATTTTCCAAGTACTCATGGTTCAAAAAACTTCATCTTTTCAACTTTGTCTCCACCAAGCAGATTTTGTTTTCCTAATTCGACCAGACCCATTTCACTGACATGGCCCAATTTCATATGCCAAATCTCTGTCTTTGACAACAATTTTGTGGATGAAACATTTGTCGAACCACTTACAACTTCAGCCTCAAGGGTATACAAGCCTTGTTTCTTCACGCCTCCCAAGACTTCCTTCGACCCCTTCATAACTTTTATGAAACTTTTCTCTTCTTGAAAAACATATCCTTTTTTATCGAATTCACCACGAGAAATCAAATTTCTCTTTCAATCAGGTACATACCTGACTTTAGTCAATAAATTTATTGACTCATCATGGAGCTTGAATCCTACATATCCAACACCTGCAATCTTGCAAGCTTTGTTGTTTCCCAGCAATACAGACCCACCATCTTGATCACATAATTCCTCGAACAAGTCTTTGTTTGGAGTCATGTGCCAAGTGAAACATAAATTCATAATCCACTCCTTACTAGTGCCACTGCTCGAAACCACAAGAGCATCAAATGAGTCGAAATCATATTGAACAATGGTTGCGTTGCCATTATCCTTACCTCCATGATCTTTTAGTCGTTCAGGGCACACCTTTCTTGTGTGACCCTCCTTCTTACAATGATAGCATCGAATACCAGATGCTTCGCCACTGTAAGACTTATGTTGACTTTTACCTTTCTTCTTGTCGAACTTACCATCCTTTCATAAGAATTTTTGCTTAACGACCAAACATTCACCAACCGGCTAAAGATTGTGAAGAATGCATCTTATATCTAGTTGAATTTTGATGAAGACAAAGATTATCGTAGAAGAAAAGGATCAAAAATTTCATGAACACCAAAGATGAAATTGATCAAGAAGGTCAAACATAGAAATTCAAGTGAATATTTGATACAAGTGAACATAACTAACGTGCTCATTGCAATTCATATTATACTACTTTAAATTGCTCAGAACTTCACCTCTCACTTAATCTAATTACATTATTACATCATCATGCATGATCATACATGAATCCTTGCTAATAAATTACATTTTAAGGGCTGAAATCAATGTGGCATTTGACTTCCAAAATATGGTATTCGAATACCAAGTATAAAAGTTACAAAGATGTGTGAGAACATTGTGATATTTGTTTATCTATATGTTGATGGCATAATGATCATTAGCCAAAAGATGAATGTAGTTTTAGAAACAAAAAGGTTTCTAACTTCCACATTTAAAATGAAAGATCTTGAACTAATTGACACTATTTTGGAAATTAAAATAAAGCGAAATAGTGGGAGCTATGAAGTTTATCAAACAGCCTATGTTGAGAAAATGCTTGGTAAGTTCAAACACTTACGTTAAAAGGAAGTGAACACTCATTTGATCCTAGTGTCAAACTCCAAAAGAATGATGGAAGAGTTTTTACTGAAGTGGAATATGCAAGTGCAATTGGTTGCCTAATGTATTTGATGCAATGTATTAGACCTGACATAACATTTGAATTTAGTAAAATACATTTACTAGCAATCTAAATGGTGAGGATTGGAAAATTATCACACAAATTTTTGGCTATCTTTTGAAAACCAAAAATCTTGGCATCCATTATGGTAGGTTATTTGACATATTAGAAGGATATACCGATGCGAGTTGAAACCGAGTGTTGAATATCATAAATCTACATCTGGGTGTATATTTACACTAGCTGGGGTGCAATTTCTTGTAAGACAAAGAAAAAATGTGTATCACTCTTTCAAATATAGAAACATAGTTTGTGGCTCTTGTTTCCCCTTGTTGGTTGGGTTAAACTCTGTCGAAGGAGCTTCTTCCTCTTGTGTATGAAGCTTGCTCAATCTCTTCATTCAAAGTGGAAAATACGGGTTGTTAGTTGGATTATTGTTGGAAGTGATATTTGGGGGTTTATGATAATTTTCTTGTTGGTGAGGTTAGGGAAGAATTGTCGGTTTTGTGTTCGATCTTGAGGGTTGTTAAGCCTAATTGTGATGAGAGTGATAAAGTGGTGTGGTGGATGAATATCGACTGCTTTTCGATGAAAAAAGCTATAGAAGTTTGTATGATTTGAATTCCCTATAATTTGGTTATGAATGAAGAGAGTGTCTTTAAGTTGAGTCGGGTTTGGAAAGCTATTGTTCCAAGCAAAGTGAAGTTGTTCAGTTGGAAGCTTTTATTGAATGCCTTATCTACTAGAAGCACGCTTTATAAAAGAGGCATGGAGCATGTTTAGAGTGATAAGTTGTGTCTTTTATGTGCTAGCGCAGAGGAGTCAGAGGGGAATTTGTTCTTTGAGTGTTATCGTATCGGGCTACTATGGAGGAAGGTGTTGAGTTGGTTGGGTGAGGCTATTGTTGACTGGCCGATAGAGCGGATTGGGTCGGGGGCTGATTCAGTTGTTTTTCGTTTTAGGTGGCTCAAAGTGAGGTTCATTTTTGTTTTCTTAATCCTTTCCTTTTTGCCTTCTTTGGTTATTAGTTTGTTGGCGTGTGTGGTTGTGTAGGAACAAAGTGGTGTGTAAGGATTATATTTGGAACAATGGTGATGTTTTGTTTTTTATTAAATAGTTAGGTTGGGATTGATTCTTAATTTTGTCGAAAGGAAATTATGATTTAATTAGGGAAGTGTGGGCTTCCAATTCTATAAACGCTCCTTGTGGTGGTCATTTCAGAAACTATCAAGTAGAGTTCATTGAAGGTTTTGTTGAAAACTTGGTCTTCATAATGCTCTTAATGCAGAGATTGTTGGTGACATCGACGCCATTGAGCTGACTGACTCCAACCATGGACACTACTACGGAAAGGGTTTTTATCTCGATTAAAAATTATTTTTATATTGGTTTGGTAGTGAGATAACGAAGAGTGTTATGAAAAGTGCGCCACTAGTTGAGGTGAAAAACTAAAAAACATGTTAATTTTCACTTAAATTGGATTAGTTAACTGAGGTGAAATATCCCACTTTTCCTTTCGGTTGGAAATAATACCTAAGGTGATAGGTGTTAAGGAACGGATTTTTTTTACCTCGGTTGGGGTTCCAACTGAGGGAAAATTCATTGTTATTTACAATATAAATTTTCTTAATATATATGATTTTCATTTTAATTTTTTTTTGTTTTAATAACCAAAACATCAAATTTTTTGACAAATTTTTAATCTTTCTCATCATCATCAATAATAACAACAATAACAACCACAAAAATAAAATCAATAGAATCGTTAAACATTAAATCTTAACAACAAAATAATAGAATCAATATAATCATTGAACATTAAATATCAACAACATTAATATTAAACATTTTACTTGACACAATAACAACAACTAACATTACTAAGTTAATTACATCCATGTTTTCCTAACTACCATTAAACATTTTAAAAATCATTTATAAGAGAAGAGTTTACATTAAGGAACAAACCTTAAAATTTTTCCTACTCTTGCAATCCATCCCAGAAAATGATATTGTACTTCATGCAACTGATTTTATTATCACAGTTTTCATTATGTTAAGTTTGTATTTCAGCATTTTGCGTCCAAGATGGATCATTGTGATATTCATGTTATGATTGGCTGACGAGATTTTCATGAGAATCACTGATTTTCATGTTGATTGATTAGTTTGAAATGTCTTGCCGTTGTTACTTTATAAATTAATGACAAAGGTATGTTACTTAATTTTTTTTATCAAATTGGACAAAAGTTTTATACTCGCTCGCTAGCACAACCGATATAATAGGTCATAACTAAAAAATTAATATAAAACAAAATGCGTTAAAATGGAGTTGTTGAGATTAAAAAGAAGGGTTGGTCAATACTTTTCTCCTCGGTTGTCAGCTCAACCGAGGTAATAAGTTATAAGCAAAAATAAAATAAATAAAAAAATGCTAAAATGCAGTTGCTGGAATTCAGAAGTGTGTCCCCTGAATATTCTTTTCCTCAGTTGTCAAATCAACCAAGATAATAATAGATTATGAAAAAGATAAAACAAATAAAAGATGCTAAAATGCTGTTTTTGCTATTCGAATGCGTGTTCACAAAATACTTTTTCCTTTGATTGTCAACTCAACTGAAGTAATAAGTCATATACAAAAATCAAATATTGTTAAAATGAAAGTTGTTGGGAACTTTATCATAAAATATATTATTTGTCGTTATGCATTTACACCTGCCGTTAAATACACATTTTTCCTTGGATGTCTTGGCTATGAGGACCCCCCCTATGTGTGGCCTTTAAGAAACCGATGTATTAACTGTCAAGCTAGACATCATTATTCAAATTAATTTTATGATTATACATAGAGAAGGTAATGCATGTGCTAATCTTCTTGCTAATATTAGGTTTGGTTTGCTAGAATACAATTTTGGGATGTCTTGCCTTCTTGTAACAAATAACGGTTGCCGAATTTTAGGTTTACATCTTTTTGATGGAGGATTTGTAGTTTGTTCATCTCATCTTTTGTAACCATTTTTCTTATTAAATATTTTTTTCATCCAAAAAAATGTACTCCCTCCGTTTTTTATTATAAGTCGTTTTGGAGAAAAAATTTGTGTTTTATTATAAGTCGTTTTAGAATTTTAATAAATCATTAATACTATATTTTCTATTATACCCTTAAGCATTTAATATTCTCCTTCTTCAAATTATTTTAATTTGTGTTTCTCATACACTTAATGAAGAAAGATTTAGTAAAATCTATTATAATTTATCTATTTCTACAATAGTTATTATTTTTTTTAATATGTGTAAAAATGACAAAATAACTTATAATAAAAAACGGAGGGAGTATATATTAATATAAATTTTTGAATGAGAATGTGCACGGAAATTAATCTCTACCTTATATTAATGTTGAATTTAAATATAATTTTTTTAAATGATTTTTGACATTTAATCAAATCTAATATATATATATATATATATATATATATATATATATATATATATATATATATATATATATATATATATATATATATGAAAGATAAAAATTTATAAATAAATCCAACCAAAATATTAGTCTTAGTTATAGAAATAAAGATTTATTTTTGTTTGATTGATTTAATTTATTTAGTTTTCAAAATGAAATCTCTTGATTTTGTTAAATTTTCAAATAATTTAGTTGTTGAGGTGAAAACTTTATTATAAAATATATTTATTTTTGTAGTCACACTTATGGTTGGAAACACATTCCTTCTTGGTTGTCTTGGCTTTCAGGACCCCTCACTTTGGTGCCTTGGCATTTAGGAAACTGGCGGATTAACTGGCAAGACATCATTATGAAAATGAATTCCATGGTTTGCTAGGATACAACTTTTGGGATGCCCTGCCTTTTTTCTTTATAAATGTCACAATTGTAACAAGTTAGACTTGTTTAATTTTAGGTTTACTTCTTTTTCAAGGCGTTTGGAGTTGTCCCCTCTCATGTTTTGTAACCATTTTTCTCTTTCTTATTATTTGATTCATAAAAAAATAATTTTATACATATTATAATAAAATTTTGAAGCATTGAATGAGAATGTGCACCAATATTAAACTCTAATTTTTGTTTAGAACTTACGCTTTATATGAAAAATAACGTCGAATTAAAATATAGTTTTTAATATATATATATATATATATATATATATATATATATATATATATATATATATATATATATATATATATATATATATATTCTTTTGTCAAAAGACCAGATTAAAATATCAAAGTTAAGTCCTTTAACAAAGAATTCTTATTAGGCAATCTAGTGAAGGAGATCTAGAGATAAATTTTAACTCTAAAAGAATTATTAGAATACCTAGATCTATATCTGAAAGACATTCTGTGAATTCTATAAATGAATTTTACTCTGCTCCTAGTCAATTAGCTAGACCCTCAACTTCTCAATTAAGAGAAGAAATGAAAGTCGTTGAAAATATAAGACTTGGCGAAAACAAAATTCCCTATGGTATATATCAAAAACCAAATCCTCCTAAAGTAGAATCACCTACTCCCTCAGATATGGACTTCCCGTTATAATGTTAGATTATTCTCTAGATAGTAATGACGAGTTTCAGCATGCCAGATACAACCAATTTAGAGAATGGTTTTTTAAAACTTTTTCGGCTCCTGTGTTAACAAGTTTTAAAGATGAGTACTATACTCAAATGTCTATGAACCAAGATTTCATTCCCTTTGTCAAATGGTTCATTAGTTACCTTATAAGTAAACAAAAGAAAGAAATAGTTCTCATGAAACAAGACGAATTGTTAGTCCTACAAAAGCCTTGGGAAAGTATCCAAGGAGAAAAAATGGAATCTCCTTTTCCCCCAGAACAAACAATAAGTTTGGGTTCTCATACTGAAGCTACACCTTATCTTACCCTTCAATTACAAAGGGTTGAACAAAACCAGATTACTCTAAAGGAGTTAAATTCTATAATTAGATCCAACAATTATACTAATGCCTACCTTGTTTGTCTAGGAGAACAATTTATTTCTCTAGAAAAAGAACTTTTATCCATTAAGGACCTTTTAAACAAACAAATAGCACGTCAAAAAATTATTATTGACCTTATTAATAAGCCTAATCCTCAGGAACAAGCTTCTACATCTAATATATTAGATGTTCCTATAATTCAACCTCCTATTCCTATAGAAGGATTTAAAATGGAAACCAATAGTGAGGATTTTGTTCGTATTCTAGAGAAAAAGCTTAAAGATTTACATTTAACTGTTATGGCTATTCAAGATTCTTCCATTGAAGAAGACATTAATGATTTAGCAAATATGTTTGCTGATTTAGACATTAGTAATCAAAATACTAGTGAGATAAACCCTGTTTATAGCTCTAAACCCTTAGAAAAATACTATTATAAGCGTCCCTCTCCTCAAGATTTACTTTTTGAGGAACCTGAACCCTTCCAAAATTCATATTCTGGAAAAGCCATTTACGAATGGAATATTGATGGATTAAATGACAAGCAAATCCTAGATACAATACATAGAATAATTATTTATTCAACTGTTTGTAAACAGCACGGAAATTCTAACAGCGATAATGCCTCATTCATATCAACTGGATTTGTTGGTCAATTAAGAGGATGGTGGGATCATTATCTCACTGAAAGTCAGAAAAAAGATATTCTTCACCATAAGAAATTAGTTAAGTCCGAAGCTCCTGGAATAGGATCAAGTGGTATTGCCACCACAGGTGAAGAAGATGCGGTTTATACACTGTGTCTCTCTATCCTTCAACATTTTGTTGGAACCAATATCCCTATTGGAGAAAAACTTCAAACTCTACTTCAGAATCTAAGATGGGATAAATATTAATTACCCTGATCTTACTTATGGTCAAATTATTAGCACTTGTGTTAATGAAGGATTAACCTTATGTAATAATATTAAGCTTAGAAATAAGCTTAAGAAACAAAAACTTTCTGAAAAACACCAAATGGGTGAATTCTGTGACCAATTTGCCTTTGATCTTGGAAGATATCCAGAGAATAAAAGGAAGAAAGGAAAAATATTTATAAATAAACCTCATAAAAATAATAAGGATATTTATAAAAATTCTTATAGAAAGAATAATAAAAGAAGTCACTTTAATAAAAGTAGACCAAAAGATAAGCCTTTTAATTATAAAGGCAAAAGAAAAGCTAAAATGCTTGATGTATCTTGCCACAAATATGGTAAAGCTGGTCATTATGCCAACCAATGTTGGACCAAAAAAGCTCTCAATGAAATTGAGGATGAACAATTACGCTCTCAACTTGAGAAAGTTTGTTTACTTAGGTCTGACTCAAAGACTGATTCTTCTAATGAAGATATTGACATGATCTATGACTCATCATAAGATTATTCCTCTGATAATTCTGACAATAATAATTGTCAATGTAATCAAATTGATTACTGTAAGTCTATTGTTGACATGAATGGTCTCAATGTTCTTACTACAGAACAAGATGAAGCCATAAAGGCTATTGAGTCTATCTCTGATAATAAGCTTAAGAGAAAAATGCTTGAAGTTTTAATTCAAGAAAATTCTAAAAAAGAATCTCTTATTATTATTGAAGCCCCTTACCAGTTAAGTGAGGTTTTATCCAGATTTCAACAATCCAATATTCGTGAAACTCCTGTTTCCCTTACTGGTTTACATAGAGAAATTAATCTTTTGAAATCTGAAATTACTCAGATAAAGAAAGATAATAAAAAATTATCTCAAAAGGGTCTCCTTACTTGAAACAAGTAAAGTTGAAGAAATATCTTCTACTAGCAGTCCTTTTACTAATGATAGGTTTCTTACTCTTATTGATATAGTAATTTCTCAAAAATGGTTTGTTAAAATAACTTTAGTTATTAATAGAACATTTATTTTAGAAAATGAAGTTGCCCTTATTGATAGCGGTCCTTCTAGACATATGAGAATGACATTTTTATGTGAGAACATGAGAATGAATCTGAACCATTAGATTTTAAAATAAATTGTCGAGATTATATCTCAATCTTTTTTCTCTCTCCTCCATCATTTATTTTAATATCTAATGATTCATATTATTCTCATGTTCTCACATAAATATGTCATTTTCATATGATACGTCATATATATATATATATATATATATATATATATATATATATATATATATATATATATATATATATATATATATATATATATATATATATATATATATATATATAATTGAAATGTATTGATAGGATAAAGAGGTTTTACACTATCAGTTAATCACAACCGTTGATAAGTTAGTAATATTAGACTTTTATTTTAATTTTTTAACAAATAATATAATTGAATGATCATGATGCAGTGATGTTGTAAAACTTAATATCCTTATAGAGTTTTAAGGCGAATTTCAAATTTTCATTTTTTTTAAATAGTAAAAAGATTTATTTAAAATTTCTTTTTAAGATACAATTAATCATTAAATTTTTCACTTGTAAACAAAATAAAATTTATAACTTGTTTTAGAAAAAAAATACTATTTTTATTTTTATTGTTGTTATTATATATGAATGATAAAATAAAATAATATGCTAACATGCTAGCTCATTTGAGTTACACAATATTTAATAGATAAAAAACTTACTTGTTTTTACCACAACTATTTTAATCATAAAATATTATAATAATCAACTGCTTAAGGAATAAGACTGAAAGAGAAATTGCATTACAAGTAAGAGAAATTCTTTGGCCACCTCCCTATCTTCTAGTCCACCTCTGGTGAAAACTCCATTATACCCCTGACTTCGGAAATGAACTTCCGAAATGCATGAAAAAGGTGTTTTCGGAAGTTCATCTCCGAAAGCGCCTTTTTTTTTAAAAAAAATGTCTTATTTCGGAAGTTCATTTCCGAAACTACAATTTCGGAAATGAACTTCCGAAATAAAACGCGTTCTGCAGATTAAGCAGAACTCTCCCCCTCCCCCAAATCATTTACCCTAATCATCATCAAACACTTCCATAGGCGAAATTTCTGCAGAAGCAAGTGTGAAGTAGCCAAACTCTTCTTCCAAACTCAACCAAACTCATCATTAAACACTAATTGGTAAGTTTATCATTGTTTTTTCAAGTTTTAGATCTATTTGATTAAACTATATTAGGGTGTTTAGAATCTGAAAAAATGACATTAAGATAGCTTAGTACTGATATTAGGATGTTTAGTAGGCAAAAAAATGGATTTGGTTTAGGTTTTTGGGTCTGCCATTGGAGGTTGCAGAGAAGCTCTGCGTGGGGGTGTTTCAGAAGTTCATTTCCGAAAACACCTCCATCCCAGTTTTCGGAAATGAACTTCCGAACTGTACCAGAAGTTAATTTTTTTTTTGTTTTTTCATTTGTCTCGCATATTAATCGATTTCGATTGTTTACAGGATCATGTCAGACCAGCCAACACACATCAGACAGGGGAGAGAGTCCCAGACTGCGTCGGCTAGACGCGAGCGGGCGGCGGCGCAGCTGGCGTCGACCCAGGGACGGGGGCAGGGACGGGGACGCCGTGTCCGCGTTCCACAGGACTTGGTGGAGAGTTCATCTGCTTCAGGCTCTAGGAGTAGGCTGGCTCGGGTATCTTCTTCCCGCCAGCGAGAGGAGGAGGATGAGGATGAGGAGGAGGAGGAGGTCATACCGGATGTTGACCCTCCAGTCGGGGAGGAGGAGGAGCAGGAGGAGCAGGAGGTGGATAGCTTTCCGGGAGGGCCTTTTGACACTTCCCTGCTAATTCACTACTAGGATCACGTCGCTCGGCGGATCTGGGAGGGAGAGGTATTTTTTTTAACTTAGCCGTTTATTTGTCACCATTTTTTATAATTTTACCGTTTATTTCTCGCTTATTTGTTTTTTTTGTAACAGGAGAGAGAGCCGCTGAAAATGGTGAACCACGCCCGCAAGATTTTCGGTCTGTTTAAACCAGCAGCTGAGTGGTTTAACGACCATGTGCGAGGTTCAGGGCTCAGCGGGCTCTGCATGACGGGGTACACCACCATCAGCACCGGCATGCAGGGGGCATTTGTGGAGCGCTGGCACAAGGAGACGTCCTCTTTCCACTTGCTGGTTGGGGAGGTGACGATCACCTTGCATGACGTTCATTGTCTTCTCCACCTGCCGATTAGGGGGCCGCTGTTGACCCACTCCAAGATCCAGAGGGTGGAGGCCATTGAGTGGATGACGCTCTACTTGGGCATGGAGCACGAGGTTGCTCACTTTGAGTGCGTCACGACATCTGGGCCTCATGTCCGGTTCACCACACTGAGCACTTATTTTGAGCACCACCTGGACGCGGCTGCCGAGGCTGAGGGTGAGGGTGACGAGCTGTTCACAGAGTATCACCGCGGCTGCGCTCTCCGGTGCTGGTACATGCATGTGGTAGGCGCTGCATGCTTTGTGGACAAGAGCGCCAGGTACGTCGACGTGACCTACCTCCGCTATTTCATGGACCTGGATACCGTTCACCAGTGGAACTGGGGGGCAGCTACTCTGGCATATCTCTACCAGAAGCTGAATGAGGCCTCCAACTGGAGGACGAGGCAGCTGGTCGGATCCTGCACTCTGCTTACGGTACGTTTGATTTTAACACATTCTCGTATTTATTTATTTATTTATGTTTCGTATTTATTTTTAATACATTATCGTATTTGTGTTTCAGAGCTGGATCATCTCCTACTTCTCCCGCATCCGCGGCTTCCACATCGATCCTGCGTACGTTGACGCCATGCCCAGGGCCGCCAGATACGACCTCCAGAGGGGGAACGATGCGGTGGGACCATACCGCCTGTACCTGGACCGCACGATGCACGACGACGTCACCTGGAGGCCGTTCGCCGACTATGCTCAGGTTGTCCCCTTCGACGGGGTTGCTCTATATTCAGGCTGGTTGGCATGCAGGACCGGCATCATGGTCCGGTATCTCCCGGAGCGGTGCATGCGGCAGTTTGGGTTCGTGCAGATCATACCCAGGTCACCCTTCGAGGCTGCTCCCGACACAGTGACCAGAGTGCAGCTCACTGCCATATGGGAGGAGTGGCAGCATCATGTGGTACCGGAGGAGTACCGTCGCATGCGGGTCACCCAGGACTGGCACAGTGTGGAGGGGTACGTCACATGGTTCTACCGGGTGTCCCATCCTCTCTTGAGACCCGACGTTCCCGGCGCTCCTAGGCCAGCACACGAGGAGATCCTGGAGAACCGGCAGGCGGAGGATGACCACGCCATTGATCTCCTTCCGATCTGCCAGCGGATAGAGATGCTTGGGCGGGACGCGTTGCATCGAGGTGTCATTCATCAGGGCGGACCAGAGGCAGTCGCCGTGATGGAGATGATCGTCACTGATGCGGGCCGTGCGGCGGGGTACAGGCGGCAGAGGAGGGCCCAGGGTGAGCGGGTTAGGCACACCCAGTAGTGGTGGGGTTTATTCATTTTTTGATTTTGGATTGTATATTTAGCACACTATTTTTATTTATTTCGGTTTGTATATAATATTTTCATATTAGTATTTTTTTTTTGTTTATTTATCATATTAGTGTTTTCAGTCTATCTATTGTTTATTTTATTTACCGGTAACGTTTAATTAAAATGCGGTTGCGTTTAAGAAAAAATATAAAAAAAAAACACAGTTTCTGCATAATTCGGAAATGAACTTCCGAATTCACCCCCCATGAGGTGTTTTCGGATGTTCATCTCCGAACGCACCCCCCATGAGGTGTTTTCGGAGATGAACTTCCGAATCAAGGAAATTTTTTTTTTAAAAAAAGCGCTTCGGAAGTTCATTTCCGAAGCAGGGGTAGTTTGGGAATTTCGCTGGGGATGACCCCCATAGGGAGGTGGGTAAAGAAATTTTCTACAAGTAATTACAACAATTACATATCCACATTGTAGGAGCACTTTATGCATTAATTACAAAAATAATAGAGGCCGCGGCCGCCTAGCTGGTTTATTTTAACAATATGAATTTTACTAAAATTTACTAAAACATACCTCATAAAACTAAATAATTTATTATAATAAATTCCACAGAACTTTGCTAAAATATTAATTAAAAGTGCCCTAGGGGCACTTTTTAAGAACTTAAAAGAGTAAGTTTTTCTTGGAAATATAAGTAATTAATGCATCGAAAATTGAAATAGTTAACTTTTTAAAGAATGTTTTCTTTAAATAGAATGCTTAAAGAGTGCCCCCGGGGCACTCGTTAGCATGACCCTAATTAAAATAGACCTTAATAAAAATAACTGTATCAAATCATATATATATATATATATATATATATATATATATATATATATATATATATATATATATATATATATATATATATATATATATATATATATATATATATATATACTCAACCAAAATATTAGTTATGGTTAGAGAAATTAGAGTAAGTTTTATAAAAATAAAAATTTGGTTTTGTTTGAGTGATTTAACTTGTTTAGTTTTGAAAATCAATACCTTTTGATTTTCTTTAATTTTCAAATAATTTAATCAATACTTTTAGTTTTAATTCACATCGATTTTCAAATATATATATATATATATATATATATATATATATATATATATATATATATATATATATATATATATATATATATATATATATATATATATATATATATATATATATATATATATATGGGGACATATTAAATGAGAACTTTTGCTATAATAAGAACTAAGAACTTTTAATAATAATCATTGGATTTAAATTAATGACTCAGATTTATCTCATATTTTAAAATGTTTAATTAATGATTAAGTGAACAAAATATTTATGTAATATGTATTTAACATATGAGGTAAATCTAAGCCATTAATTCAAATCTAATGGTTATTATTAAAAGTTCTCAGTTCTCATTATAGACAAAGTTCTCATTTGATACGTCATATATATATATATATATATATATATATATATATATATATATATATATATCTTACCCCACCTCTTGAATCTCCCACCCACCATGTGAGGTTCCAAAATTGCCCCTCTGTTTTCGTAGATTTACCTTCGGAAGCACATTTTTTTATAAAAAAAAGTGGTTTTGTCCCTAGGTGCATCTACGGAAGCGCTAAAACATAGTTAAACTTGGAAAATTTCCAAATTAATTAAGTGAAGGATAGAAAAACACTTAGAAAGGGGAGATTTGAATAAGTGTGACTTTAAAAAACTTGTAAGATAAAAACAATGAATACAATTATTTTTATCCTGGTTCGTTGTTAACGAAACTACTCCAGTCCACCCCCTTAGAGTGATTTACCTCAACTGAGGATTTAATCCACTAATGCAACTGATTACAATGGTTATCCACTTAGAAAACTTCTAAGTCTTCTAGAGTATACATATCACAACTTAATCACTCTAGGAAATCACCACTTAGAAAACTTCTAAGTCTTCTAGATTCTACTGATCACACTGATCACTCTAGGAACCTTTTACAATCAATGTAAAAAATAACATTTACAAGAGTATGAGTTGCTTCTTATAAAGCTATAATCACAACAGTGATATTTCTCTTAAGTTCTAAGCTTAACACTCACTAAATATTACAAGAGTTTGTGAGGTTGAAGATGAAGTTCGTGAGCTTTGAATTTGACAGCGTTTTGGTATTTTGCGCAAGAGTTCTCTAGCTTCTGATCAGAACTTCTATATATATATATATATATATATATATATATATATAGGCGTTGAGAGAAGATGACCGTTGGGTTGCATTTAATGCTTTGCGTGAATAGTATAGCTTTGCATTTAATGTTTCACACTTTTGTCAACTACCTCGAGCCATGCTTTTCCTGCTTTTACTGACTTTGCCTTTTGTAGCTTCTAACATTCCTTTTGACAGTCAGAGATTAGACTTAATAGCCTGTCATTTTGTACTTGCTTCTGAACTCAAATTTGTAGAAACAACGTTTGAATATCAGAGTCAACAGCTTGGTGCAGAGCATCTTCTTGTCTTCTTACTTTGAAGAGCTTGAGCGTGATACCATTCAGAACTTCAGTGCTTCTGCTTCTGACTTCATGTTCTTTTTATGCTTCATAGTCCATGTTCTGATTCTGCTTGACCATCTTTTGATGTCGTGCCAGAGCATGTTCTGATGTAGCTATCCAGAACCTTCTGAGTCAGTGCTTCTGAGCGCTGAATTGTGCATACTCTTTATATATTTCCTGAAATGGAAAATGCAAATGATTAGAGTACCACATTGTCTTATACAAAATTCATATATAATGTTATCATCAAAACATAGAATATTGATCAGAACAAATCTTGTTCTAACATTAAGTTCATGAAAATTCGTAGCTACATCTACAGAAGGTTTTGAAAATAGAGTGTTCCGTAGATGTACCTACGAAACATTCTGTTATATTTTCAAATCAACTACATTTCACTCCTAAACTCCAATTTTTTAAACAAAAATGAAACATCAAATTATAGTAAATCAAAGTAATTGGAAAACCTCAATTGCACTGCTTTATTTACTATAATTTTATGTTCCATTTTTGTTATAAAAATTGTGTTTTGGAGTGAAATGTAATTGATTTCAAATATAACAGAATATTATTCTACTCGTCTGGTTTGGAAAGAATTGGCAATGTGGATAGGAATGGAAGAGAACAAACCGGTAGAGTTTAAGGAATGTTTTTTGAATTGGTCTTCGTTTTGTAAGTCGAGAAAGACCAAGAAATGTAAGGAGGGAGTTATTTGGTTGGCTTTGTGTTGGACTCTTTGGACGGTTAGAAACATTGTTATTTTTAGAGGTGACACGTGGAATATTTCGGATATCGTTTGGGAGACTAAGGCTTTGGTTTGGAGATGGACTTTTATCGGAAAAATTAACCATCCCAATTGTGACTTCTACGAGTTCAACAAAAATCCTTTGTTTTACTTATCTTAGGTATCAATTGGTGTGTAATTTTTTGAGCTTTTGAGCGTTTTTTCTATCGAATATTCGATCTTTTTTGTAACAAGTTTGGAGAACTTGGGTTCTCATATTAATATATCTCTTGCTTACAAAAAAAAACCAAAATATTTCATAGGTATATCTACGGATTAGCTACGGAATATTTCATTTAAGTTGGGATTTTCCCAATTAATTTGGGATCTTCCCAAATTTCACTATGTTTTAACGCTTCCGTTGATGCACCTACAGAAAAAATCAAATTTTTTTAAAAAAATGCTTCTGGAGATACATCTACGAATGCAGGAGCATAAATAGAATTTCGTCGAATGGCTAAAAGATTCAAGGGTGGATTGAGACTTTCTATATATATCAACATCATTCATCATAAAAGATTTATTGTTTTTAAATAAAGTGAAAAATGTCTCTTAAATATTGTTCATTTATATTTTAGTACAATGTTGGTAAAGTCACAATTCTTCAAATAAAGTTAATTTCAAATTCTAAAGTTATTTGTTTATTTATATTAAATTCTAGAGTTATTTTATTTCTTTGTCAAACAATTATTCAGTATACATGCAGATAAATTTATCATGGATAGTTTTATATATAAAGAATGGATGTTCAGATTGTGGAAAAAATTAAAAGTGTACAGAAGAAGTGATTAGGCTGATTGAAATAAAAGAATAGATGCTGAAGAAAAAATCAAAGATTAACTGGTTGAGACTTAGGGATGGCAACAATGCATACTTCTATGCATCCCTCAAAGTTAAACACAAACAAAATAGTATGCACAATATTGCTAAGGAAGATGGAACAAGAGCTAAACCTCAACAGGAGATTGAAACTAAAGTGCTCAGGTTTTATAGTGGGTTGATGGGAGCAAATGATAATCAACTTGAAGAGATTGATATTTCTACTATGAGAAATGGGAAACAATTGAACAATGATCAAAGAGAGTTCCTTGGAGGTCCCGGTGAGAGATGCAGAAATAGAAAAAGCTCTACAGGGCATCCACAACCAAAAAGCTCCTAGGCTGGATGATTATGTTGCTAATTTTTTCAAGAGTGCTTGAGAAATAGTAAAAGGAGATGTAAATGATGTTATCAATGAGTTTTTTGAACAATAGATAATTTTCTTGGAGTGGAGCTGTAATTGGTAACCATGATCCCTAAAGTTCCAAATGCATAAGCCATCAAGGACTATAGGCCCATATCATGATGCTCTACTGTTTATAAAATAATTTCCAAAATTCTGGAAAATAGTTGAGCAGAGTCCTCACCAGTATAATCAGTAAGAGTCAAGTAACTTTTGTCCCTGGTCATCACATACATGATCATATTTTATTGGCATATGAACTTCTCAATGGATAGAATAATAAACATGGCACTCCAAGATGTATGTTGCAACTTGATATTTAGAAGGCGTATGATACCATTGATTGGAGGGAATTGGAGAACATACTTAAAGAAAATGGCATCCCAAAGAAATTCTACAAATGGGTTATGCTGGCAGTGGAAACTGTATCCTACAGGTTTTGTGTTAATGGCCAAATATCAAAGTGTATTAGATCCAAAAAAGGGTTGAGGCAAGGTGATCCTATCTCCCCCTTTTGTTTGTTATAGCCATGGAATACCTTCATAGGTGCCTTCTAAAAGTTAGAAAGAATCCTGATTATAACTATCACTCCAAATGTGAAAAACTGGAAATGATTGACTTATGTTTTGGTGATGATCTCATTCTCTTTGCAAGAGGAGAAACAAAATCTATGAAGTTGATGATGGAGGCATACAACACTTTCTCTAATCTATAGGGCTGAAAGGAAATCCTATGAAGTGTAGTGCCTACTTTAGTGCAGTTAAAGATCAGGCTAAGAGGGAAATTTTGGGGATCACCAATTTCAAAGAAGGGAGCTTACCATTCAGATACCTAGGGGTGCCATTGACAGAGAAAAAGTTGACTGTTCAAAATTATAACCCTTTGATAGAAAAAAAATGCTGAGAAGACTGAATCATTGGAGTGTGAGGCTCCTAAGTCATGCAGGAAAAGTTCAATTGATTAAAGGCTAAATACCCTTTTTGGTCCCTTAAGTTTACCTCGGGGTCCATTCTGGTCCTTTATCTATAAAAAGTTCCAAAGTGGTCCTTTAATTGTTCAAAAAGGTCCACGTTAGTCCTTTCCGTCCAATTTTTTCCAACGGCGTCAACTTTATCATGCTGGCATCTGACGTGGCGCTGAGTCATAGGCATGGCACATGAGTTGGCATAGATGAATAGAATAAAAATAATAAAATAATAGAATATTTGGCATTGACTTGGATAAAAATTAAAATAAAATAATTAATTTATTTTATAATATTATTTTATAATAATATCAATTATTATATTAAAAAAATATTAAAATAGATTAAATTAAATTTGAATAAATTTTTATTTTCTTTTAATAAAATAAATAATTTTTTTATTATTTTAGGATTACAAATTTTGAGAATTTTTTAAAAATGAATTAATCAAGTTTTACAAAATAAATAATTAATGGAGCTCACACCAAACACTTTGTCTGCTACAGTGTTACAAACACAAAAACCACTTCGTCTTCTTCCTTGAAGTTATCACATCCACCTCCATCGCTTATCCAGAAAAACACAGTTTAATCTGTGGTTATCACAAAACGTAGACCAAGGTGACAAAAAAGTTCTCTCCAAGCGTGCAAACCTTCTCCCAATTATTTCATTCCATAATCCTTTTCTTTGATTTTCAATTTCGAATCTGGAAAAATTTTGAAAAATCTGGAAAAAGCAATTTTGAATCTGGAAAAATCTAGTTTTCAATGAATTGAACAACAACATTCTCAAAATCCAAAATCTTCTCTCGTTTTGAATCTGGATCAACAACCTTCCCCAAATCCAAATCATTCCAATCCCTAATTCCTCTCATTGATTCTCAAAACCCCAAAATTTCTCTCTCGTGTTGAATCAACAACAACAACAACATTCTCTTCCACTCAGTAAAACCCCCAAATCGTAATATACATTTCATTATAATATGCAATTATAATGAATCAGTAAGATTTCCATTTTTTCTCCCTTTCCTTTTTCTTATTTCTGTTTTTTATTTAAGATTTGTTTATAGTTTACAGTGTTTCCCATGGTGAATTTTTTTTAGAAATTAAACTAATTAATTAAAATTAGTTTTGGTTGGAACTATTTTTAAGGAAATTTTGATTTTGTTTTAACAGGATTAAATATTGTTGATAACTTATTGCAATATTATTTTTCTGGGTTTGTTTTTCAAGCTTTAACAATGGAGTTTGTTTTGCTCATAACTCATTTGTTAACAATTGAACTGAATATAATTAGTACAACTGATTTGAAATAATAAATATAAATTGTTAAATGGTTTAGTGGTGAATTGCTATTGCTTGCAAATCTAATGACTTGAGTTTGAATCTTGGCTAAAACAAAAATTTTGGAATGTTTTTTCAGAATTTTAATGACAGTGTAGATGAATATGTGCCAAGTCAAATACCACATATATGAAAAAGTGCCACGTCAGATGCCACCCAAGCAAAAACTGACGCCGTTAGCAAAAATTGGACGGAAAGGACTAACGTGGACCTTTTTGAACAATTAAAGGACAACTTTGGAACTTTTTATAGATAAAGGACCAGAATGAACCCTGAGATAAACTTAAGGGACCAAAAAGGGTATTTAGCCTTGATTAAAAGTGTCTTGAATGATATGACTACATATTGGATGAAATGTTCTCCTCTTCCCAAAGAGGTGATCCATAAAATAGAGGCAATGTGTAGGAGACACTTATGGACATGAAGGAATGATAAGAGCAAGAAGGCACCAGTGACATGGAAAACTGTTTGTACTCCTCAGAAAAAGGTGGCATTAATATCATATCTTTGGAAGAATGGAATATAGCTCACATGATAAGGCTGCTATGGAATTTGAGTCGGAATAAGGATAATCTATGGTTAAGATGGGTACATTGCTACTACCTGAAAAATGAAAACTTGATGGAGGTCAGACCTAGAGCTATCTGCACTTGGATCATTAAATGCATACTTAAACAAAGAGATATTGTGATGGGAATACAAAGTTGGAACATTTGTATGCAACAAACTAGTTTTAGTACCCAAAGAATGTATCTAGAGATGAACAATAGAGGTCAAGTTGTAGAATGGAGAAGCACTATGTACAATAACTTGGGCAGGCCTAGAGCCAAGGTAATATTTTGGTTATCCTGTCATGGCCGTTTAGCAACAAAAAAGAGGTTACAAAATTTTGGCGTTCTGCTGGATGGGAAGTACCATTTCTATGACAATGATGAAACCATACAACACCTTTGTTTGGTTGTAAAATTTTTAAGGAAGAGTGGAGGAAGGTTTTTGCTTGGATGCATATTACTAGGGAAGCGCTTGAGTGGGACGAAGATTTCAAATGGATAACGAACATGGGAAAAGGAAAGGGATGGAAACAAAGACTTATCAGAGCTGCTGCAGCAGAGATAGTCTGTGAAATTTAGAGATATAGAAATGACATGGTTTTTGGCAATAGAGTTACAAACAATAAAATAAGAGATATAGTAATAGATACCTTAGTTTATAGGGGGTGGATGGACCCAAAAATTAGGAAGCACATTGCTTGCCTGATGGTGATTTAATTGGGCCATTTTAGTTTCTATGTTATTGTGGTGGCTGGATCTTTAACGATCACCGTGTATATATTTGTTTTTGATTTAATGAGAATCTCTTAATTTGAAAAGAAAAAACCATTCAACTTTCAAAGTAATTTGTAATTGATTATTTAGTTAATTGCATAATTATTCTTTTGCATTGTTGTCGACTATTGTTGACTAGATTTAACAAGGCAATTTTTTAAAAAATTTATCTTTGAGTTTATTTTATCAATTTTTTTTGCAAATAAATCAAAACGCTCAAAAAAGTTGTTCGTATTAGGAATGTAAATGAATATCCATGGGTACGGATAGTATGATATCCGTGTGTTGTAAATTTTAATTATATTTCAAAAGTTTTAAATAAGTTTACTTTTAATTTTTAAGTGACAAATTTTTTTCTTTAAAAAATATTATTATTTAATTTATTTATGATTTATAATCATATTTAATCATATTTAATTTAGTTAATTATTATTTTATTCTAATAATAATTTGACTTAGTCAAAGTAATTAAACTTTTTTTTCTCTCTTTCTTATATATACACCTATCTTTCTTTTAGACCGGAGATACAAAATGGAAACAAATAACATAAATTGCATAGATTTCTTTTCTTCTGGTCACATCTTCCAGTCATCTACAAATGATTTCTTGTTGTTCTGTTGCCTCAGAATCTTATAAAGAATCTGAGAAGAGCCTGTTGAATCCTGGGAGATTTGCGCTTATGAAGCGGATAAATCCTTAAGGACAGTGTATTTACACGCCTCAGATTTATGTAATGGCTTATTATTTTGCAGGTTCAATGGTTCTTATTCTGAGGAGAGATGATCGAATTATATTGGTGGTCAAATTTCTACAACAATCTTATGGATTTAACTGACCTTGTTTGAAAAAAGGAACATAAGAAATTTGGATGGAGTTGATCATATTGCCAAGCGAAAAATAAGGTTAGGAAAAAGTTTATAATAATTTTTTATTATAAAGTTTGATTGAATGAGTTACTTAATCTCATTTTTGTGCATATGTTGTGGTTTTATTTTTTTACTTTATTTTTTCTATACATTAGACTTTACCTTGATTATAGATGATATTTTAATTATTTATCTATATTGCATATTATTAGGTGTACTGTTTTATGTGTTTACGCTTTTAAAATTTAATTAAAATATAATTTTATATGTTAATTGCTATTTATTAATTAAGTCTTAGTAAGTTTGACCAAAAATAATTTTAGAAATATATTTCCTAATATTTATTGTGTATGTATAATAAAGTAAAATAAAAATGGAAGGCAATTTGTGTATCATATGATTGGTTTGGAAAATAAGTTTTACCTTAAACAAAGACAAATTATAGGAATATAATATGCACTTTAATTACGTTTTATTCTTAGGAAAAAGAATATGCGTTGCTACAAAAGAAGGTTATTGATTTATATCAAAAGAAATCAATAAAAAATAATAATATTGAGGTTACATATTGATTTATATTGTTTTATATTAAATATTGTTCCTACATATATAATTGTATTCTTATGAGTTGTTCAAAAGAAAAAAAAAAAGTAATATTGATTTACTGATATGTGTTGTTCCTTGATTATTTATTTGGACGGTTTTTTATCTAATATTAATAAAATTATTCTTTAAATATTTATCATATATATTAATTATATAGTATTAATTATAATATATATTATTATGTCATTAAAGATAAACGTTTCTTTCATATAATTTAATGAGTTAAATACGTTTTTAGTCCCTATAAATATGCGACCCTGCATTTTTAGTCCCTATAAAATTTTCCTTTTATAAAATTATTATGCACCTAGTTTCAGTCTTTACTGTTAAACCAATGTGTATTTTAGAATGATTATTTTGCAGACATGTTCATAATGTTTTAAAAAGTTCCCGAAAAAAACAAAACTCAAAATTTAATTTCTAAGTTGAGATTTTCATTATTTTTATCATTATTTTTTGAAATTTGAAAAATTCATATTTAATTTTTCGCGTTTTAAAAAATTCTAAAACTTGATAAATAAATATTTTACAGTATTCTAAACATATATAAAAAAAATTATTCCAAAAATTTAAAAATTAAAGGATAATTAAACAGTTTTTAAAATTTTAGAAAATAGCAGAGACTGAAATTGCATGTATAAAAATTTTAGAAAGACCATTTATTAAAGAAAAATTTTATAGGGACTAAAAATGCAGGGTCGCACTCGCATATTTATAGGGAGTAAAAACGTATTTAACTCTAATTTAATGGTATGTTTGAAACTGACTGTATTGATATTATTGTTATTATTTCATACAATAATATAAATTAATTATGTTTCTAAAATAAATTGCCCTCATGATTGTAGATTAATTGTCATTTCAATTGCTTAATTGAAATTTAATTTAACATTGAAATACATATAGTCATTATATAGTTGTTGTGTTTGTGATGTTCATAATTATATTTTATTGTTGATGTGTTAATTATATGTGTCATAAATATTTCGTTTTAAATTACAACACATTTTCTAATGAATAAATATAAGTTAATATTATTTATCTGAATAAATAATTGAGTTAAAAGTGTAAAATTGAAATATATTTCTTTATGACTCAAGTTTGTGTGACTATATAATATATTGATATGCCTTGTTTAGAATATAATTTAGTGTAGGGGTATATAATAGTTATATTTTTATTATATGAGAATTTAATTTGACATTATATATATATATATATATATATATATATATATATATATATATATATATATATATATATATATATATATAGAGGAGGGTTATATTGACTCCAAGAGTAAGTGTTCAACACTTACTGCAAATCATAACCATTGATTATCATTAATCCAACAGTTTTAATTAAAGTTTTATATAAAAAAATATTTCCAAAAATAATTAGATTAAATGATCAATTAAAACCGTTAGATTAATGAAAATCAATGGTTATTATTTGGAGTAAGTGTTGAACACTTACTCTTGGAGTCAATATAACCCTCCTTATTTATATATATATATATATATATATATATATATATATATATATATATATATATATATATATATATATATATATATATATATATATATATATATATATATATATATATATATATATATATATATATATATATATAGGGCCGACCCTGGGCCAGGGCAAGCAGGCCCACAGCCCAGGGCCTCACAAATATGAGGGCCTCAATTTTAGAAATTATTTAGAAATTATTATACTGTAAAAATATATTATATATTTCTTAGCGAAATTAACAAACGATTTAATGTATGTAGCGCAGCGGTTCAGTGGTTATTTTGCAAGCTTACTTTCTCATGTTGGAGACTTGATGACATCAAATTCTTCAAATTTTCTTTTTTAAAAGGCACTTCTTTGATACTTCCAATTCTTCAATTTTTTTTTAAAAGTCACTTCAGTACATATTGCTTAAATTGTGGTTCTTTGATATCATTTAAAAAAAAGAAGGCAAACTTAGTTAATTATACATGACAATTAGGATTTTTCAATAAATTTCTAATATAATTATTATGACAATTAACATTTTTTAAATTTTAATTATAAAATATTTTGTATATAATCAATTAAAATTTATAATGATATTTTAAATCAAATTTTATTTTCGATAATTATTTATTCTAACCCTTATAATTTTATCTTAATTTATTTTATGTATAAATTTTAGAGACTATTATATGTTATAATTAAATATTTTAATAATTTACCATACAATTAACTTATTTATTATCAAATTTTTATGATAAAATCAAATTCATTATTATTTATGCTTTGCCCTTAAAAGATTCTCATTCTTAATTTAGTTAATCATATTGCGATTTTAAATTTTTTAATGATTTGTAGACGACTTTTTATCCGCGTTGAAATTTTTGTTGTTGTTAGAAGCAACCAAGACTTCATATTTTTGATTCTGTCTCCGAGATTCTTCTTCATTTTGAAGACGAATAAAAAGTCAATTTTTTGTTAGAGGTCCATTTTTTTGTTTGCCCTGGGCCTCTAAATAGTCGGGACCGGCCCTATATATATATATATATATATATATATATATATATATATATATATATATATATATATATATATATAGAGAGAGAGAGAGAGAGAGAGAGAGAGAGAGATGAGGGATCAAATTACACCAATATGTTACACTAATAGTTACACTCATTTATGACCCTTGATATGATTTTAATCTAATGGTTAGAAATACCCACTTAGTGACTCATCATTGTTTCTTAAAATAGTTTCCTCTTATTTTTGGTAATAAATAGTTTTTTATTTTATCAAATCATAATTTATTTTTCACATAAAATTAAAAAGATCTCTCATACTTTTTCTAACAATTAAATTACTCTTCATTTTTTAAAGTAAAACTTGATTCTAAATATTTTTATAAAAAAGAAAACGTGATTCTAAATAATTTTTATAAAACCAATCAAGATTCTTAGAAAAAAACTTCTTTTTTATTTTAAAACAAATTTACTTTTTTATTTTCTTTATATAAAATCATATTCTATTATTTAAAATAAATACTGAAATTGTACCAATTTTAAATAGAATATAAAATAATGTTCAAAATGTGTATAAAAAATTAAATAATGAATACATAAATTTTTTGTTGAGAATTAAAAAATTTATAAAATGAAATTGTTTAAAAATAATAGAAAATTTATCTGTTTTATTATTCACTTCATATATATTTTTTCGGGTTAATCGTTACTCATTATTTGTTAATTATTTTTATATTATACGATTTTGAATGATTTTTAAAAATATATCAATTTGGTAATGTAAAATAAGTAAATACAATATAATTTTATTTAAATAAAATAGTAAAATTTGTTTAAAGTTAAGAAAAAAATATTTGTTTTTAATTTATAAATAAATTTTTTTATTAATAAATATTAAAAATCACATTATTTTTTTTAAATTAATAACATTAAGTGAATTGGATGTAATTTTATTTTATTAATAAATTTGAAAAATCACATCAAGTTTTAATCAACACGTTTTATTTTAAAAAATGAAGAGTAATTTAATTGTTAGAAAAAGTAGGAGAGATCTTTTTAATTTTATGTGAAAAATAAATTATAATTTGATAAAATAAAAAATTATTTATTACCAAAAATAGAAGGAAACTATTTTAAGAAACAATGATGAGTCACTAAGTGGGCATTTCTAACCATTAGATTAAAATTATATCAAGGGTCATAAATGAGTGTAACTATTAGTGTAACATATTGGTGTAATTTGATCCCTCCTCTATATATATATATATATATATATATATATATATATATATATATATATATATATATATATATATATATATATATATATATATATATATATGAGGAGGGATCAAATTACACCCGAAGAGTTACACCACGAGTTACACTCGTTCAATAACTACATTTTGAATTAATATTTTTTAAATTGAACCGTTGGATTGAAACATAATATCATATAGATCATACCTAAAAAGTTTGAGTTTAATCTATAATGATTTACTATGTCATTGAATTACATCAAAATTAACGTTATATGAAAGCTCATTTTGACGTTAATCTTTGGATATCTTGATCGGATAGTAAATCATTATAGATTAAGCTCAAACTTTATAGGCATGATCTATATGATATTATGTTTCAATCCAACGGTTGAATTTAAAAAATATTAATTCGAAATGTAGTTATTGAACGAGTGTAACTCGTGGTGTAACTCTTCGGGTGTAATTTGATCCCTCCTCATATATATATATATATATATATATATATATATATATATATATATATATATATATATATATATATATATATGTATGTATGTATGTATGTATGTATGTATGTATGTATGTATGTATGTATGTATGTATGTATGTATGTATGTATGTATGTATGAATAAAGATATTTTATATTATAAAATATTACTTAATTATTTTTATTGAAAACAAATAAAATAATTCTTGAATATACATATTATATTATATAATATGAATGAGAGAAAGGAGAAAAATAAATTAAACAAAAATGTGATTATTATTATTATTGATATACTTTAAAGAAGTTTATATGATATAATAATTAGAGAAACTTGAATAATATTGTTTTAATTGTGAGAATAAATTTTTATATTATTGGAAAATTATTTATTTTTATTGAGTATTGTAAAAAATATTTATACGGTGAGTTTTAATCACATGAGATATTTTGAATGATAATTTAAATTATGGTATTCCTTATAGTGGATGATCCAATGTATTACAATAATACATTGATGTTAATATATGATTCAAATGAGAATAAAATTAAATGTGAAACTATTTCTCATTGTGGGGGGTGTTGTCATTTGAAAAACATTCAAACACACCTTTATAATAAAATCTTAAATAGATTTAAGTTTATTTTTATTGAGAAATAATGATGTCGCTTACAAGTTATTTAAGCAGACCTGCATAAATTTAATTATGCAGACCAAGTTTAATATTCAAACTTGAGTAATATTTGAGATTCATTGACTTAAAGACGTCTTAGTCAATATTTTTTAGGAAGAAAAATAGTGACTTCCTCATTTGTGTATAAAAGTAGCTATTAAACGATGAGATAATATCATGAATTTATGTGAAGTTAGATCAAAATGATTGCAGTTGATCCTCTGACAAAATCCCTAGGGAGAAATTAATTTGTAACACATCGAGGGGAATTGGACTTAGCCAATTGAAACTAATAAGTAATGAGAACCCAATCTTTGTGATTGGAGATCCAATGAAAAAGGTTCATATGGGTAAGAACAAGTCACTTGTTAGTTCTGCTAGCACCAAATATTATTTGATTAATTTTTTCTTGTGTCCTTTTCCTATGGTGTACTTGAGAAAGTGCTAGACACTGCATTATTGAGAGGATAAGCTTATGTAGCTTTTAATGAATTTCATATCCTTTATTGGTGGTGTATGATTTGCAGCATACACTTGATGAAATCACCTATACGAGTGTCGAGTGCGGCCGCTTGTATGAGATCTTGGCGAAATCTCTAGAGCACTCATGAAATAACCAGGCACGCGCATGACCTATTAGCGCACCACAGGGTCAACAACAAGAATTGTGGGAGTGTGATGTGAGTGGTAGACCTCTAACATACACTAAGTGATGTTGGTTCATATAGCTTGCTACACCAATCTCACTGTATGTTAAGTACTATCATTCTAGGACTAGTTCATATAGCTTGCTACACTAGTTTGATGCATCACATTCATGACGTGAATCCAGAAAATTTTATTTTTTCTTCTTTTAAACTTTTGAAATATGTGGGGGATTGTTGTAAATTTTAATTATATTTCAAAAGTTTTAAATAAGTTTACTTTTAATTTTTAAGTGACAAATTTTTTTCTTTAAAAATATTATTATTTAATTTATTTATGATTTATAATCATATTTAATTTAGTTAATTATTATTTTATTCTAATAATAATTTGACTTAGTCAAAGTAAGTCTAAAAGAAAGATAGGTGTATATATAAGAAAGAGAGAGAAAAAAGTTTAATTACTTCTTCTTCTGGTTATTGTAAGGCATTTAGCACATTAAACACCACTTGTTGACACTTTACCCTCATAGTGAGTTCACCCTTCTCCACATCAATCAAAGTTCTTCTAGTAGCAAGAAAAGGTCTTCCTAACATAATAGGAATGTCTTCATCAGCATCAAAATCCATTATGATGAAGTCAGCTGGAAATACAAATTTGTCAACCCTGACCAGAACATCTTCAATCTTCCCTTGGGGATAGCAAATGCTTCTGCCTGCTAGCTGCAGAGTGATGGTTGTAGGCCTGGCTGCCCCTATTTCTAGTTTCTTGAATACGGACAAAGGCATAAGATTAATGCTTGCCCTTAGGTCACATAGTGCTTTTCCACAAAATGAATCACCAATATTGCAAGGTATAGTAAAAATTCCAGGATCTTTCAACTTGGGAGGAAGCTTTCCTTGCACCAATTGACTACATTCTTGAGTAAGTTCAATAGTGGCGAATTCTCCCAATATTTTCCTTTTAGTAAGCATTTCTTTCATGAACTTGAAGTAATTCAGCATTTGTTCAATAGCTTCTTGTCATACCCCAATTTTTGACCCTAAGATCATATATCCTTCATATCCCAATCATTAATCAAGAGATTCACTTGGAAGTTTTGTTTGTGGTGTTGCACTCACCTCATCAATAAGAGGGATCGTCAAGCACCAATGATTGTTTATCTTGTATGCATATTATACTAACCCAAATACCAAAAATATTGCTTTGTTTCTTTGTAGGCTTTTGTTTTGTAGGTACCAAGCCAAGACATGCAATAAACAAGACATTTTCCACATTTTGGACTGATGAAATCGATTTCCCTCTTGGGTAAATCGATTTCCCTACAGCAATTTTCAACAAAATCACATTCTGGACAGCATGAAATCGATTTCCCTCCTGGGCAAATCAATTTCCCTAGTGTATTTTGCGCCAAATTCTCTTCTGGAACAGAGTGAAATCGATTTCACTCCTGGGGGAAATCGATTTCCTTAAGGCGAAATTCAAAAAAAAAAAGAGAGGGAAGCTTGATTTGATTTTGGCACCTATTTTCTTTAACCATTTTTGTCATTTTACCAATTTTCCACCTCACCAAAATAATTCCCTTCATTAATTCCATTTTAACCTCATTTTACCATTTTTTACCATTTAAATGCCACTTTAATCACCAATTAAACACAAGTTAATTAACTAAGAGCAAATGACCAAATTGCCACTACTCTTGCTCTCATCCTATAAATAGAGACCACTACTCTCTCATTTCTCAAGCTTTGAGAGCCAAAAAACCCCTTGCAATTTCTCTTCTCATCCCTACCAAATTCACCAAAGCTCTTTGTTCTTTCATAAAGTTTGTGAGTCACACCTTGAACCTCACAAACTTTGAGCTAAACCACCATCCATTTCACTCTTTTTTCTTCATATTGTTGAGAGATCAAGATTTGTGTTGGTGATTCTTGAAGTGGATCTAAGTTTTGTTCAAGAATTGGTAATTTTCATCATCCTTTTTCATCTACCATAGTGTGATTCTTTTGTGCTTGTGTGTGATGCATCTTTGATGCTATATTGGTCCTATTTGATGGTGATTTGATGGAAAATTCGTGCTCCAATTGATATGTGATCATAAGGTGTTTGTATGTTTGCTTAAGTCAAGTTTTATGCTTCTTAATGCTGATTTTTTGAAAACTGCACTGAGGAAATCGATTTCCTCCTTAGGGAAATCGATTTCCATTCCGTTTCTGCGCAAGATTTGAAAACCTGCATTAAGGAAATCGATTTCCTCCTTAGGCAAATCGATTTCCCCTGGGACAGAATGTGTTTTTTGCCTTTTTTATGCTTGTTTTGGCTTCCTTCTTCCTCCACTTCATTAATATCATTGGATCTAGGATGTTGATAGGTTTGAAATGACCAAATCCATAATATTAGATGAATGATATTAATGATAGTGTGAGTTGACTTTACTTTATGCATTTTATCTTCTTCTTCTCCTTTTTTTCTTTTGATCGATGAAAGTCTTAACACTTTGAGAATTCTTATGGATTCTTAGTAAAGACTAGATCGTTACCTATTTTCTTTTCGTGCGGTATTGCTTTCGGAGAATGATCTACATATCATTTCTCTCGCATGCATTAGCACATAAAGTTTTGACCGGCCTCGTTGTAGGGTGATTTCTACATAAATCACTTGACGATCTGCTTAACATAGCGCAATATTTCGTGTCCCGAACAAAAAAGATCAAATATGGAAGAGAATTGTATGCGGTTGATTTAAGACTTATGGAAATTTATCGTGTAGTCGCTACGATTTTATCAAGCTTCTGATAAAGTTCCATTGAATTTAAATCCGAGAACATCCTTCACTCACCATCGATCTTTACTACTAACTTTGATAACATACTTGACAAGTTTCAAGATGGTTATCTTTAACATCTAACAACTAACTTTAATTTCCTCAATTTATTATACCGCTCTTTATATTTCTCGCTTTATCGCTTTATTTTATCATTTCATCATATTTACATTCCGCTATTTTTCCTTTGTCCATTTGGACGTTTATATTCCGCTATTTTCTCTTTGTCCATTTGGACATATGTTTATGTTTCTGCTATTTTTCTTTTGTCCACTTGGACCATACTTTACTTTTATGCTAAAACACTAATAAATAACAAAAATCTAAAAAAACACCTAAGGCTCTCTTTTGGACTATTGGTTACTATCCCTAGCATTCTGGAGACTCGGACTTATGGACTTAGGACCTCTGGACTCTCATTCTGTTATTACTTTGTGATTGTTCTGTCTGTCTGGCATTGGATTGTTGTCTGTTTATGTGTGCAGGTATTTCCTTGAAAGCCCTTGATGGTTAATTCCAAGGCATTGAGATAAGGATTTTACCCGAAAACAGCCGTTACTCTGCCCGATTTTTGTCAGAATTTTAATGTGCTTAATGCAAAGTGGTGCTAAGACAATAAGTTTATCTGGATCCCCAAGTGATAATGTTGGTTTAGTATTGATATTCCAAAGGATGGGAAATCTACCTTGACTCATAATGTCAAGTGTTGGCTTCTTATTTGGTTAGACCGTTTCTTTCCTTAGCTTTTATTTTATGCACTAGGTTAGCCTCTTCATCTCCTCCCATTCTTAAATTTTCAAAATCTTCTCCCTTTTTCAAAAACATTCTTATGTTTGCAAACCTTTTCAAAACCCTTTTTCTTAAAAAATATATTTTGCCCTTAGTGGCCTTTTCCTCTTTTCTTCAAAAGTTTAGACACTGTTAATTGTCGAAACGAGTGGTTATACCCCACGATTTTGAAATTGATTGATATAATGAGATATTTTCCGCGTGAGAGAGCTAGTGGCATACTCGTCGATTTTATCCGAGTTGGAGCCCTTCTTTCATTAGCGATGCAAAGAACTCGTTTGTTCTCATGCTCAAGATCAATGGCTGAGTATTTCTCTCCAACGACGATAAAGTGTTTATTCGTTTTAAAAACGTTTTCCCTTTAAGCGGAACTACATTAGCTCTGACTTCTCCATTGCACCGAGGAGGTATGTAGGCACAAAGCTTAACGCTTTGCCGAGCTTATTTTAAAAATAAAACAAACCCTTTTTTAAGCACACACCACACAGATTTTCAAAAAGGTTCCTGTGGAGTACCACAGATATGAGGGGTGCTTTAAACCTTCCCCTCATATAATCAACACCCGAACTTGAGTTCTCTTCCTTGTTTTAAAAACAAAACTTTGGGTTTTTCGTTCTTTTCCCTTTTCCTTTGAAAAAATAAAGCGCGGTGGCGATTTCAAACGAAATATTGATTCGAGTCAATCCCATGGCTTCGATATCAGATTTTCCCTGCTACACTTCTATCAAAGGTACGTTGATGTGAAGTTGCTTGAGTATCTCCATGAACTTGCCAAATTGTTGTTCCTCTTTTGCCTTCCTAATCCTTTGTGGAAAGGGAGGTGGTGGCCTTTCTTGAACAAACTTCTTATCATTGCCTGACTGTGCCAAGTCCTCAGGTTTCTTAGAGGACTTAGGAGTCTTGCCATGATTAATTTCAACTCGTCTCTCTTTATCATTTTCTACCGAGGTCGGTTCCCTAACAGACACGTCTCTCTCTTTAGTGTTGTCCTTATCAGGCAGGGCTCCACTAGCCTCAGTTTCTTTACGTGGGGGTGTTTCACATTCTTTTCCATTTCTTAGTTTAATAACTTTGCAAGTCACTACATTCTTCACCCTATATGTAGTGGGTGCTTTAGTGGAGCTAGGAAGTGCCCTCTGTGGTCTTGAACTCAAAGTTGTGGCAATTTCCGCATTTGGTTCTCTGGGTTTTTGATACTCACTCCTTGTGATAAGAACTGATTTTTTATATCTTGAATGAATGATTTTAGTATGTTTTCTAGCTGATTGTTACCTTGAGCAGGCGCAGCAAAACCAAGAGGAACTTGTGGTATTTGATTAGCTTGGGTCGTTTAAGGCCTCGGTTGACCTTGACTATTACTCCATGAAAAATTAGGAAGATTGCGCCACCCAGGATTGTAGGTGTTACTGTAGGGGTTATTGTACCTGTTGTTGCCCACATATTTGGCAGAAACGGGATTTGCAGTACACTCTTCAAATAAATGTGCCCCTCCATAGTAGACACAGGTAACTTCTGAAGCATTAGTAACCACCTTTACTGGTTCTGGTTTTGGCGTGTCTTGAGTCATCAAATTCTTCATCATTTGATGAATTTGTGCCACTTGTGTAGCAAGGGCTGTAGTCTCGGTGACTTTGTGAACTCCAGCAGGTCTCTTTTGAGGTGTGCTCACATTGGCTCGGGAAATAGGCCATTGATAAGTATTAGCAGTAATACTTTCAATCAAACGATATCGTTCTTCATAGGATTTGGACAATAGCACTCCTCCACTAGATGCATCAAGCATGTTCCTTGAAGAAGGAACTAGCCCATTGTAGAATGTCTCGAGTTGGATGCAAATAGGGATGCTATGGTGAGGGCATTGCCTAAGTAACTCCTTAAATCTTTCCCAACCTTCAAAAAGCGATTCTTCATCTCCTTGCCTAAATGAGGTAATCTCATTTTTGCATTCTTGGAAGGAGAAAAATACTTAGCTAAGAACTTCTCAGTCAAGTCATTCCATGTGGCAATGGAATTTGGCTCCAAGGAATTCAACAAACTTTTGGCTCTATCCCTTAGAGAGTAAGGAAACAATCTGAGTCTGAAGGCGTCATCAGTCACGCCTGGAATCTTGAAGTTGCTAGTAACATCCAGAAATTGCCTCAGGTGCAGATGAGGGTCTTCATTAGGAGATCCAGAATATTGACTAGTAGTCTGTAATATTTGAAACATCATTGGTTTGAATGTAAATTGAGTTGTGGTGATCTCTGGCAAGACAATGCTAATATTCATTGATGTAGGGTCAAAAACATCATAGTCTCTGATGTTTCTTGCCCTGTCATTGGCAATACCAATAATGTCATTGTTTTCTGTCATGACTGGGATCTGCTCCTCCTCATCAGAATCTTCCTGCACTGGTGGAGGTGGAGGTGGAGATGGATGTGGATCTGGTGGATCTGGTGGATCAATGTCTGCCAGATTATCTTCTGCAGGCACGTCTGGAATATGTCTAGCACATCTTTGTCTTCTTAGATCCCTGAATGTTCTTTTAGGTTCAGAAAATCTACTGTGAATAGGTCATGACGTTATGGGCATGCAACAGCTTACACCTGTCGTGACACCAAACTACAGCAGAATGTCAAAAACGCAAATGCTTAAACTGAAAATAAATAGAATTAAATACAAAATCAGAAATGTAGAAATAACTCCCTGGCAACGGCTCCAAAAACCTGTTCGCTTCTCAAAGGTGTCACATGCAAGTATACATATTTTGATTGCAGCAAGTAATAAGTATAAGCGTATCGTACCCACAGGGAGTGTACTACTTAAATATGACTTTGTATTTAAACCATTCTCTCACTTTAATCTTAATTAGAGAAAAATTAACAATAGATGATGGTACTATATCCAATTTTCTTGTGATTTACAAATAAGATAAAACGAATAAGGTGTTGTAAAAGTGATGAGATAAATATATTTGAGTTATGATCCATTAACATATTATGGTGTGTTTATGTGCTAAAGATGTGTGAGGTCGTGGCATGCAAGGTCAGAAGGATATAAAGTAGTGTATCTATACATAAATCAACAACATACATAAAAGGGCAAGGAAACAAATCTCTAAGATTCACTTGTAACCTTAATACATGTCTATTAAAAGTTATGATCTTCCTTAATGATTGTAGTTTTTTATGTCTAAGCAACTAACTCAAGTAAATATCTCTATTATACTCTTTCAATCATTTTTACTCATGAAGTCCACTTGTTGTTGGATCTCTCACAACAACAAGCTTTTGCCTACACTCTAAGGTGATCAATCATAGAAACAAGCATTGGAATTATAAACACATGGTAAAGCATGCACTACTCACACAAACATATAACATAAACAGACTTATAACATTAACTTCACATAACTCAACTAAAAGAAGTTTAGCTCATAGTAAGCTGAGTACATATCATGAACATGGTTCTTAAGAGATACATCTTATGACAATAATTGCATAAAATAAAATAACCTAAGAGAAACTCGATGTGATACTTGAAACGACTAGGTCTTCAAGAGAAACTTCCAGTCGCACCAGTGTTCATCCGCAAGCAATGAAATAAGAGATGAGAGGAAATGACAACACTCTTATACAACACGCTTCAGGAAACCATGACTTGTAGTACTTGTTGAACCCTTTCCAATGTTGTTTCCATCTCCTTTTATAGGCCAAGGAATTAGGGTTTTTCTTCTATCTCGGATCATGGGCCTAGGATCAAGAATATCACCCAGCCCAATGCAATCAACAATGTTTCAAGCAAGACAAAAGAGGATCTTCGAAATACCGACCAAGGGGAGGGGACAAGGTGAAATTGACATTCGGATGCAGCAGGTGTAGACAACGCGCAGAGTCCTTTGGTACCATAAGTTTGTCTTTTAGCGCTGCCAGTCCCACTATGAATTTGAATCGGTTCCACTATCATTTTTCAGCGCCATTTGATTTTTCCCTCCATTCATTGTTTCTTCCTATTACTTTGTTGCTTGCTTTCCACGTGAGCTTGGCGTTTTATTGTAACTTATTCTTCTTCATTCGTAACTCATCTTCTGACTTGCACAATCGTGACTCAGCTTGCCTAATTGCTAACTTCTACACATAAAATAAACATGAACTAACAAATGGGAGCACCTAATGTATTCCCCACTAATACAATAAAAATATCAAATAAGTAAATAAAATGAGCAACAATAATAAAAATTAACACTGAATTGAATACTAAAAAGACATGCATTAGCTCACAAAATGTGGGTTAACAATTTTAAATCGAATTGTGGTTCAAATGCATGAAGAACGAACAATCAACATCGTATGGAGATAAAAAATCAATTAAGCCATTTTGATGTCAGAGTTTAAGAAATTGATTGAAATTAATCTCAACTTCAAAGAAAAGCTTATGTTTCCTTCCTTCTCCTTATCCCACTTGCGACACTTGATTAATCTGTGGTAAATAAAGTTATTTTTTTGCACAACAACTTTGGTTCCAATCAACTTTGAAGCGCAAAAAAGTTGTTATGAACCAAATTTTTTGTACTAACAAATAACTTTATTTACCATTGATTCATCAGGTGTCACAAGTGTGATAACGAGAATGAATGAAACATAAGCTTATCTTTGAAACTAAGATTAATTTCAATAAATTTCTTTAGCTATGGCATCAATATGCCAATAGATGACTTTATATCTCCATACGATGACTACTGTTCATTCTCCTTGCATTTAAACCAAATCCATATCTAAAATGAAACCAAATTATAATAGCCCTTCAATCCATAGTCAATAAAATCATAGATAAAAATATATAAAAAAATCAAGCATTTACCAAAACTTGTTAAGGGAAATAAGATGTGTTGTTTCCTCGTGCAAATCTTCGTTAAATGATGAAAAGATATTAAAATCTTTCACCAAAAAACTAACAGTCGTCACTTTGTCATGCTTGAGCGCAAAATAAATAATTTAAAGGTGAGTGGAATATATGTGAGCTCAATCTCAAAGAAATACTGTTAATAATTTAATGAACTTTTCGGTTCTAGTGACTTTAAAGGTGAATTTCACAACTCCACTACTCCTACATATTTTCTTCCTGTACATGAGTTTATCCTTTATTTTGCTTACTGAATATTGTGTCCTTACTTGGTATTTTTCTTACCTACTTCCTTGTTTCTAGCAAGACTATCTTGAAATATTAGTAAAACTATACATGTCATGGATATAGGAGAACTATACATGTAGTAACGTAATCAAGGGTTAGTTGTTTAGTACCACTAAATAATATACTAGGATATTAGATAGTATACTTCTAGGTAAGAAGGGGTGTGGTTTTGGGAGTTACAAAGGCCATTAAAGGGCATATTTTATTTTATAAGTTTTTTGATTGGTGACCTAATGGAAAATCATAATTAGATTGGCTTCCCAGGGTCACAACAGCAGTGAGGACTATCACGAAGAAAACCTTCTTCTTCGCAACAAAATAGGTTTAACGCAAATCATATAAAAAAATGTCTTGCCTAATAAGCATTCTTTGTTAAAGGACTTAACTTTGGTATTTCAATCTGGTGTTTTGACAAAAGAAAATTTATATATATATATATATATATATATATATATATATATATATATATATATATATATATATATATATATATATATATATATATATATATATATATATATATATATATATATATATATATATATATATATATATATATATATAGGGGACAACTTCTCTACCCATCTCAAAAAGTTGCATAGTGTACCTTCAACCAATCAGAAGATCCCATTTAATATTAACAGATATATATATATATATATATATATATATATATATATATATATATATATATATATATATATATATATATATATATATATATATATATATATATATATATATATATATATATATATATATATATATATATATATAGGGGACAACTTCTCTACCCATCTCAAAAAGTTGCATAGTGTACCTTCAACCAATCAGAAGATCCCATTTAATATTAACAGATATGATTAATTATAAAATAATACAATTATTGATGTTTCCAAGACATTATACATTGGATGTAACTTTACCCAACTTTTTGAGTTGGGTAGATAAGAATTCACCATATATATATATATATATATATATATATATATATATATATATATATATATATATATATATATATATATATATAAGATGGTATAATACTCATGAGTTGTTCAGTACCAAAAATGATCATCATAAAATGGGTAGTAGTTAGTTTTCAATCGTTTGGCTTGCTTATGATGCTCCTCTGTATATTTTTTATCTATATTTTTCTCATTTTTTATTTTGAATTCTCTCCATTTATATTTGAATCTAATTTGAATAAGCCACAACATGTTGGAGTTGTAAAATTCACATTTAAAATCACTGCACCAAAATGTTGATAATAAATATTAGCAACATTTTTATGAGATTGAGCTCACACATATTCCACTCACCTTTAAATGATTTATTTATGCTCAGGCATGACAAAGTGATGACCGCTAAATTTTTCATGAAATATTTTAATATATTTTCAATATTTAATGAAGATTTGTACAAGGAAATAACACATCTTATTACCCTTGACAACTTTTGGTAAATGTTTGGTTTCTTTGATATTTTTCTCTATGATTTTATTGACTATGGATTGAAGATATGTTAAACTTTGGTTGCATTTTAAATCTTAATGTGGTTCAAATGCATGAAGAATGAACAATTAACATCGTATGGAGATACAAAATCAATTAGAGCCATTTTGACGTCAGAGTTTAAGAAATTGATTGAAGTTAATCTCAACTTCAAAGAAAAACTTATGTTCCCTTTATTCCCCTTATCGCACTTGCGACACTTGATTTATCTGTGATAAATAAAGTTATTTTTTTTTGCACAACAACTTTGGTTCCAAATAACTTTGAAGCACAAAAAAGTTGTTATGAACCAATGTTTTTGTACTAACAAATAACTTTAATTACCATTGCTTCATCAGGTGTCGCAAGCGTGATAACGAGAATGATTGGAACATAAGCTTATCTTTGAAACTAAGATTAATTTCAATAAATTTCTTTAGCTATGGCATCAATATGCCAATAGATGACTTTATATCTCCATACGATGATAACTGTTCGTTCTCCTTGCATTTAAACCAAATCCATGTCTAAAATGGAACCAAATTATAATATCTCTTCAATCCATAGTCACTAAAATCATATATAAAAATATAAAAAAAAATAAAACATTTACCAAAACTTGTTAATGGAAATAAGATGCGTTGTTTCCTCGTGCAAATCTTCGTTAAATGATGAAAAGATAATAAAATCTTTCATGAGAAAACTAACACTCGTCATTGTGTAATGCTTGATCACAAATTAAATAATTTAAAGGTGAGTGGATTATATGTGAGCTCAATCTCACAGTAATATTGTTAATGATTTAATGAACTTTTCAGTACTAGTGACTTTAAAGATCAATTTCACAACTCCACTACTCTTACATATTTTCTTCCTGTATATGAGTTTATCCTTTATTTTGCTTACTAGATATTGTGTCCTTACTTGGTATGTTGCCTACCTACTTCCTTGTTTCTAGCAAGAATATCTTGAAATATTAGTAAAACTATACATGTCATTGATATAGGAGAACTCTACATGTAGTAACGTAATCAAAGGTTAGTTGTTAAGAACCACTAAATAATATACTAGGATATTAGATAGTATACTTCTAGGTAAGAAGGGGTGTGGTTTTGGGAGTTACAAAGGCAATTAAAGGGCATATTTTATTTTATAAGTTTTTTGATTGGTGACCTAATGGAAAATCATAATTAGATTGGCTTCCTCAGGGTCACAACAGCAGTGAGGACTATCATGAAGAAAACCTTCTTCTTCGCAACAAAATAGGTTTAACCCAAATCATATAAAAATAATGTCTTGCCTCATAAGCATTCTTTGTTAAAGGACTTAACTTTGGTATTTCAATCCGGTATTTTGACAAAAGAATATATATATATATATATATATATATATATATATATATATATATATATATATATATATATATATATATATATATATATATATATATATATATATATATATATATATATATATATATATATTATTTATGCTCATCATAAAATGGGTAGTAGTTAGTTTTCATTCGTTTGACTTGCTTAATTATGATGCTCCTCTATATATTTTTTTTCTATATTTTTCTCATTTTTATTTTGAATTCCCTCCATTTATCTTTGAATCTAATTTAAATATGCAAGAGCAGTGGAGTTGTAAAATTCACATTTAAAATCACTGCACCAAAATGATGATAAAAAGTATTAGCGACATTTTTATGAGATTGAGCTCACACATATTCCACTCACCCTTAAATGATTTTATTTATGCTCAGGCATGACAAAGTGGCGGCTGCTAGATTTTTCGTGAAATATTTTAATATATTTTCAACATTTAATAAAGATTTGTACAAGGAAATAACACATCTTATTACCCTTGACAACTTTTGGTAAATTTTTGGTTTCTTTGATATTTTTCTCTAGGATTTTACTGACTATGGATTGAACAAATGTTAAAATTTGGTTGCATTTTAAATCTGAATGTGGTTCAAATGCATGAAGAGTGAACAATTAACATCGCACGGAGATACAAAATCAATTAGAGCCATTTTGATGTCAAAGTTTAAGGAATTGATTGAAGTTAATCTCAACTTCAAAGAAAAGCTTATGTTTCCTTCATTCTCCTTATCGCACTTGCGACACTTGATTAATCTGTGGTAAATAAAGTTATTTTTTTGCACAACAACTTTGGTTCCAAACAACTTTGAAGCGCAAAAAAGTTGTTATGAACCAAAGTTTTTGTACTAACAAATAACTTTATTTACCATTGGTTCATCAGGTGTCGCAAGCGTGATAACGAGAATGAATGAAACATAACCATATCTTTGAAACTAAGATTAATTTGAATAAATTTCTTAAGCTCTAGCATCAATATGCCAATAAATGACTTTGTATCTCCATATGATGCTAATTGTTCATTGTCCTTGCATTCAAACCAAATCCATATCTATAATGGAACCAAATTATAACATCTATTCAATCAATAGTCAATAAAATCATAGATAAAAATATATTTTAAAAAAATCAAACATTTACCAAAATTTGTTAAGGGAAATAAGATGCGTTGTTTCCTCGTACAAATCTTCGTTAAATGATGAAAAGATGTTAAAATCTTTCACCAAAAAACTAACAGTCGTCACTTTGTCATGCTTGAGCACATATTAAATAATTTAAAGGTGAGTGAAATATATGTGAGCTCAAACTTAAATAAATATTGTTAATAATTTAATGAACTTTTCGGTTCTAGTGACTTTAAATGTGAACTTTACAACTCCACTAGTCCTACATATTTTCTTCCTGTATATGAGTTTGTCCTTTATTTGGCTTACTGAATATTGTGTCCTTACTTGGTATTTTTCCCATCTACTTCCTTGTTTCTAGCAAGAATATCTAGAAATATTAGTAAGACTATACATGTCATGGATATAAAAGAACTATACATGTAGTAACGTTATCAAGGGTTAGTTGTTTAGTACCACTAAATATTATAATAGGCTTTTAAATAGTATACTTCAAGGTAAGAAAGCCTTCTTCTTCGCAACATAATAGGTTTAACCCAAATTATATAAAAATAATGTCTTGCCTAATAAGAATTCTTTGTTAAAGGACTTAACTTTGATATTTTAATCTGGTCTTTTGACAAAAGAATATATATATATATATATATATATATATATATATATATATATATATATATATATATATATATATATATATATATATATATATATATATATATATATATATATAATACTCATGAGTTGTTCAGTACCAAAAATGCTCATTATAAAATGGGTAGTAATTAGTTTTCGTTTGTTTGGCTTGCTTATGATGCTCCTCTGTATATTTTTTTTCTATATTTTTCTCTTTTTTTTATTTTGAATTCCCTCCATTTATATTTGAATCTAATTTGAATATGGAGGAGCAGTGGAGTTGTAAAATTCACATTTAAAAACATTGCACCAAAACGTTGATAAAAAGTATTAGAAACATTTTTATGAGATTGAGCTCACACATATTCCACTCACCTTTAAATGATTTTATTTATGCTCTGGCATGACAAAGTGACAACTGCTAGATTTTTCGTGAAATATTTTAATATATTTTCAACATTTAATGAAGATTTGTACAAGGAAATAACACATCTTATTACCCTTGACAACTTTTGTTAAATGTTTGGTTTCTTTGATATTTTTCTCTAGGATTTTATTGACTATGAATTGAAGAGATGTTAAAATTTGGTTGCATTTTAAATCTGAATGTGGTTTAAATGCATGAAGAATGAACAATTAACATTGTATAGAGATACAAAATCAATTAAAGCCATTTTGATGTTAGGGTTTAAGAAATTGGTTGAAGTTAATCTCAACTTCAAAGAAAAGCTTAGGTTTCCTTCATTCTCCTTATCGCACTTGCGACACTTAATTAATCTGAGGTAAATAAAGTTAATTTTTTGCCCAACAACTTTGGTTCCAAACAACTCTGATGCGTGAAAAAGTTGTTATGAACCAAAGTTTTTGTACTAACAAATAACTTTATTTACCAATGATTCATCAGGTGTCGCAAGTGTGATAACGAGAATGAATGAAACATAACCGTATCTTTGAAACTAAGATTAGATTTCAATAAATTTTTAAGCTCTAGCATCAATATGTCAATAAATAACTTTGTATCTCCATATGATGCTAATTGTTCATTCTCCTTGCATTTAAACAAAATCCATATCTCAAATGGAACCAAATTATATCATATCTTCAATCCATAGTCAATAAAATCATAGATAAAAATAAAAACAAACCAAACATTTACCAAAAGTTTTTAAGGGAAATAAGATGTGTCATTTCTTTGTACAAATATTCATTAAATGTTGAAAAGATATTAAAATCTTTCACCAAAAAACTAGCAGCCGTCACTTTGTCATGCTTGAGCACAAATAAAATATTTTAAAGGTGAGTGGAATATTTGTGAGCTCAATCTCAAAAAAATATTGTTAATACTTTTATGAACATTTCGGTTCTAGTGACTTTAAATGTGAATTTCACAAATTCATTGCTCCTACATATTTTAAATGATTCCAATATTTAAGGATAGAATTCATATACAGAATTTGAGAAAAATATGGGATAGAAAAATACAGAATTTGAGTATCACAAGTAAGGCAAACGTTTGAAAACTGCCTCTAGCCCTATTTATGCTAAGCTTTTTTGTAATGATTAAATCACGAGTATTATACCACATTTTACATATATCTAAATTTTCTTTTGTAAAAAATGGAATTAAAATGCCAAAGTGTAGCCCTTTAAAAAATAATGTATTTATAAGGCAAGACATTATTTGTATATGATTTGGGTTGACCAGGTTTGTTACGAAGAAGGTTTTCTTTGTGAAAGTCATCTCTACTGTTGTGACCCTGAGGAAGCCACTATTATAATGATGTTCCATTAGGCTCCCTATTAGAAAATATATTAAATAAAATATGCCCTTTAGTGGCCTCTAAATCTCCTAACACCATACCTCTTCTTACCTAGTAGTATACTATCTAATAACTTAGTCTACTATTTAGTGGTAATAAATTACTAATCTTTGATCATAATACTACATGTATAGAGTTTTTAAATATGTGGCATGTATAGTATTACTAATCTTTTAAGATATTCTAGCTCGAAACAATGAAGTAGGTTTAAAAAAATACCAAGGACACAATCTGTACTAAGAAATATATATATATATATATATATATATATATATATATATATATATATATATATATATATATATATATATATATATATATATATATATATAGGAAGAAAATAAAGCATCAAGTAATATATATGGTTATCAACTTCAATATAGAAGGTATCCATTCATGGACTTTACAGCACTAAACTTTTCTATAATATGTACTTGGTGATAATGTGTATGTTAAGCATCATTATCAATATAAGCAGGATAAAAAACCAATATCAAATTCTTGTTGTAACAATATAAACCATTATGGAATTATTGTTCAGCAAGCAAAGCAATATAAAAACATGTTGTATAACATATCAAAAAGGAAAACATTGTTGAAAATACTATGGCATTGAGTTCTGAAGACTACCTTAGAGCAACATAGAAGCTTTTGTACAGAGAATTCCTCCAAGGGATGTAAGGGAACTTGATGGATTAGACATTCTACTCAAATTCTTGGTTGAATTCACAACAAAAATAACATCCCGTGCACCATCATAGTTGATTATAGACTAGTTATCATCGTTGAATCCATTTACAACAACATTGAAACCTCTGCAAATGTAATACATTAGTGTTGTTAAAAGTATTGTCTCTATATAGAACAAAACGTGAATTGAGTTCAAATCTAAAGAGTGAAAATAAAGCTTAAAATTTGGAAATCCTTTTTAATGTTGATTTCATTGATGCTTTAAATCTATAAAATAAACACAAAAAATAGATAATCCACTTTGAATTTTATCAAAATTTAGAAGAAGAAAAACACAACAAATACCATCAAAACCAAGCATCAAATGATGTCTAGCCTCTACAAAATTGAGGATATTTAACATTAGAAATCTGCTTCAATTTCACTCGCATCAATCAACAAATGCTTCATATTTCAAACCATAAATGTAATTTTCTAAGCAACAGATAAAACTTGGACAAACCATGAAGAAAAGAAAAACGAAGAAAAACCAGATCGTAAAAGAAATTGAGAATCACTTCAGATTTGGAAAATCACTTCAAATTGAATATGAAAATCAAATCGTTAGAACTATGTTATTCACCTGAAGCGTTTTGAATCTTTGGTAGTGTGAGATGCAGTTCAAGTGATTTAATCATCATTATAGTTGATGTGTCCTCTGATTAAGCCTCCATGTGAATAAAAAAGGATTGTGAGAAAATCGATTAAATCTACAATTGAGAAATGGATCAAGTGATTGAAGCTTTCGATGTTATTGTGGTGATGGTCATGATCGACGGATTAAGTGATGACCTTTAACAAAGATTTTGATGAATGAGAGAGAGAGAGAGAGAGAGAGAGAGAGAGAGAGAGAGAGAGAGAGAGAGAGCACGTAGAATAGGGTTTCTCGAGTGAGAGTGAGTTGAACAACAATTTATAGCAAGGAAAGGAGTTTTTAGGGATAACTCGAGATTTACCTTTGGTAGAAGTAAAAAATTAATAAATATAGTAATTAATAATTAATAATAATTATTATAATTATAATTATAATAACTCTAGTTTGTACTAATAATAGCATTAAATTTAATTCGAGTTAAAAAACTTTGAATCGTAAGATAAACTAAACAGAAGAATTATGTTTTGAGAAAGTATTTAATAAAAGAAAAATAAATAGATTTGTGATAAATAACATAAAAAATATGATAGCCACTATCTACCATGTCGAGTTTACACATGGTAGCTGGGTTTCACTCAGACTAAGTTAATATTTCGAAATATTTTATAAGTTTATATTTTAGGCTTAATTTGTCTCGAAGTTCTTTAACTTAATTTAAGATTTCATGTCCTTTATCTAATAAACATTACCTTTTAGTCCTTTAACAGCTATTAGTCTATTTCGTTAACTTTTAAGTGTCCCTCATCTACTTTATTATTTTCTTTGTTTTTAACCGTTTGATCTTTCTGACGAATTTTACACTTTTGGATCTTGAGAGTTTATTAATTATAAGAATACACTATCAACACCTAATATTTTTTAGCTATCTTCATCTTATCCCCCCTTCTTCATCTTCATCTTCATCTTCATCTTCATCTTCATCACCATCTTCGTTAATCTTCTTAGATTCCTAAAAAAATTCCAGAAAAATAAAATTCCAGAATTGTTATCCCTAATTTTTTCCAGAGCAAGAGTTTAACTAAATAGGATTCTTCATCATCGGTGGATAGTTAAAATGGTTCATTATTTTAATTCCTTAACCAAACAAATCAATACAGAAATATAAGACCCAAATTTTGATTCTAAATAACAAACCTCAATGGCAACTAAACTGCCCAAAAGAGTAAACAAAACCACTAAGATTCGGTGAACAAGTTGAAATTCAAAAGTGGATTTAGGTTGTTTAGCTTTGAAGTGTAATAATAATCAAATGATGTAGAATAGTAAACTCAAAAGAAGCACTTTGCAAGTAAAACTAAAATCTAAATTAAAATCCTAAACTCATATTAATGGACACCAAAGGGAATCGAGACATAATGATTGGGGTTTAAGTTTGAGAGAAATTTGTGTGTGTGAGATGGTGGAAGAGAGATAAAGTGTGGTTGGAGATAGACAGTGTATAATGAGATTAGTTTTTTGAAATGGAGAATAAGGAAGAATGATGTTGATAAGTTTTCGGTGGAATCACAAAGAAGAAGATTTCAAGGTTGTGTTTGGTTTAATTGAAAAAAAAACATGAAAAAGTGTTGTAAAAATTTTGTTTATTTGGGATAACTATTATGAAATTTTGTTTTTTCTAGGAATTTGATGAAGTTGGTGATGAAGATGAAGATAAAGAAGATGAAGATAGTAATATTAGGTGTTGATAATGTAGTTTTGTAATCAATAGACTCTCAAGATCTCAAGGTGTAAAATTCATCAGATAGATCAAATGGTTAAAATTAAGAAAATAATGAAGCCTATGATGGACACTCAATTATAAGTGTCTCACATAATACATTTAAAGTTAAAATTTAACGAAATAGACTAAATTGGCTAACATAATAATTGTTAAAGGACTAAAAGATAACGTTTATTAAATAAAGGACTGAAGTGAAATCTTAAATTAAATTAAAAGATCAAAAAATACACTAAGCCTATGTTTTATTATAAATTTTAAAAATTATTTATCAATTACATTTTGTTTGAATATAATATTATTTAATAGTATATTTCTATTTGAAAAAGATAAAATAAATTTAGGGTGTGTTTGGTTCGAGGTAGAGCGAGGGGAGGGGAGGGGAGGGGAGGGGAGAGAATATTTAAAATGAAATGTGTTTGGTTCAATTTTTAGGAGGGGAGAGGAGGGGAGCAAAATCCCTCCAAATGACACTTTTTGCGTTCCCCCGAATCGGGGGGATTCGGAGGGGAGGGGAGGGGATCTGAGTTTTAATATTAATTAAATTAATATATTTACTAAAATATCCTCAATTTTATTTTATTTTTAAAAATATTATTTTCTATTATGTTATTACTTTTCTTTTTGTGATTTTTTCTCTATTGCTTCCATCAACTTATTATAATTATTCTTCACCTTAAATTTTTTTATTTTTTTATTTTTAATAAAAATTATAACTACTATAATTTTTTGTTTTTTATTATAATTTATTTTATGTATTCAAAAGTTGTTATCAACACATAGTTTATTTTGTGTCAAGAGTTATAATACGAATCAAGTGTACTCAATTTTTTTAATATTATGCGATAAGTTATCACTTTTTAATCACTCAGTTATACAAATATTATTTCCAAAAAAATATTTATGAAATTTTTACAATTGAATATCATATCACTTATATAAAATTACAAGGATAAAATTGTAAATTATTATTACAATCCCTCCCCTCCCCTCGTGAACCAAACATATTTTTAAACGAAATCCCTTCCCTCCCCTCCCCTTCCCTCGTTTGAACCAAACATATATATAATTATAAAAAATCCCTCCCCTCCCCTCCCCTCCCCTTCTCTTCCCTCCATTAAAATCCCTCACCTCCCCTCCCTCTCATTTGAACCAAACAGACCCTTAGAATTTTAATGTTAAAAAAAAATATAATACTCTATTTTTTTTAAAGAAAATTCTCCTTCAACAAAATTGTTGAAGACAAATTAAATTGTTCTTGACTATATCTTTTTAATTATTAGTTTTTGATTACTTATCAATACTTTAGTTTAATTTTTATTTACTATTTAAAAAAATTTATTAAAAAATTTGTGTTAATGTAGATTCGGAGTTTATATATTTAGGATATCTCTCATTCCATCTCGTGGATCTCTCACGCACCATGTGCATATCTAAAAATACCCTCTGTTTTCGGAGGTGTATCTCCGAAAGCACCTTTTTTTTTTATTTTACGTTGATTTTTTCTGTAGATGTATCTACGGAACCTTTTTTTAATGTTGTTTAAATAGTTCCGTAGATGTATCTACGGAACAATTCAACGAAAAAAAGTTACTTCCGTAGATACATCTACGGAAGCGGGGGGCAAAAATGAAATTTCACCGGGTGCCTAAGAGTATTATAGGGTGGATTGAGACATCCTCTATATTTAAGTGTATTTAAATATAATTTTGAAAAGTTTGGTAGCAAATTTCGCTAGTAAATAAAAAATGGATCATCAGTCAACAAGTCATTAAAAATATTATCCATGTCAAAAGCCCTATTTTATTCATTATGATCAAAATTTCCCTTTGCCACAAACTATCATTAGTGACTTCATCTCTTTATATCATATTTCATCACACCCACTAGCTTAATCTCTTTTAACTTCTTTTATTTTACAAATCTTTTGTATTACATACGTAATTCTTTGTGTTAAGCATGTTTGTAAATTCAACAGAGTCGAAGTTTATGTAGTTGATAGAGTCGAACTTAGTTTGTAGCAGTCGAATCTGCATGCATTTGGTAGAAGATCGAACATAGCTTGTAGTAGTCAAGCTATGTGTATTCCATAGAAAGGAATATACAGAAAGTAGAAGTCGAAGATGTGTGTATTCAATAGAGACTCGAATATAGTCTATCGAAGTTAGTTATTTTGAGACTGCTTAATGTGCAAGTAATATCACTATAAATAGGAAGACACATATTGTTTGTAAAGACAATGAAAACACACAGACTAAGAGAAACTTTGTATTGAGTCAAATCAATAAATATATTCTTCTTATCTTCTTCCAAAACCTAATTTTCTCTCTTCTCCTCCCCTTTTCTATTTCAAAAGTTTCCTTTTCTTTTCAACTCATTATGCGAGAGAATCGTCTTGCAACCAAGGTGTGGTTGAATCACTCGAGTGAAGAGTGAAGAATAAGAATCTTAAAACAATCAAGAAAGTGATTGAATCTTGTTCTATCAAGATTGATTCCAACATCTAGTATCTAGAGCACTGAGTGTGATTCTTGGGAAGCATAAAGAAATCACTTCTTATCCTAACAAGCATTTTCTACCAAATCTTCCCATCTTGAATGGAAAGAATTATGATAATTAGTGTAAGCAGATGAAGATTGTCTTCTACTATCAAGATGTTTAGGATCTTGTGAAGAAGGGAGTAACACCAATTAGCGAAAATGCAACAAATGAACAAAAGGATGCACATAAAAATTTGAAGAAGAAAGATTATAAAGCTCTCTTTATAATCCATCAATGCATTGATCCAGACAACTATAAGAAACTTGGTGGTGTAGATTCATCGAAGGAAGCATGGGACATCCCCTGGAGAAATCTTTTAGAGGTGCTGAGAAGGTGAAAAAGGTGAGGTTACAAATTGAAAAAAGAACGTATGAGTTACTTACAATGGAAAAAAATGAAGGTGTGGTTGATTTCTTCACCAGGATAACATCACTGGTGAATCAAATCATGATGTGTGGTAAAGTGTTGACATCAAGATCAATAGAAGAATCGTAGGACTTGTAAATCATGACAAAAGAAGAGCTTCAAGGGACGCTTGAATCTCATGAACAAAGAAAGGATGAAAGATCTGCAAGCAAGATGAAAGGTGATGTAGCTCTGCAGGCACAATCAGCAAAAGAAAGGAAAGGCAAAGGAATAACGAATGGAACACAAAGGTAGATGAGGTTACAAAAATTCAAATGGTAGGAGTCACCATCAAGAAAAAAAAGAGTTAAACCAGAGACAATCCATAAACCAGAGCAATCAAAGAGGTGGTGGTGCAGGTAGAGGAAGAGGTGGTGGAAGGAAACCTGATAAGAGCCATATTCAGTGTTTAAATTTTCAGAAGTATGGTTATTATGCTAGTGATTGTTTATAAAACAAAAGAAATAATCGAGAAGGTGATGCAAGACTTGCAAAACAAGAACAAGAAGAAGAAGAAGTGTTGATGATGGTCACAATAAGAGAAGAATAAAGATTCAAGGATCAATGATACTTAGACTCAGGCTGCTCATCACACATGAATGGAAGGAGATATGGTTTGTCAATATCAATCCCTATATGAAGAACAATGTTACTAAAGGTATTGGTGATTTTCTTATCATGAGGAAAGAAGGCAAACAATCAGTTATTTCCAATGTATTGTACATACCAGGAATGAAAAGCAACTTGCTCGGCATATGGCAATTGATTGGGAAGAATTGCAAAGTTTTAATCAAAGATAAGATGATAAGAGTACTCGAATAAAGTGGCAAGTTAATCTTGAAGGAACACATGTCTCAAAACAGAACCTTCAAGATTGAACTTGATGTGCTTGAGGTGTTCACAAAGTTTAAATATATGGTGGAAAGACAAAGTGGTCGAAAGCTCAAGACCCTGAGGACTGATGGTGGTGGAGAGTATGTTTGATTTTGCTGCTTTAGATGGAAAGGAATGGATTATGCATGAGTTGGTTCCACCCTACAATCCATAACAAAATGGAATTGCTGAGAGGAAGAATAGGACCATCACGAACATGGTAAGGAATATGCTAAGATACACGCACTTATCCAATAAATTATAGGGTGAAGTTGTGTCGACATCAATATATATCTTGAATAAATGTTCAACCAAGAGGCTAGAGGGGATTTCACCAGAAAAATATTTGTCTGGTGTCAAGCCAAGCTTAAGTCATATGAAGGTGTTTGGATCTATAACATGTGATTAGGTGAGGAAGAAGCATGATGACTAGTCAAGCCTAACAATCTTGATAGGATGCCATTCTCCTTGGGAAAGCAAGTTGTGATCAGCAGAGATTTAATCATTTATGAGTTGAAATAATGGGACTGGAATGATAACATCAAGAAGGATTCAGTAAGAGTTGTGTATGATGAACTAGCTAGTAAAGCAGACAAGGAAATTCAACCAAAAGTAGGCAGAGTTCAAGCTGGCTCTAGCAGACCTCAAAGAGAAAAAAACATGCCTGCAAAATTGCAAGAATGTGTGATCACATTAGATGATTTGGTAAATGATGAAGGTGAGTTGGTACACTATGTTTACTATGCAGATAATTATCCATTTGATCCGCTGTCGTGGGTGGATCAAAACGAGTAATTTTTAAAACTGTAGATAGCGACAATGGCTCGAGTTGTATCGCAAGGATTCTTGTATTATATTAACTAACAATGACGATTAATGGGGGGTTTGGTTTAAGATTCGATTTAACAAACAGATTAAATTAATTGATTATCAAAATAAGCTAAACGACTAATCCTACTAATTCAGGTTCCGACTTATCACCGACTATAATAACATCAATCCCTAAACGGCTTCGATCCTATTCGATTATGAGATCAATCATACAAGCGTTTATCAAAATAATAAGTATTATGTTCCTGTTTACCAAATTAAGAAAACGGTTAAGAATATGACGAGTTAACGAATTAAGCACACGATAACACGCAATTAAATTTCGGAACATGCATACAATCGAATTTAATCAATTCTATCCTATGAACACAATTGAATTAAGCAAACAATTGCAATCAAATTAAGCAAATGATTTCATAGAAAATAATTGAACAGAAATCGAATTTAAATTAGTATTAGAATAACCTCAAAGCAATAGAACCCATAATAAGTAGGATTTACCTTCGGATTAGTTCTCCATGAATTGTGCAAAAACAAAGAATATTTTTTAATCATCATTAGAGGGTTACCTCCTACTGTAGTGGCTGCCACAATTGCTTTAACAACCTAAGGGTTTCACTCACAATCCGAACCGGGTCGAAAACATAACCCAGGCCCATAAAAATCACCAAAAATAGCTTAATTTCTAATGACTGAAACTTCAACGAAATTATGGGAATCATGCACTCCAAATTTGCCTTCGACTCCAACATGAAAGTCGTAGCTCTTTCTCTAAGATTTTCGGTGATTCTTAGAACGCGTCGATCTGATTCCCGTAGTTCCGGTTATGAATTTTTTTATTGAAAGCTGCAAATACTGAAAATAAAATACGAAAATCAAATAAAGGCAAACATAAACTAAATTATAAAAACATTATAAAATAGAAACATAAACAAAACAAACCATGAAAATGCCCAAATACAAACATAGAGGAATGTGCATCAAAATACACTGATCACCAGTCAATCTAATTAAGGCATTGAAAGACTCAAAATGAATGCAAACTATGATGGAGGAACTGAAATCCGTATAAGTTATAAAACCTAATCACTAATCGAATTGTAACAAGGAAAGAAGGAAATTGATGTGAAATACGTGTACAAAGTGAAGCTGGATCCAAAAGGAGAAGTAACCTGACACAAAGCAAGACTTGTAGCCAAATGATTTCTTTAGAAAGAAGGAATCGACTTTAATGAAGTGTTTACACCATTTGCTAGGATCAAAATAACCAGGTTGGTTGTTGGCCTAGCAAACATAAACAACTTGTATATGGGTCAGATGGATGTGAAATGTGAATTTTTGAATGGCCCTTAAGATAAAGTAGTCTATATGGCACAACCAGGTTATTTTGTGAATCAAGGCCAAGAAAGCAAGGTATACAAGTTGCATAAATTCATATATGGACTCAAACAAGATCATAAAGCTTTGAATAAGAAGATAGATGGATTTCTAAGGGAGAAGGAGTTTGTAAAATGCACAAATAACATGGTGTATATGTTAAAAGAAGAAGGAATGGATTGCACATACTTTGCCTATATATAGATGATCTGTTGATAACAGACAGCTGCAAGAAGGAGATCAAAGATTTCAAATGTGATCTAAGCAAAGAATTTGAAATGTGTGATATGGGAAAAATATCAAATTTTCTTGGTATCAAATTCTACAAGAGTTGTAAAGGCTTGCTGTTGCACCAAGGAATACATGCAAATGAGATACTCAAAAGATTTGTAATGGAGAATTGCAATGCAATTTCGACACCAATTAAACCAAGACAACAATTGATGAAGGATTCAGATGAAGATAAAGTCTATCCAATTTAGTACAGAAGACTTATTGGATATTTAAGATACCTTTGTCACACAAGGCCTAATCTAGAATTTATTGTAGGTATTGTGAGTATATTCATGCAAAATCCCAAGGTATCTCATCTTGCAGCCACCAAGAGGATACTAAGGTATCTCAAAAGAACACTAGACTATGGCATTTTGTTTCCTGGAACAGATCAAGGAAAGGAATGCAAACTAATGGGATACACAAATTCAAGTTGGTGTGGTGATGTTGAGGATAGAAAATCCATAGATGGTTATGAGTTTATGCTAGGTGGTGCACCAATTGCTTGGAGCTCAAGAAAGGAGACAGTGGTACCATTGTTGTCATGTGAAGCTGAGTACACAACCGCTTCTCTTTGTGCATGTCAGGCAACATGGATGGTGAATTTGATCAAGGAGATTGTAGGGAAAAAATCATGGAGTAATGATCATGAAGATTAATAACATGTCTGCTATCAATTAGGCCAATAATCCAATAGCACATGGAAGAAACAAACACATTGAGATGAAAATTCATTATCTTAGAGAGAAAGTAACAAATGGGAAGCTGAACTAGAAACACTACAAAACTGATAATCAAATTGCTGACATCATGACAAAGGTTGTGCAAGAGGAATTGTTCAAGAGATTGAGAATTATGATGAATGTAGATAGGTTAGGCACAATGAATTAGGTGGTGTGTTAAATATGTAATTCTTTGTGTTAAGCGTGTTTGTAAGTTTGACAGAGTTGAAGTTGTATGTAGTTGATAGAGTCAAACTTAGCTCGTAGCAGTCGAATCTCAATGTATTCGACTGAAAGTCGAACATAGCTTTTAGTAGTCAAGCTGTGTTTATTCGATAGAAAGGCGAATACAACTAGTAGAAGTCGAAGATGTGTGTATTTGACAGAGACTCGAATACAATCTGTCGAAGTTAATGAGTTAGTTAGTTATTTAGAGACTGCTTGATGTGCAAGTAATTTCATTATAAATATGAAGACATCTATTGTTTGTAAAGACACTGAAAAACACACTGACAAAGAGAAACTCTATATTTAGTAGAATCAATAAACATATTCTTCTTTTCATCTCTCAAAACCTAATTTTCTCTCTTCTCTTCTCTTCCCCTCTTCTGTTTCAAAGATTTCCGTTTCTTTTCAAATCTTTGGGCGAGAGAATCGTCTTGTAACTAAGGTGGGGTTGAATCACTTGAGTGAAGAGTGAAGAACAAAAATCTTGAATTAATCAAGAAAGTGATTGAATCTTGTTCTATCAAGATCGATTTCAACATTTTCTACATTTATGCTAGTCACAAATTTACCCTTCCTCAACAAACCATATAGATCTAAACGTACTTGTTTTGCGTTCCACATATATCACAACCTCATATTTGCATTAGCGAGTAAGCATGGACATTATGGCATCGTCTTTGGAATCCCTTTGGAATCCCTAAATGGCTTAATGTCTTCTTCTAAGTTTCCATCAGTATGCATTCACAATTGGTTAACTCAAGCAAGAACAAAAATTGAATCCATGTCCCTCATTGTGTCTCATCATAAAATAAGACCACATATAATATTTATAAGAAAGAATATCATCCCCTTCATACATTAACTTAGGGACTTTGACAAAGTTACCCTTGGCATTGAAGTTCACAGTAAATCAAACTGTATTATGCATAAATAGTAGTACATCACAATGAAAATTGTATTTAAGACAACAATCTACATTTTTGTATTCAATATTTAACAATGAAATTAATATACAAAAGCACCACTTTTGTTGTTATTGTTAGCACCATTACCATTGTTGTTGGTGTAGTCAATGATGTTGTTATTGTTTCCACCGTGCTCAAACCTAACCCAGTGAGTATATGCATTTTTTGTATTTAGATATTATGAGAGTTGTCACCATGTTTGCACTACTTGATTATGCTCCTATCTCACTTTTCACTATATGTTTGATGCATGAATAAAATCAAGGCAATTGTTTCTATTTAGAGAGCAATCATTTGGCCTTAAAGAACTTACATTTGAGAAAAATGACCCTTGTTTACCATTTATATCTATCATATAAGAAAAGTCTACCATTTCCTCATCTCTTAGCTATGCCACATCAGCCTCTCTTCTCACAAAATTCCACATCATTCCTTTCCCATTGTAGGATTGAACTTTAAACCTCCAACCTCTCATGATCTCGCAGTTACAAATTATTTACTTTCTTTGGCCATTCACATTCACAACTGCTTACAGCACTAATGACCTCATATAATGCTTCTGCCTTCCAAGCCCCTTCTGCCTTCCAAGCCCTCCACCTTCCACGTTCCAAAACACTTTTATCATTACTATATATAACCATCATACTTTCACAGTATCTATCATATTCATCAAACCTAATCGTGGAAAATTTTGGTTTATGCTATTTTTGCAATTACAGCCATTCCCACGACTATTCATGTGGAAAATTTTGGTTTATACTATTTTTGCAATTACAGCCACGACGATTCATGGACAAACCGAAATTTAACATTTTTTTCTTTCTTTTCTTGATAGAAAATATCTTTCATGTTATTTGCAGGTTGAATTTGTAGTGTATCATTCTGAAGTACTAATTGGCGTTTCATGTTATTTGCAGGTTGAATTTGTAATATATCATTCTGAAGTACCAATTGGCGTCACTCCATAGTATATGATTCGTTTTTTACATGGGTTGTTTCCAATCCCTATTTTCTATTTTTTTAGTAACAATTTAAATATTGTCCTAATATGTGTTTTGGATTTTTTTCTGGTGCAGACAGTAGAAAACATCGTCTATACGATTCATTTGAAATAAATATTCTTCTTTGACTGTCCCGAAAGTTTGAGCTGTAGAAGTAGAAATCAAGTTGGCTGGTGTCAATATACAATGGAGAATCTGCTTGAAATTACTGGGTTATGCTTGCGCAAGTTTTGTCAAAAATGTAGATATTATACTATGTAAATAACATGATATTTTATATTATTTCATAGAATGAACTTTAATTTTTTATATTTTAAGTGCAAATATTAATAAATAAATCTTAATTGATTGATTTTATGTTTGAGTGATATTTATATTAAATCTTAGTAATTATAGAAATTGTAGATATTATAATATGTAAATAAGATAATATTTTATATTAATTCATAGAACTAAAGAATATTTTAGTTAGGTCAAATTAAGAAATTAAGGTTATCAATATATACAAAGTTAGTTTTATAAAATATTATTGATATTTATTTATTATAAGGTCGAACAAAACAAAAAATAAAGATAAAATATTACAAATTAAAAATGTATACATAATTTTGAAATTTATAAGAAAATAGAATCAAAGAGTAAAGAAAAAAACATTATATTTGTTTAGGTAAATAAAGAGTTTTGAAATGAAAAGACATAAATCATTTACCTATAAAAAAATTAAATATCATAATCATTTTACTTGATTGCAACTTTAATTTTTGATTTAATCTGATTGCAACTTTAATTTTTGATTTAATCTGATTGCAACTTTTGATTTATTATTTTTAATTTTTTGATTTAATGTGATTACAATTTTTAACTTCTTATCCATAATAATCCAAGCATTATGGTCGAATTGAACGTGATTTTAAAGAATGGTTTGTTGAAATAATGAAGCAGCACACCTATTTTCTTGATATGGAAATAATTGGTATATTATTGCAAATTTTAATAAATAAATTTCATTGATTAATTGATTTTATCTCTGAGTGATATTTATATTAAATCTTAGTAGCTATAAAAATTATAGATATTATAATATATAAATAACATAATATTGTATATTAATTCATATAACTAAAGAATATTTTAGTTAGGTCAAATTAAAAAAATTAAGTTTATCAATATATATATATATATATATATATATATATATATAATTTATAAAGTAAATTTATAAAATATTATTGATATTTATTTATTATAAGGTCGAACAAAAAAAAAATATAGAATATAATAAAATATTACAAATTCAAAACATATACATAATTTTGAAATGTATAATAAAATAGAATCAAAGAATAAAGAAAAAAATAGTATATTTTTTTAGGTAAATAAAGAGTTTAGAATGAAAAGACATAAATCATTTACTTATAAAAAATTAAATATCATAATTATCTTTAGTAATCATTGATCGATTGATTGCAACTTTTAATTTATGATTTAATGCATGTGATTGCAACTTTTGATTTCTTATTCTTTTAGTACTTACCATATGTATATTTAAATTATTAGATTTGAGAAAATATTGTACTTTTATATCTTACAAAATTATATTATTTTTCCAATATTGTATGATTTACCTAAAAATAATATAATTTTGAGTAACTATTGTACTTTTGTATGATTTACCTAAAATTATCTAACTTTGTAAGATATAAAAGCCTTTTTAACGACCCATACCATAAAATCAGTACGTTGGGAATAATTTAATTGATATAGAATCAATACATTAAAATCATATCAATTACTTACCAATATCTTAATTGGTATAAAATAAATACGTAACAAATATATTTAGTACTCCAATTATATTGATGTTGTATCACCAAAAATTGAGTGAATCATATTATCATTAAAAATTAATAAATATAATTTATCTCACTTGATTTCCTTCAAAATTATTTAATAGAAACTTTCCAAAATAATGAATTTATCAACATAATTTTGAAACCAAATTTCATATGGTTAGAAGATTTTTAACCTCTCATTTAACAAAAGGATAAATATTATTAGCTACATATTTTAATAAAATGTTTTAGTCATATCATGGCTTTTATATATTGTATGGAATTTTTTGATAAAAAATTCATAGATATTATTATAAAAATAAAGTATATTTTCAAAATATTTAAAATACAACATGTGCCATCGTCATTCTCTGTATAGAAAAACTAACTACTATTTTCTATTTTCACTTTAATAAGATTTCTTACTATTACTACTAAATTATTTAAAATATAAAATATTAAATAAAATAAATATATTAGATCTATTGACTTTTTTTAAAAAAAATATTTAAAAATAACTATGGATGTTAATAAGCATAAATAATCGAATGAAACATAAGTATTGTATGAATAAATAGTAATAGAATGAAACATAAGTAATGTATGAATAAGTAGTAATAGAATGAAACATAAGTAATATATGAATAAATAATATCAAAATTGTATGATATTTTTTATTAATCATACAATTTGTTTGTCATTTATAAAATTTAAAATTTAATTGAACAAGTTCATCAATAATCAATATATATATATATATATATATATATATATATATATATATATATATATATATATATATATATTTATCTATATATAATATAATATAATTGAAATATTACCATTAAAACTTTAATGGGTCAATTCTATCCAAATACAAAATAATATATTACGGATACACACGGGTAATTATATGGTACGCACATATGGTACTGATATTAACACATTTAATTAAATGTAATAACGATAATAAGTTTACAATTGATTTAAATAGTTGGCTTAATTGCAACTTTGGTCTCCCTATTTTGTCTTTTTCTCGATTTTAGTCCCCCCATTTTTAAAACCACGATTTTGGTCCCCTTTTTGAGTTTTCTAATGAAAAAGAGACAGGAATAGGGACTAATTTTGCAGAAAAAACAAAATAGGGGGATGAAAATTACACAGAAAACTTAAAAAATGACTAAAATAGTGATTTTTAAAATAGAGGGATCAAAATCAAGAAAAAGACAAAATAGGAGGATTAAAGTTGCAATTAAGCCTAAATAGTTTTATAAATAATTCCAAAACAAAAATATTTGTATATAGGAATAATTAACTATTGATTCAAATATTTTATATATGGAATAATATATTTGATTTGTAAATTGAGTTTAATCAATTATATTAAATATTTATTATTAATTGTATTATATAATTTGATAGAATATTTCTTCATTATAATTTGTCAATTTAAGATTTTTGTTATTATAAAAAAATTTAATTATCATCAAATATTTTTAAACAATGTTAAAATTAATTTATTTTTGTTTCAAACATATCATCAAAATATTGAATATTAATAGAAACAGGAAGTTACTGATAAAAAAATTGAATATTAACAGGAACATGTAGTTATTAATCAAAATATTGAATATTAATAGATTTTTTTTTAATACTAATGGGTACATGAAGTTACTAATCAAAATATTGAATATTAAAGATAATATTAAATTACTGATCAAAATATTAAATGCATTTGAATATTAACGGAAACATGAAGTTACTGATAAAAAATGGCATGTTAACGAGAGCATAAAGTTACTGATCAAAATATTGAATATTAACGAGAACACGAAGTTATTGATCAAACTATTGAATATTAACAGGAAAACAAAGTTATTGATCAAACTATATTGAATATTAACGGGAACATGAAGTTATTAATCAAAATATTGAATATTAACGAGAACATGAAGTTAGTAATCAAAATATTGAATATTAACGTGAGTATTAAATTACAGAGCAAAGTATATAATATTAACGGGAACATGGAGTTACTGCTAAAAATATTGAATAATAACGTAAACATGGCGTTATTAATCAAACTATTGAATATTAACAGGAACAAATTTGAAACATTAACAGAAACACGAAGTTAGTGATCAAAATAATGAATATTAATGGGAACTTGAAGTTATTGATCAAAATATTGAATTTTAACGGGAACATGAAGTTACTGAACAAAATATTGAATATCAACGAGAACACGAAGTTACTGGTCAAAATATTAAATATTAAGGGGAACATGAAGTTAATGGTCAAAATATTGAATATTAATGGGAAATGAAGTTTATTGATCAAAATATTGAATATTAGTGGGAACACAGAGTTACTGATCAAAATATTGAATATTAACGGGAGCACGAAGTTATTGATTAAAATATTAAATATTAATGGGAGCACAAAGTTAATGATCAAAATTTTGAATATTATCGAAAACATTAAGTTACTATCCAAATTTTAAAAATTAACAGGAACAAATTTTGAATATTAACGGGAACACAAAGTTACTAATCAAAATAATAAATGTTGACGGGAACACGGAGTTATTGACAAAATATTGAATATTAACAGGAACATTAAGTTACTGATAATTTTTTTGAATATTAACGGAAACGAATTTGGAATATTAACGAAAACACGAAATCATTGATCAAAATAATGAATATTAACGGGAACAAGGAGTTACTGATCAAAATAATGAATATTAACAAGAACATGAAGTTACTGATCAAAATTTTGAAAATTAACGGGAAGAAATTTGAAATATTAACGGGAATACGAAGTTACTTATCAAAATAATGAATATTAACGGGAACATGAAGTAACTGGTCAAAGTATTTTTCTATTAATTATGCATTTTGAATGAATCATTATTATAAATGGAGTTTGTAGTGGTTTCTCATTGGCCTACAAGACAGAGCTGATAGTTTGAGATTGGGCTGATAGTTTGTAGTTATAATTGAGCCAAAATAATTAATTTTCTCCTTAGCTAGCAAAAAATAATCGATTCTCCTTAGCTGATAGTTTGAGATTGAGCTAATAGTTATCACTAATTGAATTATATAATTTGATTGAATATTTCTTCATTATAATTCGTGAATTTGCGATTTTAAAACTTTTCCTTCATTATAATTTGTTAAATAAAATATTACTATTTTTATAACTTTTTCAATTTTACCCAAAACTTAATATTTTACTAATATCTTTTATTTTTCTCAATCACAATGCGCGAAAACGACGGGTACCCGTGCGAACGCACGGGTAAGACACTAGTTTACCTAAATGTCAATATCTTGTTTGTTTTTGAAAATGAGAACTCTAAACATAAAAGAAAAACAAATGATTACATGCCATGAATTTAAGTATAAGAGAGTATTCATTTTCATACTAAGGTCGTATCTAAATTTGGGAGGCTTACTTGTAAGGGAAAAAAATCTAAGTTGTAAAATGGTGAATGATTCGAAAATTGAAAAAAATTTATCTTGAAAGTTTGATAAATATGAAAAAGACAAATATAAATGAAAAATAAGAAAAAGGCAAAGAAAAGAAAACGAATAAGAAACAACAAACTTTTAAGAAACAGTGTTTTATGAGATAAATGCAAAAAAGTATGCATAGACAATAAATTATCTCTTTGCCTTAATTTACATTTTCTTTTTTCAAAAAAGAAAAATTGAAAGTGCAGAAAAGATAGTAAAATTTCGAAGTCTGACCAAGTCTCAATTTATCATGACTTTTCGACCAAGACTAACAAAATACTGAAGCCATGCTAAATATCTAAAATTAAGAGAGAATAATACTTTCTCCGTATGAGAAAGAATAACTAATTTAAAATAAAATAGTGCTCTAAAATAAATGATTTATTTTAATTTTTAATATATTTTTTTTACTTTTACCTTTTAATTAATAAAAATGTCATTATTTCTAATATATGATAAAGAGGATTTGTTAAATTAAATTTTCGACACGTTGACCTCAGTGTATGAAAAGGAGGTTTAGAAAAACTAAGTAACACTTGGAGAATCAAATGAGCATTTTTGACACAAACCCTTCAATACAAGAAAGTCGAAATTTCAAGCATAACATAGAAGTGGGGACTTAGTGTTTTCCTCAGGAATAATTGTCTAAGGATTTTGACGACGAACGATGCAAACAAGATTTCGACAGAAAGATGACATGAGTCTTCGACAGTAGTGGATTGACGCGGAGAAGAGCAACATAACTGTTTTTTTGGTCTTATCTAAAAGTACATGTGGAAACAAATCCAAGGGCGGGATGCATGCAACGAGATGTGTTGACATATAGGAAAAAAGTTGTTCAAGACAGTTTAATCTTGTATTAGTATAAATAGGAGTTCTGGTGTTATGATTTAGTGTGTCAAAATCAATACAAAAATTCACAAACTCAAAGTATCGAAGTGTCAAGCGAGAAAAGAGTCAGTTGAGCGAAATGTATGATCCTGAACACCATATTCTATACATTTTAAGCAAATTTCCTTTATTTTATCTTGTCATTTTCTGCACTTTGTTTCTACCTACTCGCCTTGCTTTTTACACAAATTTTATTTCACATCAAACACTCAAACAAAGTCACAATCATCAATGGACATATGTTCTAAGATTAACACCATTTCTAAAAGATTAACGCTTGTTTATTAAATTTCACTCATTGAATGCCGTTGTATCAGATTTCATTTGAAACAATTTACTAGTATAGTACAAAGTTGTCATGAGGGAGCGTGTGTGAGTGGACGGGTGGGACAGAAAAGTGCGTTAGGACTCTCTACACTTTGTGCTACTGCCTACACACACACACTACCAAACATGTCTTGTTTACTAGTTTTTGAAGAGTGTTTCATTTCATACATCATTTGAATCACCAATCAGTAAATTTTTTTATCCTGTATTTCTATGCTGAATAACTATCATCGTGAGCATATAGTTTTTCTTCTTATTGAGGTTTTTTTTTGTATACACTCTCTTTTGAATTCACAACCAGGCCGACTAACAGGGGCCTACGACCCAGCCTATATTGGCCTAAGTCAGGCCAGACTTTTTAGATAAATAGAAAAGGCCTAGGCTTTTTTATAAGTCTATTTAGCTAAAAAAGCTAGGTCACAGGCCACATAAAAAGCTTTTTAAGCATAAGAGGCCGGCCTATTTAAATAAATATGAATAATTTTATTATTATTATATTATATTTTTTACTTTGAATTAAAAATATAAAAATAAATTTTAGTTATCTTGAAGAAATTATGAAAATAAGATTAAAAGAATCTTATGAACAATGTCATAAGTTGTTTCGATAAGTTCTGTCAAACAAATAATATCACAAAATTTATGCTACTAGCTAGGTAAACTCAAATAAACTAATGCAAACAAACATTTAATCTCACCGATCTTTTAATTTGTTAGTCTATATAAAGACAAGTTGAATGACTTATTTACAAATGTTCAAATGAAATATGTTTTTAAGTAGGCTAATAAGCCAATCAGGCTTTCAAAAAGGCCAGACTCAGGCCAAAAAAATAAGCTTATGATAGGCTACAGACCAGACTTAGACTTTGAATATTATAGCAGGTCAGACTCAGACTTGGCAAAGCCTAGCTCGGCCCAACCTATTCTCACCCATCACAACTTTTCTCTATCGTATTGGATACAAGCGACAGACTTTAAATTTTAGCGGGATAATGTTTTTTAAGTTGTCGTCTTCTGTCTTTGAGAACATAGAGCTTTCGATCCTTATCTTCAAATTAAATAATAGAAATAACTTTTTCTTTTTATTATTTAAATTTTGCATTTCAAAATTAAATTTCAAAATTCTTTTGATTAGCACTGGACAACGTGTCAAGCATCTGCGTGTAATTATCACCATGAGACAATGAGTAATTCAATTATCGAATACGGTGGAATAGGTACAAACCATGTGCAAAGACTGTGCGGTGCTACTAAATCAACATCATCACAGAGTACAATAATATTGACCTCATAAAACTATTTAAGTAAAATATATTTATGGTCTTCTAAATATATAAAATTTTTATTTTCTGTCAATTTCAAATTTGTAATTTTAGGATAATGCTAACATTTGATTTGACATAAGTACGGATGATAATAGCTATTTTGGACACATATACTACTCTCCTACTATTTATTTTATCTTAAATATGACATTTGTCTTCACCTCATATTAGTACGGATATTTGTAGATTTTAAAATATCTAAAAATATTTATAGACATTCATAAATATAATTATTTAAATAATTTTTTTTGAAAATTATACCTAACAAATTTTATTCGAAATAAAAATAATAATAATAATAATAATAATTTTATATTTAACAAAATAATGGTAATAGTTTTAAATTCAATAAATTAATATTTAGAAAGAATTAAATCTAACAAAGAATTCTTTAAAATTAAATATTAATTTTATCAAAATTTTACAATTACTTTTTTACTATATTTTTCAGCACAAACCATTCATTTGTGAGTTTTTTAATATGGGCCTTAAGTCACATTAACATGGCCCTAATTTGTATTAATGAAATCTAAGATGTTGATATTTTTTAAAATTTAAAATAAAATAAAAAATAATATCTTAATTATTATACTCATTTCATAGTAGTTTATAAGTTAAAAAAATCACATATTTTTTATTATAAATTATAAGCCGTAAACATTAAGTATTTACCGTTAAACAATTTGACAAAGTACACTAATTTAAATTTTAAGAGATTTTCTGAATAATAAGGTAGTCAAAGACATGTCTCATTTTATAAGACACCATAAAAATGGATAATAAATAGATAATCAAACAAATAGATAGTTGAAAGGACAAGTTGAATCTTGTTATATGTGAGATTATCAAACAAATTCTAGCGAGAGACAACTAACATCACATGTTATCAGCAGATCATCAACGGATTCATTGGAGAAGGTTGCAGAGGAAGTATGTATAATTAATTCTATTAATTTTGACAATTTAAAGAGTTTTAGGTGTCCTTTTATGAGCATATATTCAGTAAAGATCGGTCCAAATTTGATCCAAAATTAAAGAAGTGTGTCTTTTTCAGTTACACAAAACGTATGAAGGGATTCATATGTTGTTTTGATGAGCAGTTATTGCTGAAGCAGTCACTTGCAATAGATATATGTCAGATTTGAAGGAGAAACTTTCGGCAAATAGGTGATTTAGGTGGATGTTGATATTCCATCAATGAATAATATGTAGGTAGTGCTTGACCCACAAGAGGATTCATGCTATGATATTGAAATTGACCATAAACCTAAATTTTATGGTGGAGTACATAATTAAATTCTTGTACGAGACAGAGATCACCATTCAACCAAGCCCCAGAAAGATATGGGTATGAAGACTTGAGAGCCTATGCATTGTTACTAGTTTTGTAGGCCTTTTCACCTTTAGAGAAGATATATTTAGCCATGAGAAAGATAAGCGGATTATTGCAATGATGGAGGAGATGGAGTCTTTGAAGAGAAGTCAGACATAAGAACTTGTTCAACTTCTTAAGAGAAAAAGGGATAATCGGCTAAATGGGTGTTAAAGAGAAAACTAGCAGTAACATAAAAATAAGTGGAAACATTCAAAATTTGTCTTGTAAAAAATGGGTACTCACAACATAATAGGATTGACTACGATGAGATTTTCTTTTCGGACTTCAGACATACTTTTATCAGGGCAATGTTAGATTTGGTATCCAACTGTGACATGCATTAGAGCAGATGGATGTGATGACAATATTTTTTCATGGTTATCTAGATGAGAAAATTTACTAGTTTCTAAATTGAATAGGTCTTTGTATGGTTTAAAGTAGTGTCCAAGACAATGATACAACCACTTTAATTCATACATTTAGATTGACAACATAAGGTGTAAGTATAACTTTTATGTTTATGTTATGAGCCTTGATGATGGCTTTTTTATTTTCCTATTATTATATGTTGATTGCAGCTAATCATTTACATGGCGTAAATAAACCGAAAATTATGTTGAGAAAGGAGTTTAACATAAAAGACTTAGGTGTTGCTAAAAATATTCTTAGAATAGAAACTCAGAAGGATAAGAGTGCTAGAAAATTATGGCGCTCTCAAAAAAGCTATGTTGAAAAGGTACTACACAAGTTTGACATGAGTAATTTGAAGGTCGTGAGTACTCCATTCCAAATAACTTTAAGCACTCATTGGATCAGTGTCCAAAGATAAATGCAAAAGCTGAGTATATGTCTAAGGTTCCTTATGTTTGTGATGTTGGTTATTTAATGTATATTATGTTCTGAAATAGACCAGTTTTTACACAACGTGAAGTCAAGTTTGCAAGTTAATGTTCAAATCAGGAAATCATCATTAGAAAGTAGTCAAGTGAATTTTTAGATACTTGAATGATACAATAGATCATGGTATCATATTGAACAGTGAACAAGATGATCCTTCGGTTGTAATACGTGTTGATTCAAACTAAGATAGTGATATGGATGATAGAAAATCTACAACACGAAATGTATTTACTTAAACAGGAAGACATATTTGTTATAAAACATAGGTTCAATCCATAATGACTACGCGTACAATTGAAGCAGAGTACATGGCAATAAATAAAATTGTCAAAAAAAGTCTTATCTTATAAGATTGGTTAGAGAATTAGGTGTTGAGCAAGGTGAAGTTCGATTATATTGTTATAGTCAGAGTGTCATTTATTTGACAAACAATCAGGTGTAGTATGCCAAGAGCCCAAGACCAAGCATAACAGTTTGAGGTTTCACAAGATCAGAGAATTACTTGTATATGAATATATATTACCTAAAAAAGCTCATACTTCAAAAATACAGTTGATATGTTGATCAAGTTGATCATCAGTGACAAATTCCATAAGATTAAAGTTCCATATAAAAATCATGACTTCAAATTTTAGCTCACATTAACATTATAACAATTTTAGATGTCTCATCAAAAACATACAACAACAATTACAACTTAGAATCATGGTAGTGACACAAATTACAATTATTACATTCACATTTTTATTTCAAACAAACCCACCTAATCAAGCTGATGAAATAGCTTGAACTCGAAGAGATTGTACCCTCTTTAAAGTTAACCCAAATTTCTCATCCATATTCATCTCTTCAGGCATTACCATATCAGCTAAATTCCATTCAAAATTGTGTACAAGGGAAGCCACTATTAAATGCACAGTCCTATGAGCTAATGGCAATCCTGGACAAATTCTTTTCCCTGCTCCAAACGGTATAAGCTCAAAATTATTACCCTTGTAATTAATGTCACTTTCTACAAATCTTTCCGGCAAGAAGATATTTGAATTTTCCCAAATAGTTGAATCTCTTCCCATGGCCCATACATTAACTAATACTTGTGCATTTTTTGGCACATTGAAGCCTAATATGTTGACAATTTCGTCACATTTGTGGGGTAGCAATAATGGAATTGGTGGGTGCAAACGAAATGTTTCCTTCACTATTGCTTGTAAGAAGATTAACTTTGAAATATGTGACTCTTCAATTATTTCATCTTTATCAATTGTTTGACTTAACTCTTTCTTTGCTTTTATTAACTTTTCAGGATTTCGTAATAACTCTGCCATTATCCATTCAATTATGCTTGATGTTGTATCAATCCCAGCAACAAATAAATCCTATCATAATAGAATTTAAATTTTTATTAGAAATTAAAATGTAATAAATATTTTTTTTTATCACCACCGGTTTAGTCCGGTTTGGGGGATCTGCCATCAAATCGTTCCAGTCCCCTCGAGATCGTAGTTACGAGGATCAAACCGTAGTCTTCCTACCAAGTTCAGCGCCAATTACCACCGAACCAACTAACGATTGGTTAAAATATAATAAATATAATACGAAGTCAAAAGAACAACAAACTGAAACTTACCAGAAATAGATGCACCATCTCTTTGCGGCTCAATTCAGAAGAGGTTTCTTCAATATTGTTTTTGAGAAGTGAATCTAACACATCATTGCAAACATCATTTGAATCATCAATTTTGGAAGATGTTGAGGAAATTCTTTCTTCAATAATTTGATCAAAAATCTCACACAACTTCTTCATGTGATTTGTCATCCTTGAATAAAAACCTTGTGGATCTAAAGGACCAAGGATAGGAAAGAAATCTGAAACATTAGGGTTACCAGCTTCTTCCATGATACCCCAAATGATGTTCTTAAACTCTTGAGACTTTTCATCATGTGTGGAATGAGCCAAATCCATAGAGAACAAAGTGTTTGAAATTGAATTAAGCACAGTTGTAAAAACAGCCTCACCAATATCAAAAGCCTCACCTTTCTTGCTTTTTTCTTTCACATAATCCAGTAATTCTTGCAGTTTCTGTTGGCGGAGGATTTTTGTTGAGTCAAGCATTTGTGTGGAAAATACTTTTGTGGCACAAACTTTTCTTAGTTTCTTCCACAAAGCTAATGTTGGAAGCCACCCAACTGAGAATTTGTTATGATCTACTGCAAAAAGTGCATGAGGGACAGTTCTGTTGGAGAAGATATGGCTATTTTCATGCAAGACTTGTTTGGCTACTTGAGGGGATGAGATTACTATGGTTATTCTTGTTCCTAATTTTAGTGTCATGATTGGTCCATAGGTTTTAGAGAGTTTTGTGAGAGATTTGTGTGGGTTTTTGCCAAGTTCTAAGATGTTACCTATGATGGGAAGTGGGTATGGCCCTGGTGGAAGTTTAGTAGGATTTTGGGCTTGGTTTAATTTTCTAAGAATGAAGATAAGAATGGTTGCACTCATAAAAGTAATAAGTAGGAGAAGCGTTTGGTTCTCCATGGCTTATTGTTAATGTCTTTCCTTTTTGTGATATACACATGTATTTATAGTTAGGTGATATTTGTATTTTCTGTGATTTCAACATTTCTAGAGGATATGCTTTCGGATGGAAGATGGGCCCACTAGTTAGGCTAATGTTTCGTTTTTCTTATCATGACATGCAATTTTGGATACATCTACAATATAAGAAAGTTAGATGCTCTGGAAAAGACCTAACTGCCCCTTTGCTTTGTTAGAGAGCCACGTGGCTACCTCCTTTGCATTTCTTTGCTTCTTGCTTTTGCTATCTGTCTCTCACTCCTTTTCCTATCTATTTCTCCTTCTTTCTCTCATTTTTTTTATCTCTTTCTCTCTCTCTCTCTCTCACGTTTCTGTTTTTCTTCCCCCTCTTTCTCTTCTTCTTCATTCACTCTCTTCTCCCTTTTTCTCTTCATCCTCGAAACAAAAGGCTACAGTGGTGCGAACAGGGGAGAAGATGACGAAAGGCTAATCTGGCGACGATGTCGGATTCGTAACGAACATGTGGTGGTCGGCCACTGTTTATGCAATTTGAAGGTAATGTTTTATACCTTCACTCCATGTTGCTTTTGATATATTATGCTCTTCCTCTTCATCCTTTTTTTTCAGATCCAACACTTTTGTGGCTTAGGTTTTCTAGATCCAACACTTTCGTGGCTTAGGGTTTCCAGATCCAACACTTCCAAAACGTTCTCTCTCTTTCTCTGCCTCTCTCTTCCTCTTTCTTTTATCTCTCTTTCTCTGATATCGTTCTTCTGATGATTTCTGTGCAGATGAATATGATGTTGATGGCGATGTTGAACACGTTTGCTGATGATATCGATGATGTTGATTTTGAACCGCTGATGGTTGTTACTAAGGGTTACGGTCGAGAAATTGTTCGGGTTGTTGGTGACGCTCAAAGTCACAGCAAATTGGTGAGATCTTTCTTTGTTTTTCGTGTTTTGAGTTCTCTAATTTCTCTTCTTCTCTCAATATTTTCTTACGGTTGCTTTATATTTGCAGCTTAGAAATGGAACACTTACTGGGTATGTCAATGGGTAAAAGATGTTGATATTCAGTGGCACATTTATTGCTTGGATTTTTCTTATTTTTTCTGCACAATGATCTTATGCAGGCGATGACAATAAAGACATGCACCAGGGTATGTCAATGGGTAAAAGATGTTAAAAATGAAATATTTTTACTAAGAGGTAACCCCTTTTCATGGTGATTTTATTTCCAATCAAATAATGTAAAACATGTAAGAGAAAATTTATTTAATGGTTATTGATGAGGATTTCCTTGAAATCTGCGGAATGGAGGGTTCGTTTCCATCGGGATTTAAATGGGGATCTAGAAGAGAGGTTCTCGATTGGCCGACGTCGGTGTTATCAAAGCAGCATCTGCAGGGCAATAGAAGTGGTAAGCAATGATTCTTATTTCTAATCCGACAAGTCGTTTCCGTATGTTATGGTTTTATGGGATTCTATTAAATGATATTTGCTTTTGTCTGAAATATTAGCAATATAGATGTGGTCTGATACATTTGTGTGCCATTATTTGTAGTAGTAGAGAGGTGCATAATACTTGGGCCTTGTGAATAGTTCTAATAAGTCAATCCAAACAAATCCTTAATGTTCAAGTAAATTAATATTCTTTTTGGATTTCAAATTACAGTAAGGCATGCTCACTAGCTCATGAGATCTCAAATGGTAATGTTAATGAATTAACTGATCTTTCTCTGCAATCAATCGGTGGATGACAATGTACGTGCCCGCCAAATATGTTTTCTTTGTGATTCAAACATAATATTTAGATGATTTTCATCTTACTGTTACAATCTTTCTAATATTCAGATTCAGTCCTTTGTTTATGTCATGGGCAATGGAGAGAACCATTATGTTGCATATTTAGATGATACGTATGAAGACACAAGGGGGCTGAAAAGGTAAAACTAAGGTGGTTTCATCATAAATGTGCGGGACGCGAACGCTGACTCTTTGGTCCCGTACCAGAATGATGAGGTTGTCGTAGGGATGTATTTGGTGGCGACGTCGAGTTCTGCTTGAAGTTGTGGGGCTCTTAGACTTTGGTGCAAGGACCGATTTGTTATAGCAGCGGGTTTCTTGGATATTTTCCAAACTGGGTCCGATACAAGCTTCTAAATTCATTTTGAATTTCTGTTTGGATTTAATTTGTGCAGGGAGTTTCCTCTTGGAGCTGCGGATTCATTGTTTAGGTCTACGCGGTTTGATGTGAGTTTTCGAACCGGTTCGATTCAGTTGGGATGATGTGCAACTGTGTTTTTTTTGGCACATGGTCTGATTATGCTTAAATTATGCAGGCTTGGGTTTGATATGCTGCAAGTTCTTTTATTTATATGAATATGTTGTTTGAATGGGGTTAATTGTTTGGAAATTTTCTTGTGTAAGTGCTTATGGTGTACCAAGTGAAGCAAGGTTAGCATGATGCATGCCTCTGCTCAACGTTGCGGTTTCATACGTATGCGGGTTGTATGGTATATGCAAGGATTTTGTATAATAGTTATAGGTTATCATAGTTTTGTAGTTCTTGAAATGAGTAGCCTGTAGCTCACAGTCTGCCTTGAGTATGCATGTGGTAATGAATTATGGAACTTTATTTAGCTCTGAATTATATGTGAATGACTGGTATATATGCAAATTCAATGGTGAATGAAAACTGAAATTGGATGGCACGACTCAGTGGTTGTATGTGAATTTTGCTTGGTATTGGAGGCCTTAGCATAATGTTCATTAATATTCATGGTGGTTTACTGTACTAATGTGGGATAGTATATTTGTTTTGTGCAAATTAATTGATATGGCCTGTTGGATGTACATGGTGTGAACATGGTTTCAGTTTGCATCAGTTTGTATGGCAAGTAGCATAATTTATGCAAGTACGGTTTGCTTCGGATACTGAATATGTGTACTCTTTCTTATGTCGGGCTGATTTTGGTGAATTGAATCAAGGTACATATAGAGCTGAGGTTCTGTTATAATTGTTTTGTTAGTATGAGGTTCTGTTATAATTGTTTTGTTAGTATGAATTAAATGCATACAGTTAGATTTAAGAAATAAAGATATATTTTAATTATAAATTCTAAATATTAAATCTAGCAAAAAATGCATAAATATTTTTCTCAATGATTAAATGTCTTAAATCTTAATGATTATGTATTTCAATATTTTTACTGTAATATATAATTTAAGAACTAATTCATTTTCATTTCCAAGATAATTTGTGATTTTTCTTTTTTAAGATAGTTTGTTGTGACTGTGGTAGCTATTAGATTACCATTCAATTGCACCATACACAATCACTTAGACCACGTTAATAAAGTGATTGAATATCTTAAAATTTGTTTAAATATTTTAAATGATATTCAAATATGTTTTTAAGTGTGATTGATTATTTTAAATATGAGATAATTATTAAACAATTTATTGAATATTACTTTTTAAATAATGATTATTGATTTTAATTTAAAAATTATATTAAAAAAATGTATATCTAATATTAAAAAAAATGTACATCTGAAACGGGACATGAAGTTATTGATCAAAATATTGATTATTAACGGAACATGAAGTTACTGATCAATTTTTTTTTTAACGGGACATGAAGTTACTTATGTTGATTTTTTTCCCAAATAATGATTATTAGTTTAAATTAAAAATAATTTTATTAAAAAAATGTACATCTAATATTCAAAAACAATAAATGTACATGTGAAACGGGACATGAAAGTATTGATCAAAATATTGATTATTAACGGGACATGAAGTTGCTGATCAAAATTTCTTTTTAACGGGACATGAAGTTACTAAATGTTGATTATTTATTTCTTAAATAATGATTATTATTTTTAATTAAAAAATGTATTAAAAAATGTACATCTAATATTTAAAAAACAAAAATAAATGTGCATTTGAAATGAGACATGAAATTATTGATTAAAATATTGATTATTAACTGGACATAAAGTTACTGATCAAAATATTTTTTGATTAATTATACCTTCAATTATTATTTTTTCACGGGTACCAGACATTTTTTTTATATATTTAGATTATTATTTTTTCACGGGTACCAGACATTTTTCTATATATTCAATTATTATTTTTTCACGGAGACCAGACATATTTCTAAACATTCAATTATTATTTTTTCACTGGTACCAGACATTTTTCTATGCATTCAATTATTATTTTTTCACGGGTACGAGACATTTTTCTAAACATTCAATTATTATTTTTTTCACAACATTTTTTTATACATTCAATTATTATTTTTTCTCGGGAATCAGACATTTTTCAATATATTCAATTATTACTTTTTCACTGGTATCATACGTTTTTCTATACATTCAATTATTATTTTTTTCACAACATTTTTTTATACATTCAATTATTATTTTTTCTCGGGAATCAGACATTTTTCAATATATTCAATTATTACTTTTTCACTGGTATCATACGTTTTTCTATACATTCAATTATTATTTTTTAACAGGTATCAGACATTTTTCTATTAAAAAATATACATCTGAAACAAATGCGCGTCCCATACCAGAACCCGTGCAAACGCACGGGTTAGTTACTAGTTTTCTTCAACAATAATATTTTTTGTATTCATGAAGATCCTTAATGATTTCTTGCTTTTAATATTTATCAAGTGGAGAACTTACACAAGTAAGCTTTGATTTTTCACTTTCTTCTTCTAAGTTGTTTTCTTCAACTGGATCTTGAGCTTCCAATTTTCCTATTATATTAGATCAATATCATTCTTAAAACCAAAAGGAGAATCATCAAATATAAAATCGAATGGTTCATCAATTTTATATTAGAACTATTTTCTTAGAAGTACCAACTAGTTATATGAAGACCTCCAACAGTTAGTGCCTTCTTTGAAACTTCTTTGACAAATTGTCCTTATGGGATATTACAATGAGGAGTGTAAGTATTTTTTCACTCATAGACAAATACATTCTTGCATTTCTATGAGGATCATATCTCCTTGGATTCTGAATTTCAATAAAATATCCCCTGCATGAAAATTATTTCCTTCATTGTTAAATGCCTCTTTAGCACATCTATTCTCAAACAGCAATGCTATATTTACACTTAATTTACGACACCGTATTGCATACACCGTAACATTAATGCTTCATTTTTGTATGGCACAAGTCTCAAAGCATGTAAAAATAATAAAACATAAGAAAAAGTAGAATGTATAGTATATAAATACGGTGTTAATGTAAAAATGAGTGTAAATATATCATTTCTCATTCTCAAAATCTTTCTTTTTTAAAATCTTTCAAAATCCTTTACAAAAGCCTTACCGAAACAAAACTACATCTAAGAAACAACATGATTTTCTTTATTAAGTTACATTTTTTTCTGTGAAAATTTCAACCGAATTTATAGAGTCATGTTAACATGTGCCATAATGTTAATAATACTATAATTAAAAAAATTTAAGTATAATAAAATTATGTTTAAATTTTTAAAAAATTGAATACACGCATTTTAAAAGAATAATTCTAATTAAAATGTCATTTCTATATTTTATTCAAAGAATTTTCTACTAAATTCTCAATCATAACGTTGATACTTTCGTCTTCTACAAACACATCATCTATTAACACAGAATTTGAATTTAGATCAATAAAATTCACATTTACATGAAAAGGATCATTGTTAACCTTCATTGTCATTTTGACCGTGCCATAAAAAAATTTGAACTTCTTCAAAAGTTTTTTGGATTATATTATTGAAATGTGGTGAAGGTAACATGGTGAAGTTAACTTTCTAGTCCATCACAATTAAAATACATATTATAATAGGTTAGTAAGTTTTCTAATAATTTCTACAATTAGCCAATAGATTCAATAATTACATTTGCATTTTCTATAATTTACATAAACACCCCAAAAGTTTTAAAATTATTTATTTGTCTAAATGAGTATTATAAATATTTTTTTTACATTCATTCATTATTTTATCTATTCATAAATATGGTACTTTTTAATGAATAATCATGTTTTGTTGTTTTGGTTGATTCTTTTGTTGTGCATCTTAAAAGAGATAACTTACATTTATTTTTATTATTCATAAAGTTGCAAATTTTATTTTGCTGGACATCTGTTTAGATTGATAGATTGAGTTGACTTATTAATTAAATAGCAGTTACAACTTACAAGGGACTATTATCCTTACATTAGCATTTGGCTTTGCAAAAGAGAGTGATATATATATATATATATATATATATATATATATATATATATATATATATATATATATATATATATATATATATATATATATATATATATATATATATATATATATATATATATATATATATATATATATGATATTTGTATCAATTAACTATTATCCTTAAAGAGAGTTACAACTTACAAGGGACTATTATCCTTAAAATTTAAAAATTAACAGTTTTACAAAACTTGTTTGTATCAATTAACTATATACGTATGATATTTGAAAATTTTAATTAATGGAATTATAAATATAATTTGTGATAAATATTAGGTCACCCATAACAATATAAGTGTAAATAGTTGTTTCTTTACTAAGTGTAAATAGTTGTTTCTTTACACTACTTGAATAGTAGGTCACCCATAACAAATCTTAACCATTGAATTTGTTTATTATTAAATCTATGGTTATTTTAGTTGTCCTCCAAGATGGAGAAATAACTTAACTTCACCATATTATCCTTCACCTTGAAATGCATGCATTAATTAGAATGATGAGCAACAGTGTAGGAGTTTTATGACATTCACTCAAAAAGTCAAAATTTGATCATCTTTACTAAAATCAAAAGCATACTTTCTTCTATTAAAGTTTGAAAATTATTTGAGTACGTGGATTTAAAATTTGGACACTTATAAGGTGGTACGTGCTTTAATTCAACCAAATTGAAGTTTTGATAACTTAATTCATCAAAAAGTTCTTTTCTAGTCATTTTTTCCGAATGTCATAATTTAGATCTGTTGAAACTGCTATTTTTGACACTTCAGTTGGCGTAATCGATTACGCTGTTTGCTGTAACCGGTTACTGTAAGTGCCTAGCTTTTGAGGATTGGCTTTAAGTTTGGTAAAACTAATTTAGCAGCAATAGGTTAAATAGAATTATAACTTGTAAGAGAAAGCAGGTTGACGTTCTATTTAATGGAGAAACATGTTGTGTTGAAATGTTTCAACATCTGAAACAACATGTCGAAGAAGATGTTGTGACATCTTATTTGAGATGACAATTTGGATTCTGTTACAACAGAAACAGAATATTCCTAAAACATTGAATCCTATTTGGAGCCATATCTAAGGAGATCACAGAGAACATTTAGGAAACTAAATGTTGAAAGATTTTATAGGAGAATCTGTTGCAAAAGTGTAACAACTTATTGTTGTTACTTGGAGCATATTTTATGGAGACATTTGTGGAGAATATCTTGGAGCTTATATTGTGGAGCAATTTTAGCAACAGTTTGTTATGTCAGTATGTTACGATTTGAAGGCCCAAGTCCAGTTGGGAATATGTTATAAATAGAAGCTTTGTAACCTAAGTTTAGCACCAGTCGTAATTTTAATAATGTAGTTTTTAAGGGCTGAGTCTGTGTAGGTGAACCACCCGGATTGTGGGATGGTCATGGATTTGTGATCCTTGAAGCTTGTAGGCAAGAGGAGTATTGTTCTTGGAGGAAGCTTTGAAGTAACTCTAAGTTATGTTTGTCTGTGTGATTAGAATATTGGCAAAGGGTTGTTGATGCAGTGGTTGAGTTGTCAACTGCTAGACATCATTGCGATGATTGGGAGTGAGAGTGGTTTATCATATCTAGGAAGAACCTAGGTAGAAGGGTCATTGGGTAGTGATTAAGTGAGAAGTTGTAAACAGGGGAGTTTAGCTTTGAATTGATACTGCTAATAGTGGACTTCATCCCTGACTTGGTAGCCCCCTGAGTAGGTTGATTGAACCGAACTAGGTGAACAATTTTGTTGTGCTTTTATTGCTTTCCTGCACTATTATTTGTATTCCTACCTTGTCTGTTTTATAATGTCAGATCAAATGTCAAGAAATCTTTATATGACATCTGAATCTGCTGTAACCAGAATTTCAGTTACGAACCCGTAAAACAGAGTTACTGGTGCTGTTGTAGTAACGTAATCGGTTACGTTGTATGCCGTAACTGATTACACTGAAGCTGTGTTGTTTTTCTGTTTCTGTTTTGGCAGTTTTATTAGTTCCCAATCATTTTGTAATTGTACTATATAAGGAGCTCACTACTCATATTGTTGTTAATGCCAATTTGTCTACTCATCCTCAATTACTCTCTCTTTCACTCTCTTATTTTTCTCTCAAATTCTTTAATCTTCATCTTCTTCAACTCTTCATTTTCTCCATTGATAAACCTTAATTTTGATTCGTATGTTCCAACATTTGGCATCAAGAGCACTAGATCTGATCCGATTTTGCTGCAAAAATGAGTACCAGTGATCGAATCCCTTCCAATTTATCGATTCTTGATTCAAAGAATTATGATAAGTGGTCTAAGCAAATGAAAGTCTTGTTTGGATATCAAGAAGTTCTCGATATCGTCAACAATGGTGTCACACCACTTGGGGCTGAACCTATATATGCACATCAAGCCACCTTCAAGGAAGAGAAGAAGAAAGATTACAAAGCTCTCTTCTTGATACACTCTTGCGTCGATGGTGATAATTCCGAAAAGGTCGGTGATTGCGAGTCCGCGAAGCAAGCTTGGTTAATTCTGGAAAAAGCATATGATGGGGCTGCAAAGGCGAAGGTAGTGAGGTTACAAACTCACAAGAGGCAATTCGAGTTAACGCAAATGGAAGAGAAGGAAACGATCAACGATTATGCGACGCGCATTAAGCGTTTGGTGAATCAAATCAAGTCGTGTGGGAAACTATCCTAGAGCAGAATATTGTGTCAAAAATCTTACGTTCTTTAACGTCAAGATTCGACAATATTGTAGTGGCTATTGAAGAGTCGAAGGATCTTGCATCGTTGAGCAAGGATGAGCTTCAAAGTTCCTTAGAAGCACATGAACAAAGAATGGATGAGAGAGGAAGCGATAAGGCAAAGGCGGAGATAGCTTTGCAAGCTCGTTTCAATGAAAAGAGTAAAGGTTCAAAAGGGAAATGGCCTTCGAAAGGGAAGCAAGGCGGTGGTGATTCTCAAAATTCGAAGGGACAAAAGGGTGAGAGCAGAAACTCAAATGGTTATGGTGATCGGAGCAACGCGAAAGGTAGAAAACCAAGAGACATGAGCAAAATACAATGCTGGAAATGTAAGAAACTTGGACATTTTCAAGCAAAGTGTGGTGCTAAACAGTGGGAGTCTAAGGGGGATTAAGCCAAGGTTGCGAGGCAAGAGGTGGATGATGAAACCACACTCTTAATGATGATTACCAATGAGTTTGGTGGCATGATAGAGGTGCTGGACAACATCTGCAAGTCACGGGACAGCAGCTGTAGTAGTGCAGAAAATGCGACAGTTTTGGGCTCGGAACAAAATGTGATGATTTCGATTCGAGATGGAACCCAAGGCAGCAAGGAGTGGTACTTAGACTCCGGTTGTTCAACGCATATGATGGGAAGAAAAGATTGATTTGTGAAAATCAATCAAGTGGCGAAAAATAAAGTGAAGTTTGCGGACGATTCCACTCTCATGGCTGAAGGTGTCGATGATGTGTTAATCGAGAAAAAGAATGGTGGACATTCTATGATCAAGGATGTGCTATATATTCCAGGTATTAAGTGTAACCTTTTGAGAATTGGCCAATTGCTCGAAAAGGGTTACAACATACGGTTGGAAGATAAGATCTTGCGGGTTGTTGATGCTAGTGGTGTGTTAATCCTAAAGGCTCCTATGGCTACCAATAGGACTTTCAAAGTTGAGCTGAAAGTATTAGATCATAGGTGTTTAGCTACAGCTGCAAGTAGAGAGGATTGGTTATGGCACTATCGCCTCGGTCAATTGAACTTTCGTGATCTCAAAGCGTTGCAACAAGAAGGTATGGTTACCGGGCTGCCACATATTAACGTTCCAGCTGAGTTGTGTGAAGAATGTGTGAAAGGAAAGCAACACAAATGGATTTTTAGCAAGGATGCGGGTCATAGGACCAAAGCACATCTTGTGGTGGTATACTCCGATGTTTGTGGGCCTATGCAAGTAGACACATTCCGTGGCAATAGATATTTTGTCACGTTCATTGATGATTTTAGTAGGAAGTTGTGGACTTACATCATCAAGAGAAAGGATGAGGTGTTTGATGTATTCAAGAGGTTTAAGTCCATGGCAGAGAGGCAATGCGGTCACAAGTTGAAGACTCTCAAAACGGATGGTGGAGGTGAGTATACCTCGGTTGCGTTTGGGAAGTATTATGATGATGAAGGTATAATGCGTGAAGTTGTACCACCCTATAAGCCACAGCAAAATGGTATTACCGAGAGGAAAAATCGCTCAATTATGAACATGGTTCGAAGCATGTTAAGCGGTAAAAATCTACCGAAGGAACTATAGGGAGAAACGGTTTCTACAACCACGTACTTGTTGAATCAATGTTCTACAAAGAAGCTTGAGAAGCTTACATCGGAAGAGGTTTGGTGTGGATTCAAACTGAATATAAGTCATTTACGAATATTCGGTTCGGTGGCTTATAGACATGTGTCGGGTCAACTTAGAGAGAAGTTGGACGATAAGGGAGAGGAAATGACTTTCGTTGGATATCACTCTACAGGCGGTTACAAGCTGTTTGATGCGAGAAATTGAAATATTCTGATTAGTCGGGATGTTATTTTTGAAGAAATTAACAGCAGCAGTCACAACGTAACTTGTTACGGCCAGCCAGTACAAACTGGCGTAACCGGTTACGGACAGGAAAAATATAATATGAATTCTGCACAGAACAGCATAACCGGTTACGGCCATCCAGTACAAACTGGCGTAACCGGTCACGAGAAGAGCAGAATCTCAACAGCACTGTTTTTTGATGATCCAGTCAGTCCCGAAACAGTTCCGCAACCCCCGAATGATGTTTAAACTGAGGAAAATCGTAGAAGATCAACAAGGCAAAGGATGTTTCCTTTGAGACTCCAAGAATGCGAGAGATTCCAAGATAACGAAGTCAATAATTAAGGTGATTTCGTCCATTTTGTGCTTATGGCCGAATTCGAACCGGTGAACACGGAGGAGGCTCTAAGCGATCCAAAGTGGATTTGTGCAATGAAAGAGGAGCTGGAATCAATTGAGAAGAATGTTACTTGGGAGTTGGTTGATCTACCTCATGGTAAGAAGCCTATTGGTGTGCGTTGGGTCTATAAAGTGAAAGCAAACCCGAAAGGCGAGATAATCAAGTATAAGGCTCGATTGGTAGCGAAAGGGTTTTTGCAGCGTGAAGGAATAGACTTTGAGGAGGTTTTTGCACCTGTGGCTAGGCTTGAGACCATCCGGTTGGTTGTTAGTATTGCAAACAACAATAATTGGAGCATTTATCAAATGGATGTCAAATCTGCATTTTTGAATGGTCCACTTGATGAGGAAGTTTATGTTGGGCAGCCCCCCGGATTTGTAGTGAAGCATCAAGAGATGAGATAATACAAGTTGCATAAAGCCTTGTATGGTTTGAAACAAGCTCCAAGAGATTGGAACAAACGCATAGATGGATTTCTTGTCGATATTGATTTCAAATGGTGTGTGTCCGAACATGGCGTGTATGAGAGATTGAATGTTAAGGATGGTGTGATAATTCTTTTCCTATATGTGGATGATCTCCTGATTACCGGTAGCTGTAAGGAGAGTGTCTCAAGGTTCAAGAAGGAACTCATGAGTGAGTTGAGATGACGGACCTTGGGATCATGAGATACTTCCTTGGCATAGAGTTCCAAAGGTCGAAAATGGGACTGCTCATGCACCAAAGGAGGTATGCACTTGAAATCTTGAAGAGGTGTGAAATAGAGCATTGTAATGTTGGCATTAAACCATGTGAGGCAAGGCTACAGCTGTCCAAGAGTGAGGATGAGAAAGATGTTAATCCAACTTAACATCGAAGATTGATTGGATCATTGCGGTATTTATGTAATACGCTACCAGACTTGGCATTTAGTGTCGGTATTGTGAGTAGATTCATGGAGAGACCTAAGGTATCTCATATGGTAGCTGTCAAGAGGATCCTTAGATATGTTAAAGGAACTCTTGGTTGCGGAATTCTCTTTCCGGCATTGGATACGGGTCGAAAGTGTGATTTACTTGGTTTCACCAATTCCAATTGGTGTGGTCATAAAGATGATAGAAAGTCAACGGATGGATACATCTTTATGCTTGGTAGGACACCAATATCTTGGTGTTCGAAAAAGGAACAGGTGGTAGCACTCTCATCTTGTGAGGCCGAGTATATTGCGGCGTCGTTGTGTGCTTGCCAAGCCATGTGGCTTATGAATCTATTGAAGGAGCTTAATAGTAGTGAGGGTGGGGATATTACTCTCCTTGTTGATAATGTTTCTGCGATTAAACTTGCGAAGAATCTGATTGCACACGGAAGAAGCAAGCATATAGAGATGCGGTTTCATTATTTGAGGGAGTTAGTGAGCAATGGAAAGTTATGCTTGGGATATTGTCGAAGCGAATATCAAGTGGCTGATTTGTTGACCAAGGGGGTGACAAATGAAGTGTTCAAGAGGCTGAAGATGAAGCTGAGCATGCTTGACTTGGACCAATTGAAGTGAGGTGGTATGTTGAAACTACTGTTTTTGACACTTCAGTTGGCGTAACCGGTTACGATCCCGTGAAACAGAGTTACTGGTGCTGTTGTAGTAGCGTAATCGGTTACGCTGTATGCCGTAACCGGTTACACTGAAGCTGTGTTGTTTTTCTGTTTCTGTTTTTGCAATTTTATTAGTTTCCAATCATTTTGTAATTGTACTATATAAGGAGCTCACTACTCCTATTGTTGTTAATGCCAATTTGTCTACTCATCCTCAATTACTCTCTCTCTCTCTTTCTCTCTCTCTCTCTCTCTCTCTCTCTCTCTCTCTCTCTCTTATTTTCTCTCAAATTCTTTAATCTTCATCTTCTTTAATTCTTCATTTTCTCCATTGATAAACCTTAATTTGATTTGTATGTTCCAACAAGATGCACTATAGCCATTTGTACTGATTCATATTTTAGAATCATAGTCATGCATCTAGCTTTCATTTTCTTAAATATACTTATATAAATATCAATTGATTCATTACCTTTATATTTTAGCCAAATCTATGACATTAACTTTGGGTTCTCTTCTAAACAAGGAAAAAGATTTATGAATATTCACAATTTAAAATTGAACTTGGTGGTAAAGTTAATCGATCCACAGTCCTCCGACCTTCTCTAATCTTTTCCAAAACACCACTCATAAGGTTCAACATACCCAGTTTTACACTATGCGACGTAACTACACAAACAAAACTCAAATCTCTGAATTCTTCAATCAAAATCAGCTCTCTTGCCATCAAGGTCTACATATGCGATGTATTTTAACTCAAGGCATTATCTACGACATTGGCTTTACCAGAATCATAATTCAAACCAAAATCATAATCCTTCAACAACTCAAGCCACCTTCTTTGTCTCATATTTAACTCATTTTGATCGAACAGGTACTTCAATCTCTTATGATCACTGAACACTTCAAATCTAGAGCCAAATAGATAACGTCTCCAAATTTTTAGTGCAAACAAAATAGCAGTCAACTCTAAATCATGCGTAGGATAATTATTTTCATGAACTTTAAGTTGCCTCAAGCATAAGCCATAACTTGTCCATTCTGCATAAACTCACCACCTAAACCCATCTTAGAAGCATCACAATACACGAAAAAAGATTCAGTTGGACTCGGCAAAACCAACATTAAAGCTGAAGTCAACCTCCTCTTAAGTTCTTGGAACTCTCTTCACACTTCACATCCCAACACATAAGCATGACCCTTCCTAGTTAGCTGAGTTAACGGCAATTCCAACTTAGAAAAGCCCTAAATGAATCTATGATAATAACCAGCTAATTAAAGAAAACTTGGGATCTCAGTGACAGTCTTCAGAGTCTCCCACAGAAACACAACCTCAACCTTCGACGGAACAACACCAATACCTCCACTAGACAACTTAGCATACAATTTCTTCTTTTGGAACGGCTTCAACACAACTCTCTGATGCTCAACATGTTATTCATTTGTCTTTGAATAAATCAAAATATCATCAATAGACACCACCACCACAAACTTATCCTAATACAGATGAAAAATATTATTCATGTACTCCATGAACACACCAGGAGTGTTAGACACACCGAACAACATCAATGAATACTCGTAATGATCGTACCTCATTCTAAATGTAGTCTTTGGAATATCTCCAATTTTCACATGAATTTGATGATACCGAGACACAAACGGATCTTCCTCTTCCATGAACTCTTGAAACATCAATCTCTTGGTGTAACATTTGATATGAACACGGTTGAACTCCAATCAGTTCATTCCAAAGATAACATCAAGTTTATTCAACTTCTCGCTTTGGAGGGAAGTTGCAAATATCCCAAGGAAATATCCATGCAAAAAGGAGAACTAAATACTCATAGACAAACATCAAGTTCAAATGCAACATGGATATTGGAACACGTTGGAGGTCCCAGATTCGGTGGTCGGAGAAGGCTGCATGTTGGCCAGCCGGCTACTAGGACCTCTCTTGGTCACCTTGGCCTTACTCTGAGCATGCATACGGATCCTATCTTGACGGGTGGCCATTGATCCTACAAAAGCAGACGAGCAAAAAGTTAGTCAATAAAATAGAAAACGGTCAGCTAAACACTTAAACGGAAAATAAAGATAATACAAAGCATGTACCCATAAGGGCCATGGCATCCTGTGAAGGATAGAAAAACACTTAGAAAGGGAGGATTGAATAAGTGTGACTTCAACAACTTGGAAGATAAAAACAATGAACACAATTATTTTTATCCTGGTTCGTTGTTAACGAAACTACTCCAGTCCACCCCCTTAGAGTGATTTACCTCAGCTGAGGATTTAATCCATTAATCCAACTGATTACAATGGTTATCCACTTAGAAACCTTCTAAGTCTTCTAGAGTATACATATCACAACTTGATCACTCTAGGAATTCTTCACTTAGAAACCTTCTAAGTCTTCTAGAGTCTACAGATCACAACTTGATCACTCTAGGAACCTTTTACAAACAATGTAAAATAATGTTTACAAGAGTATAGATTGCTTCTAATAAAGCTGTAATCACAACAGTGATATTTCTCTTAAGTTCTAAGCTTAACACTCACTAAATATTACAAGAGTTTGTGAGGTTGAAGATGAAGTTCGTGAGTTTTGATTTTGACAGCGTTTCAGTATTTTGCACAAGTGTTCTACTTTGCTTCTGATCAGAACTTCTATTTATAGGCGCTGAGAGGAAATGACCGTTGGGAGCATTTAATGCTTTGTGTGACTAGTACAACGCTGCATTTAAAGTTTCACACTTTTGTCAACTACCTCGAGCCGTGCTTTTCCTGCTTTTACTGATTTTTCCTTTTGTAGCTTCTAACGTTCCTTTTGTTAGTCAGAGATTAGACGTTTCATCCTTTCATCTTGTACTATATTCTGGACTCAGATTTTTTATATAACAACGTTTGAATATCAGAGTCAATAGCATTGGTGTAGAGCATCTTCTTGTCTTCTGACTTTGAAGAGCTTGAGCGTGATACCATCAGAACTTCAGAGCTTCTGCTTCTGACTTCATTCTTCTGATGCTTTCAGTTCATGTTCTGATTCTGCTTGACCATCTTCTGATGTCTTACCAGAGCATGTTCTGATGAAGCCATCCAGAACCTTCTGAGTCAGTTGCTTTTGAGCGCTGATTTGTGCATACTCTTTATATATTTCCTGAAATGGAAAATGCAAAGGGTTAGAGTACCACATTATCTTATACAAAATTCATATATAATGTTATCATCAAAACACAGAATATTGATCAGAACAAATCTTGTTCTAACAATCTCCCCCTTTTTGATGATGACAAAAACATATATAATTGATATGAATTTGTATCCAGAATATCAGATGAACAAAGACAATTACACAGTTATAGCGTAAGCATATAATCAGAGTGTGTGAATATGTCTTCCCCTGAGATTAACAATCTCTTCCTGAAATTAATACTAGAAGAATTTATAAATAAAAGACTTCCCTGAGTATTTTTCCATTTCAATTGAGACTTTCACGTAGAATAGAACTTCAGAACATTCAGAGCTTCTCATCAGAGCTTTCATTGGACAGCTGCAGAGCTTTGAATTTCCCTTTGTAATCAATTGTATCAGAGCATACTTGATTGTATCAGAGCATTCTTCTTGCTTCTGATCTTGAAGCTTTAGAGCACTAAGCTTGCTTCAATTCACTAAGAGCATGCTTCTTCTTAGAATTGCTTTTCCCATGTATTTGGTTCTCATGTTGAGCTTTGTTTCAAAATATCATATTCCTGCAAAACTATCAGAGACAGAAAAACTTGCAAATAATGTTGGGAATGTTGAGACTTAATCCCAGCAACTCATATAATAAATCAATTCAATTATCATATTTCTCCCCCTTTTTGTCAAAACATCAAAAAGCATAAAGGTTCAGATGAACAAAACACACAGAGTGAAGAAAGACAAAGATAATTTTTCATTGATAATTATCAGAAGATACAAAAACATATGCAATTCAAGCAGATGCAAACAACAAAGAAAACAAACTAAGACACAAAGACAGACTACGACTGGCTAAGCTTAGAAGCTAAAACGGCCAGAAGGTTCTTAATCTCAGCAGTGTCTTCAACTTGCTTTTGAGTAGCCTCCTTCTGATCCTTCATTAAGGATCTGAACTCAGCATGAGTATCCTTGTGCTTGTCTAGACGAGTAGCCAAACTTGCTTGATTCTGTTGAAGCTTGTCCAAAGTGTTCATCAGAACAGAGACAGAAGGTCCAGCAGAAGCAGCATTAAAGTTGTTGTCCATAGCAGGAGGATTTGCAGCATCAGCTTCAACGATTAAGAACATCTCCCTGATTTTCCTCAACAGGAATTTTTGTAGCAGGATGTTCTAGGCCTTCAAGAATTGCAGCTAGATTCTCTGGAGGTGTTGGAGCAATAGGTTCTGGAGGGTATTCTACTTATGGATATACCATATTTGGTGCTTTATCAGTGGGGTTCTCCCTTAACCAGTTGAATAAGAACTAAAAGTCTCCAGTCAGAACCTTGTAGGGATGTGGCGTCCACACAACCATTGCCAGAGGATTTTCTTCTTCTGCAAGCTCATCTACAAACTCCTTCTCTTCAAGAGGCTTCCAGCTGGTGATGGGATGGTAGTATCTTCCATCATCATACTCCAGAAGGTATCCAGAAGGTCCAGGAGCAGCAGCTAAGCACTCTTTCTAAAGATTCAAAAAGTCAGATTGAATCTCCCTACCAACAGTTGTCCAGAGCTTGCCAGCAGCAACATGATCCAGTTTGGCATCATGTGCAACCTTTAGAGCATCTAAACCTGTTCTAACCTTAATGTTAATAATTCAAAAAGTGTATCAACAGAAGGTCTAGGAGGTGATATTCTGGGAGGAGGGTTTGGTATTTGGATATGGAGTGAAGAGATTGGCTTATCTGGGTAACAGAGGGCATATGATTGGGGAACTCTATCCAAAACAAATTCAGTTTCAGAAGAGGGTGGTTGAGAGGATTCAGCTACATGGTCTGAGTCTAGAACCACAACAACAGGGTCAGAAGTTGGTTTAGGTTTACAAGATTTGTTCATGGGGCGGGTGAAAGAATTAGAATCAGAGGGTTCAGGAGATGAAGGTGTGAAAGGGCAGAGCACAGCAGTGTCTACAAGAGTGTAGTTGAGATGTGGAGGAGGTTGAGAAGTGGATATGTTTGCATGAGGAGGAATGATGGTGTTAAGGGGTGTGGCTTCGAAGATAGGTTCAGAAACTGGGGGTTCAGAATCAAGAATAGGCGCAGTTACTTTAGACTTGGGTGAAGGAGGAGGGGTGAGAACTTTGGTGGTTGAAGGAGATTTAGCAGGGGCTTTTTCTGGTTGAATTTCTGGGTTAGCTTCTAATGATACATTCTTTGAATTAAAAACAAAATCAGAATCTAGTTCAGAAATTATAATACCTGGACCTCGTTGCTTCTTCTTAGCAGGTCCTTCTCCAACTGTCTTCCTCTTCTTCTCCTTCTGTATCACTACCTTCTGCTTTCCTTTTAAATCTTCCTTCTCCTTTTCAACTTCCTTCTTCTTTTCTTTTTCAACTACGTTCTTCTCCAACTTCTTTTCTTCTCTCTTTTCCTCTTCTTTCTTCTTCTTATCTTTCTTCTTTTTCTTCTCTTCTTCTTTCTTATCATCCTTCTTGTGCTTCTTCTTTTCTACTTCTTTTTCTTCCTTCTGTTCATCAGTTTTTGTATCATTCCTTTTCTCTTCACTAATTGTTGGAAGATCTAACCTTCTCTTTGTTCTCCTTTCTTGATCTGGCACAATTTCTGGAACTCCATCCTTAGTAGTGAGAGCTTTCTGCTTGCTTATCCAAATAGGCTCACAATCAGAACCAGCTTCTCTGTGCATAGCAATGTAGCGAACAATAACTTCTAGTTGTTCATTCCTGAAGAACAACTCAAAATCAGTCAGAACAGGACCTCTTATGGTCCTAACTTCTGGGTTTGCTTGAGGATTAGAGCTAATAGACTGAATGACACCCATTTTCTTCAGAGTATTACCATTCAAGGTACTTCCAATAATGGCGTAAGGATTGTTGATTATGCCAGCGTTCTCCAGATTTTCAACAATCTTGGTTTGAACCAGAAGATTTGTGATAATCCTTCCAAAAGGAATAACGTTCCTCTTTTTGTTTGGATACTGCAGACTGATTTCGCCTCTTGGATCATTCACAGCATGCCACATGTGATTGAAGACGATGAAGGGAAGATCCACCTTGATTTGTTTACCAATACAATACATAATGTATTGTTGGTCCTTGTTGACGAAGTTTGAAGAACTTGTTGATTTTTTGTGGTAGAAGCAACCCAGAAGAATCTTAGTCCATACCTTGTAGATGGTTTTCAGATCTTTAACTTCTTTTGACTTCTTTCCATTCTGAAAGATCTCAGCATACACAGCATCCCAATCAGTTTTAGGAGTTGCTTCAGTAACGCCTTCAACATGCATCAACCCAAATAACTTCCTTATGAGGGGTTCAGTGATTGAGAAGAGTTCACCATGAACTATGGAGAGAATTGCTTTGGGCATAACGGTTGCATGCACCCAGAATTCCTTCACTAAATCTGGGTAGACTGGACCACACAGATCATAGAATAAAGGTCCCCAACCTTGAGACACCATATTCTCTGTAAGATGAACGTCATGTTTCTCCAGATTATCAAAATCTACCATTAACTCACAAATAACTTCCAAGTGATCCAACAGAATCGATCAGGTTATCTGGGGAACAAGTTGTTGCTCTTGATCTTGTTCTTGTTGATGTTGTTGAGAAGACGAACCAACATTTTGATTTGAAGGGGAAGCCATTGAAGCACTTCTGAGATTTCTGGGTTTCTTTTTAGGGTTTAAGAAGAGAGAGAACAGGTTACAGAAACGCATAAACTTAGAGAATGATGAATGTGTGAAAAGAGAAAAAGAGATTATGAGAGGAGATTAAATAGGCACGGATTTGAAACAAAATGCAATTAAATTTCCTTGAATGAACACTTACAGAATGCAGAGAATCAAATGCATTTAATGTTAAGTGACGTTAGGAGAAAACGTGATATTTGAAATGATTTGCACAGTTACCTAGGGCGGCGTCTCATCAACTGCACGCATGCTTGTCCCTTCAGAATGAACACGTGTTCATCATCTGGAATAACTGGTGACAGCTGTTTTGCTTTAAAAGAAATTTTGAATCAACTTAGACATATGAAACGTTAGCAATAACAGAATCTGAATATCTAATTGATAAACAAGTTCAGAATATCTGATAAGAAAATAACTGAGCATTTCAAATCTAATCCATATATCAGAACTTCTCATCCTTTCACTCTGGGCATAAATCCATACTGATATTCTTCAGAATGAACTTAAACCTATCTTCAGCAAGGGGTTTTATGAAGATATCAGCCCACTGATGTTCTGTATTAACAAAGTTTAAAGAAAAAACACCCTTCTGAACATAGTCCCTAATGAAGTGATGTTTGATCTCAATATGTTTAGCTTTTGAATGTAAGATAGGATTCTTAGATAAACATATAGCAGAAGTATTATCACAAAAGATTGGAATGTTACTCTCATATATCTGATAATCTTCTAGCTGACTCTTCATCCAGAACATTTGTGTACTACATCCAGCAGCAGCAACATATTCTTCTTCTGTTGTAGAGAGGGAAATTGTGGCTTGCTTCTTGTTGTACCAAGAGATCAGATGACTTCCTAGAAATTGACATCTTCCAGAAGTACTTTTCCTTTCAACTCTATCTCCAGCGTAATCAGCATCACAAAATACTACTAAGTTGTATTCTTCAGATCTTCTGTAGACTAAACCAACATTAGTAGTACCTTTCAGATACCTCAGAATTCTCTTAACAGCAGTTAAGTGAGATTCTCTAGGATCTGATTGGAATCTAGCACACAGGCATACACTGAATAAAATACTAGGTCTAGAAGCAGTAAGATATAGAAGAGATCCAATCACACCTCTGTAGAGCTTCTGATCTACCTTCTTACTTACCTCATCCTTACCTAATACACACGTTGGATGCATAGGAGTCTTTGATTCTTTTCTTTCTGAAAGATTAAACTTCTTCAGAAGTTCTTTCACATACTTGGTCTGATGAACATAAGTTCCTTTAGAAGTTTGATTGATCTGGATCCCAAGCAAATACTTGAGTTCTCCTATCATGCTCATTTCAAACTCCTTTCCAAGTGTAGCATTAGATGTTCCAAATATGATATCATCAACATAAATTTGGCAAATTAAAATATCCTTTTTAAAGGTTTTACAGAAGAGAGTTGTATCCACTTGTCCTCTAGTGAAACCATTATCCAGAAGGAAAGAACTTAATCTTTCATACCAAGCTCTGGGAGCTTGCTTCAGGCCATATAATGATTTCTTTAATTTGAAAACATGTTCTGGAGACTTAGAGTCTTCAAAACCAGGAGGTTGGTGGACATATACTTCCTCATCTATATAACCATTTAAGAAGTCACTCTTAACATCCATCTGATATATAGTGATGTTATGTTGAGTGGCAAATGAAATTAATAAGCGAATAGATTCTAACCTGGCCACTGGTGCAAAGGTTTCTGTATAGTCAATGCCTTCTTGCTGACTATAGCCCTGAGCAACCAGTCTGGCTTTGTTTCTTACAACTTCTCCTTTTTCGCTTAGCTTATTTCTAAAGACCCACTTAGTTCCAATGATGTTAAATCCTTTTGGTCTTGGAACCAGATCCCAAACATCATTCCTTGTAAACTGATTTAGTTCTTCTTGCATGGAAATTATCCAGTTAGCATCTTCCAGAGTTTGATCAACAGAAGTTGGCTCAATCAGAGATACTAGACCAAATTGACATTCTGCATTGTTCTTAAGGAATGCTCTTGTTCTGATAGGATCATCCTTCTTTCTAATGATAACATCTTCTGGATGAGCCGAGTTGAGTCTAGAAGATCTTCTGGGTGTTGGCTCTTCAGATATTCTGAGATTCTCTAAATAAGCAGCAACTTGATCTTCTGAAACTTTGCTTCTGGGTCCTTCAAGATCTGAGTTAGAGATTTCTATATCTGCAAAATTCTCAAACTGCTTTGACTTTTCAAGACCAAGCTTATCATCAAATCTGATATTGATTGACTCTTCCACTACGAGAGTTTCAGTATTGTATACTCTGTAGACTTTTGAGTGTTCAGAATATCCAAGTAGAAAACACTTCTGAGCTTTAGAGTCAAACTTATGCAGATGATCTTTAGTATTCAGAATATAACATACACATCCAAAAGGATGGAAATAAGAAATGTTGGGCTTTCTGTTCTTCCACAATTCATAAGGAGTCTTATTTAGAATAGGTCTTATAGAGATTCTATTCTGAATATAATATACAGTGTTAATTGCTTCTGCCCAGAAATGTTTAGCCATATTGGTTTCATTGATCATGGTTCTGGCCATTTCTTGTAGAGTCATATTCTTTCGTTCTACAACTTTATTTTGCTGTGGAGTTCTAGGACAAGAGAAATCATGGGCAATACCATTTTCTTTGAAATAAATTTCAAAGAATCTGTTCTCAAATTCACCACCATGATCACTTCTGACCTTTATGATTTTGCATTCCTTCTCAGATTGAATATGAGTGCAGAAGTCAAAGAACACAGTATAAGACTCATCCTTGTGTTTCAAGAACTTTACCCATGTCCATCTGCTATAGTCGTCTACGATAACTAATCCATATTTCTTCCCTCTGATTGATGCTGTTTTGACTGGGCCAAAAAGATCAATGTGCAGAAGTTCTAGCGGCCTAGAGGAAGAGACAACATTTTTAGACTTGAATGTAGGTTTTGAAAACTTCCTTTTCTGACATGCTTCGCAAAGAACATATGATTTGATTTAAGATTAGGGAGTCCTCTGACCAGATTAAGTTTGTTAATCTGAGAAATCTTTCTCAAACTAGCGTGACCTAATCTTCTGTGCCATACCCACTGCTCTTCACTAACAGACATAAGGCAAGTAACCTTTTGATTCTTAAGATCATGAAGATCAATCTTATAAATGTTGTTCTTTCTCTTGCCTGTAAATAGGATTGAGCCATCCTTCTGACTTATAGCTTTACAAGACTTTTGATTGAAGATAATGTCATAACCATTGTCACTTAATTAAGTTATGGACAATAAGTTATGAGGGAATCCATATACTAAAAGAACATTAGTTATAGAGGGAGAGTTACCAATGCATATGGTTCCAGAGCCAATGATCTTGCCCTTCTGGTTCCCTCCAAACTTAACTTCTCCAGCAGATTTAAGCTTCAGGTCTAGGAACATAGACCTTCTTCCTGTCATGTGTCGCGAGCACCCAGAGTCCAGGTACCATGACATGTTTTCCTTTGTCTTTTGAGCCTTGAAGGAGATCTGCAACAAGTATAATATTTTCCTTAGGTACCCACATTCTTTTGGGTCCTTTTGGGTTAGTTCTCCTCAAGTTCTGATTGAACTGAGATTTAGCATAAGATTTATCATAAGATTTCTTGGTGTGCGCAACATACTCCTTGATGTGTGTTATGTGGAAACTCCTAGAGTTAGATGTGTGCTTTATATCATGAGAATGGCCAAACTTGAACTGATCATACAAAGGTTTGTATGTAATTTTCATCTCATCAATAGGTTCAAGTTTATATGGGGTTTCACCCTCATAGCCTATGCCAATTCTCTTGTTTCCCCTTACACCATATATCATAGAGGCTAGCTGACTTCTTCCAATACCTCTAGATAGAAACTTCCTGAAACTCAAGTCATATTCCTTAAGAATATTATTCACACTTGGAATAGACTTTTATGAACTAGAAGATGATTCAACATCTTTAGATAGTTTTAAAACTTTTTCCTTAAGTTCAACATTTTCTATTTCAAGCTTCTTAGTTTCAGATGCAAAAAGATTTCTCAGCTTTTTGTATTTGATATTAAGTTTAGCCTTGATTTCTAGAAGTTCAGTTAAGCTGGAAACAAGCTCATCTCTAGAAAGTTCAGAAAATACCTCTTCAGAATCTAAGTTTGATGTAGATTCTAATTAATCATCAACAGTGGCCATCAGTGCTATGTTTGCCTGCTCATCTTCAAAGTCTGACTCTTGATCAGAAGAATCTGATTCATCCCAAGTAGCCATCAGGCCTTTCTTCTTTTCAAACTTTTTCTTGGGCTTTTCCCTCTGAAGCTTTGGACACTCATTCTTGTAATGTCCTGGCTCCTTGCATTCATAGCACGTCACCTTCTTCTTGTCAGATCTTCTATGTCCAGAAGATTCTCCTCTTTAAGGCCTTTTGAAGTTCTTGAAGTTCTTGAACTTTCTTTGTTTTCTTTTCCAGAGTTGATTTACTCTTCTGGATATCATAGAAAGTTCATCTTCTTCTTCTTCTTCTTCTGATTCTGACTCTTCAGAATCTTCTTCTTCATCCTGAAAAGCGTTAGTGCATTTTTTATTATTAGATTTTAATGCAATTGACTTACCTTTCTTCTGAGGTTCATTTGCATCCAGCTCTATTTCACGACTCCTCAGAGCACTGATCAGCTCTTCAAGAGAAACTTCATTCAAATTCTTGGCAATCTTGAATGCAGTCACCATTGGGCCTCATCTTCTGGGCAAGCTTCTGATGGTCTTCTTGACATGATCAGCTTTGGTGTATCCTTTATCTAGCACTCTTAATCCAGCAGTCAGAGTCTGGAATCTTGAGAACATTGCTTCAATGTTTTCATCTTCCTCCATCTTGAATGCTTCATACTTCTGGATTAAAGCTAAGGCCTTGTCTCCTTTACTTGAGCATTACCCTCATGAGTCATCTTTAAGGATTCAAAGATATCATGAGCAGTTTCTCTGTTGGTTAGCTTCTCATACTCAGCATGAGAGATAGCATTTAGCAATATTATTCTAGAGTTGTGATGATTCTTGAAGTCTTTCTTTTGAGCATCACTCATGGCTTGTCTTGACACCTTGAGCATTAACAGGATGTGTGTAACCATCCAGCATTAGATCCCATAAATCACCATCTTAACAAAGAAAGTAACTTTCGAGTCTATCTTTCCAATACTCAAAGTTTTCACCATCAAAAACTGGTGGTCTATTATAGCCATTGAAACTATTGCTTCCATTACCATTGTTGTTTTGTTCAGGTGTAGGACATTGTTGTTGTGTCTAACATAAAGTTGCAAGAACAACCGTATTATCGCGTCGGCGATCTCTCGCACGAAACTCAAACACAGAAGCATTAAGCTTCGATACACAAGTGATTCTTAGCTCTAAATTTATCTCTAGAATCTAGAAACTAACAGATTTCCTTCCCTAATCAAGACTTATAATGTCTATTTCTATAACAACACAAATCCAAACATAAACCCAAAAAGTTTAAGGAAAGCATCAAGATTGATTTGTAAAGAAAATTTTATACAACATCGTGAGGGATAAATATACACATGTTTAGAGTAAATATACAAACAAACCTAAATCAGCTAAACAACTAAAAAATTTAACTCTAACTCAAAACTCTTCAAAATATTATTATTATTAAATAGACATGCAAGTTCCAATGCATATCCCTAGTAGGGGTGGCAAAACAGGCTCGGCTCGCAGGGAAAGCATATTTTACCCGTCATTTTTTGCGGACCGAGCCTAAGTTTTGAACCCGCGTATCTAAGTATGTCTGCTCTGCCCTGCACCGGAAAAAAACAGGGTGGTGTCATACCCCAAATTTGTCCTACCCCTTAATTTCTAACTGGCTTTAGCTTCATAATCTCATGTACATACCTCCCGTTAGGTCATCTAGCACTCATGCATCATTAATCAATAAATCGGGCATTGGGATTAAGGATCGTGAAGAATTAGGGTTCCTATACTACTTTGAGGCTCTCACATTCATTCAAAGGATATAGGGGTACTATATCTCAAGATGTACCAAGTTCGAAGGATTAAGGTCTATATCCCCGTGTGCATCAAGAGATTAGAGCTACTTACGCATGGTGTCTGAGATTGTTGTTTCATTTGAGTTCATTGGATTTCGTGTTAAGGCGTTCTTCTATGCTCAATTATTATCTTCTTCAAGGATTCCTTCGAAGCATTATTGTTATGGGGGGATTGAATTACAAATGCAACAAAATAGAAGAGAGAGTTGCTCAACACAATTTCTAATTCTCATCATATATTTGTTACTTCAATAGCAAATTAATTTGGACTGTGAGAATTAAAGTCAAAGATTCAAGAGTTGTCGTTAAAATTTGAAGGTGGAGACTTGTTAGGTGAACCAAGCTTTCTTAAGATGCAAGGTGATTGAAATTCATTCGTTGAGATTTGAAGTGAATCTAAAGTTGTAGATATTCAAAATGAATCGATGTTCTTAAGCATTGATGTGCAAGTTCTTGAAAATTAAATAACAAGGTATCGGTCAAAGGCTAGCAAAAAGAGGAGAAACGCTTTGCGTATTGAAAATGGATCATCGAGGTCACAAGGATTACAAGAGCACCAACACCTTTTCAAGTTTCATTCAACATCATCATTCATTACAAACTCACAATTCCATTCAAAATCCGTTGAAAAAAGTCCACATTTCAATATCGCTGTTCAAGTTCCATTTACATTCGTTCCAAATACAAAATAGCATTCACATACATTCAAATCCCATACAACATATACTATCCGTTATACATCCAAGTCCATCACTATGTCAAGAGGAAATACAAAAAAAAAAGGAGAGAAAGAATGCTTTTGGTATATTGTTCTTAGTTTTAATCTTCATGACAGTACAAAAATTCATACAAAAGATCTATAAAGTTGATTGGAATTTCCTAAAGCCTAATCCTTGCCCTAATCTTCAAGCTTCAACTTCACGGTGACCTTCAAGTTCCAAATTGCTTCACTTGCAAGAATCACATACCAGCCCCTTACACTTCACTTAACAGAAAATAAGAACAAGCTTCGGATTGAATTCAAAGGCGCAGATCCATTCAACCATCCCAAGTAACCATGTGCTCAACCTGCGAAAGAGAAGACAATACCGATTCAAACACTTTCAGCATGCCTTAACACCAAAGCAGAGTTCACATAAAGAAAAAAGCACATAACCGTTTCACGTGACTCAACATTAACCCTGCTGCCCTTTTTTTACCATAACACATCAGCATACAGAAAACACAAAGAAAATTAAGTATCAGCATGCACATGAAACTCACTAAACCAAAAATCAGCACATCGATTCAGCCCTCCACACTATGTACCAGCAGCCTATATCACATAACACTACAACCAACATTTCCCAACTATCATTTAACTAACCTCCTAACAATCTAACTGTCAAAACAGAATAACCAATCTCAGCAGAAAAACAAATAACCAAACCAAAACAAGTCTTACTAACAGCCTTGCATTCAAGCATCATTTCCAATCCACATTATCATACATACACATTGCAATACAAACACTACGAAACTCAAATAAAAAAAACCAGCCATACATCCATCAAACACTTACACAAATCCACCCTTGTTGTATATAAAAATTCAGCCATAATCCTGACAGCATTCAACAGAAAAATTCCCTAAACCAATTTCATTTTCTTTTTCTAACCAACTTTTCTATTCCCTCCTAACTGAATTTCAAACTAACTTCGAAACATTCCACTCCTAACTAACCTTGTAACTAACTCTTATAACCATAACTAAAAATATCCTAACTGTCCTAACCACCTAAACTTCATTCCAATCTTTAACCATCACCAACAGAAAAACAGAGTTATAACTAGCATTTTGTAACTACCAAACAGAACCCCTAACCAACTAACAGAAGGCAACAGAATCAATAACAGAAAAGAAAGAGAAATCAGACAAGAGACTAACCTTGGGAACCTCTATATAACAGTTCATTCTTCATCTCTGAGCTCTCTCTCGATTCTCTCTTCATTTTCCTCGCCATCTTCATCCTTCTCCACCATTTGTTCATTCAATCACCATCAACTCTTCTTATCTCTTCATCATCTTCAAAGAAAACCTTCACACATCTTCTTTCACCCTTCTTCTTCACCCTCTTCAATCTTCTCTTCCACTCTTAAAACTTCAAGCTCCTTCATCACCTTCAAAATTGCAGAAGAGAAAATTGGCATAACCGAAAAAGGAGAAGAGAATTGCAGAACAGAGATCGGTAACAGAAAATACCCTCACCTGTAACAAACTCAGAATGATTCGTTCTTGAATCTTCATCCTTCACTTCTTCAATCTCTCTGAATTCATGCTTCAGTCGCACACGCTGCAGCTCTCGCCAATCATCACTTTCGGTAATCATCATCAATCTTCATCAATCGCAACCTCTCTGATATCGCAATCCACAACAACGATCATTCAACCAAAAAATGAAAAGAGACGAAGAAGAAAGAAGATTGTTCAACGCGCGTGCCCGATACTTTTTCTCCGGACTTCTCGTCGCTCTTCTTTGAAGCATCAGAGAAGTTCTCCGGTAGCGGATTCGTGAGTCTGAAAACAAATCAAGGAACGGAAAGGTGAGCGGAGAGAGAGAGAGCTACGGCGAAGACAGTTTGAGATCGAGAAAGTGTACGAGAGAGACTGGAGAAGAGTGTGAAGCGGATACGGTGGTGATTTTTGGTGATGGCGTCGAAGCTGATCGGAGGTGGAGGCAGTCGCCGTGTGGTTCTGATGAAGAAGGAGAAATCTGGTTGAGGTAATTTCAAACGTCACATGTAAAAACCCTATTTCCCCTTTTTGATTTTGATTAACATGTTTTCAATTAGTTGAATAAAACTGATTTTAATTATTACTAATTGGAGATTAGTTGAATCAATTATTAAAAATCTGAAAATCTGATAGTTAGATCTAACACCTTGGGCCACGAATTCTGATTCTCACTCCCTTTGGCCCATGTTGTTCACTTCTCCTTGCCAAAAATCTGAAAACAAAGAAAACCCTGGGCTCAATGCGAATTCGCTTGACTACACCCCTGAGGCCCATGCACCATTTTTTACCATAGAATCTGTACAAAAACAAGCTTTGGGCCTTAGTTTAAAACGCTTATCACACCCCATTTGCCCATGTTGTTTCTTTTTTGGCTGAGCACTATTACAAAAACTCTGTTTGGGCCAGAAGCACTGGGCCCTGCGTCATTGCTCTTCACACCTTAATTTCAACATTCACCCCCTGATTCACTTAATTTGCAAATTAGAATTAGAACTTTTCTTATAATTTTTCCTATATTTTCTAGGTTCTAAAAAACAATAAAATACTAGTTTAGGCTTATTAGAATGTAGTTTCTTTAAGTGCAATTTAGACTTGAATCAGAGTTCCCTTAACACCAATAAAACTCATAAAAATAGTAGACTTTAGGTTGATTTTGACATTAATCCTTTGAATCTTCTTTCATAAAAATGCCATGAAAAATAGTAGTTTTTTTCTAGTTTCACTTTTGTGCTAATGCTTGAATCGTTTTTTGTACTATTTCCGTTTTCGTTTTATATAATCGTTGTGTGATTTCGTTACTTGTTTTTTGCCTTATTTTAGGCCTACTTTGACACCATTTTAATGCTCCTTTTAGAATCTAGTCACCATGTTAACATTAGGATTTAGACTTGTATAGACAACTTAGATTAGAATTTAGATATAGTTCCCTTTTTCATTTCTTTTTCTTTTCAACCTTAAAAGACTTAATAAATACTGATAAGGATCATACCGTTTTCTGTGTTTTTATTTAGAGAATCGATTGTGGCGTAGGCCTCGATGTGCATTCTCTAAATATTCAAAAAGTGTTTTTATTTAGAGAATCGATTGTGGCGTAGGCCTCGATGTGCATTCTCTAAATTTTCAAAAGGTGTTTTTATTTAGAGAATCGATTGTGGTGTAGGCCTCGATGTGCATTCTCTAAATATTCAAAAAAGATGTTTTTATTTAGAGAATCGATTGTGGCGTAGGTCTCGATGTGCATTCTCTAAATACCCAAAAGGCTTTGTTTATCTCAACCGCTGTTTAGAGAAACGATTGTGGCGTAGGCCTCGATGTGCGTTCTCTAATATTCAAAAAAGATCCTTTTTGGTATGATCTAAGTCACAAACAAAATTCCCTTAAAAAACACCAACCAAAAAGACACTTAAAACACCTAATAAATGATCAGATTTAAAACAAAGTAAGGAAGTGGTGCGAAACCTTGTAGTAGGTTCTTGTCACCATGGAATTACCCTAAAAGACACAAACCAATCATTTCTTTTTCTTTTGCCTCGTTGGCACCTAAGGGCACTGTTATTTCCGCTCGAACGCATCGTAGGCGATCCCTTATGCAAGAGCGCGAACGTTAACTCCGCCCAATTAAAAAACACAAAAACAAACAGAAAAACGTGAGCCGAGCTACGGTAACTCTGATTCCTGAAAAGGATACGTAGGCAGCGGGGTAGGGCCCGTGCGAGTATAGTTCTTTCTTTTCCCTACATTTTGCATTCATTCGCATTTAGATTTTAGACATAGATATACACCCTTTAGGTAGAAACAAACATAGGTGGATACCATCGAGTACGATGGGCGCGAGGGGTGCTAATACCTTCCCCTTGCGTAACCGACTCCCGTACCTAGATTCTCTGGTCGCAAGACCCTGTTCCTTCCTTAGTTAGGTTTTCTGATATTCCTTTCCCTTATGGGATAAATATATTGGTGGCGACTCTGTTCATTTTTCGCGAGCGTGCGACAAGTGGGCGTGGCACGGTCACGGGCTGCTCGCGGGCATAAACTAAGTTTGCTCTAATTTTAAACTTGTTTTAACATGTCACTACTTTGAACTGCTGCCAGACATCTTGAAATATTGTCAAACATGTTGTTATAACATGTGTTAAATTGGTTTAAGTGCTGATAAATGCTAATATGTGTTTTGCTGGTGTTAAATGCTTATCTACTGTGGTTAAATACTGTTGCGCTGCTGTTAAATGTTGTTTTGTTGCTGTTAAATGCTAACATGTTATTCTGCTGCTGTTAAATATTGTTCTGCCGTTGTTAAATGCTGCTAAATAGGCTGTTAAATGGTTTTATATTGCTGTTAAATGCTGCTAAATAGGCTGTTAAATGGTTTTATATTGCTGTTAAATGCTGCCAAAGATGCATTAACATAGTGTTTTACATGTTGTAACATTTCTATTCTTTTTATTGAATTTGTGGAGTTGAACTTGAACTATTTATGTTGGTTTTGATGCAATGTTTGTTGAACTTGAACTTATGTTGAACTAATTGTTGACTTTATTTATTGCATTTGAATATAGGATAATAATAGTATTTATTTTGATACAATTTAATGCAAGTATGTTTTTACCTATATTTTTTATTAATGATGTATGTTTTTAATTTATAACATGAGTAAAAAAAAAAGTTTTTTTAAAGAGAGAAACGAGCATGCCCGCATGTCCACTATGAAACACGATGGACCAAGTAAATAAGTCTCTATCTACAGTTTCAACCACTTGTTTTATTCTATTTTTTTGCGAACTTTTATAGGACGGATCTAAACGGGACGGAATGACCGTTTATCACCCATAATCCCTAGTACTAGTAGTGTTCATTTCGTACTTGGAACTTTTAAGAACCATCACATTAATTTTATAGAATTTTGAGGTCGAAAATCACTATCGACGTCGACAATAAGACACAAGCACATTGTATTCTCAAAATAATTGAAAAACAACAAAAAAAAATTCTATATTGGTGGGACCTTAATTTGATTTGAAATTTCCGTACTGATACAAATTAAGAGGTGTACCTCTCCTTCCTAAATATTAACTACTAGTAAAATTGAAGCAATTATATTGTCACATTATATAAAATATTATTTTCTCCGTCTACTAATGAGTAACTTTTTTTATTCTTATTTATCTTAAATTATTTATTTTTTAGAATATCTATATAATACTTATTATTTTTTCTATTAAATTATTCTTATTTATTTAATTAACACAATTAATTATTATTTTAAAAAATATGAAAATCTCAACCAAAAAAAAATACTTATTGCAAAGCGGAAGAAGTATATATTATAAACTTAAAACATGACTCCTTGTTTAAAACATAAGTTCAAAGTATCAGAATTTCACTATCATAGAAACATAAAACGTGACGCTACAGTATGAATATATATATATATATATATATATATATATATATATATATATATATATTGGCGGATCCAAAAACATTTGATAGTGGGACAAAAAATTAATATAATATATTTACAATTTTATTATTATAAAATATAAAATTTTATTAACAATAATTGTATATCATCTATTGTCTCTGATTTTTATTATAACTACTATGAAGTAATTTTATCTTATCTATTATCTCTAATTTTTATGATAAATTATTTTATCATTTTAGACATATTAAATATATAATAATTATTTTATGTAAAAAAATTATAATTACAAAATTAAATTTTCATTAGTAACATAGAATATATAAAATAGAAAGTAACATTAATTTATTATTATTATTATTATTATTATTATTATTATTATTGTTATTATTATTATTATTATTATTATTATTATTATTATTATTATTATAAAAACAGAAAGAGTATTGCTTAAATTTTACAATTATGCAAAAAAAAAAAAAAAGTCTTTATTTATAAAAGCAATAACCATTCCTCTATGGGACAATAAAATAAATACAAAGTTTTTTAAAACAAAATATTTTTCTTGGTGGGGGCTTGAGCCACCTTGACTATATACTTGAATCATACATACATATCTCTAATATCGAAACAATATGCATATATATATGAATAAAAAGTGATGATATACACAGACCACATACAAATATCTATACAGAATTATATGAATCAAATCACACGAAATTAACACCAATAAAATCAACAAAACATTAATATTTTTATAAAATAGAGTTCATCACAATCTTAATCCCTATTAGAGATTAAAGACTATGTACCTTACCTCTTGTGCATAAGCTATTTTTATTAAAACTTATTCTCATCGTTACCTTATATTTTTCTTGCGAAATTCTTCCAAACTTTTTCTATAGGTGTTCTTCTATGCCTTAACCTTCTCTCTCCTTCTTACATCTTTTTACTTTTTTTTCTTACAGTCAAACCCTCCTTCTAATTCTCCTTTTAAACTAAAAACCTAATATCCTCTTGTCATACCCCAATTTTTGACCCTAAGATCACACATCATTTGCATACCAATCATCAATCAAGAAATTTAAACCTAGATCTCTGCTTGCAATGTTGTGCTCAATTCATCTGCAAAGGAATCATCGAGCACCCATGTTTTAGTTTGTGTATATTGTTTTACTAACCAAAATACCAAAAATATTGCCTTGTGCTCTTGTATGTTTGTGTTTTGTAGGTACCAAGTCAAAATACCCATCAAAGGAGCATTTTTCAACATTTTCACTGTGCAAATCGATTTGCATAAGGTGTAAATCGATTTACACAACTGTTTCTGCACCAGATTTGCTTCTGCCATCAGTGCAAATCGATTTGCATAAGACAGCAATCGATTTGCATAACTGTTTTTGCCCCAGATTTTGCCTTTTTTCAGCCATGTAAATAGATTTGCATAATGTGCAAATCGATTGCACCAGCACGAATTTGGAAAAATGAAGGCAAATTTCAGCTTTTTGAAGTGTTGACATCATTTGCAAGCATGGGAAGCATGACTTGGTTCTTACATTTGATTTCCTACATCATCTAATCATGTACCCTCATGTGATTGCATCAAGA